>NC_086444.1:1190982129-1191300879 GCF_028390025.1 Pseudophryne corroboree | reverse complement strand
TGGTATAATGTGAATACGATTGTGATACTGTGTGGCGTAATTTGAATTGGGGACACTATTATGTGGCCACGCCCCTTCCATGTGAGACCACGCCCCTTTGCAGAGCACTGTCCCTTTCTTCCATTTGGGAGGGAGGGTGCAAATTTATTGTTTGCAGGGGTGCGCCGGACACCCTAGCACCGGCCCTGCTCTCAGCTACACCATTATTTTCCCCCCTGCGTCTCCTAGCAACACCATCATCTCCTCTGTGCATTTCTCAGCCACATCGTCATCTCCACCGATACTCTCAGCCACACCATTATCTCCCCCCAGCGTCTCTCAGCCTTCATTCCTCTACTCCTTCATTCTGTGTCTCTCATCCTGCATTCCCCCTCCTTCATTTTGTGTCTCTGAGCCTGTGTTCCTTCCCTCCTTCATTCTGTGTCTGAGCCTGCATTCCCCCTCCTTCATTATGTGTCTCTCAGCCTTCAGAATCAGAATCAGAATCAGCTTTATTGGCCAGGTATACTTGCGTATACTAGGAATTTGTCTTCGGTTTGCTATACAACAGCCAAGTAGGTAACAGGTAAGCAGGTGTGTGTGTGTGTGTGTGTGTGTGTGTGTGTGTGTGGGGGGGGGGGGCAAGTAAAGTTACACAGATAGGTATACCGTAGGGACACAAGTTAGTTACATGTACGTCTAGTCAGTCAATGTTCAGGAGTTCAGCAGGCGGACCGCTTGGGGAAAGAAACTTTTGAGGCTTCTGGTGGACCTGGCGGAGATGGCCCTGTAACGCCTGCCTGAAGGTAGCAAGTTAAACATGCTGTGGCTGGGGTGTGGCTGGTCTTTTACTATCTTCATTGCCCGCTTTTTAGCTCTGGACAGGTACAGGTCCTGGACTGAGGGAAGGTCGGCCCCGATGATCTTCTCTGCGGATCTGACAACCTTTTGGAGCCTGCATCTGTCCCTCGCGCTGGCGGAGCTGTACCATACGAGTATCGAGGAGCACAGTACCGACTCCACAATCGCGGAGTAGAAGAGGAGCAGAAGCTTCTGTGGGATGTTGAACTTCCTTAGTCCCCCTTCATTCTTCATCCCTCCTCCCTTCATTCTGTGCCTCTCAGTCTGCGTCCCCCCTCTTTATTCTGTCTCTCAGCCTGCATCCCTCCTCCCTTCATTCTGTCTCTCTCAGCCTGCGTTCCCCCCATCATTCTTTTTCTCAGCCTGGCGTCTCCAACCCCTTCATTCTGTCTCAGATCCTGCGTGTGTCCCCCTTCATTCTGTCTCTCAGACTGCGCCCCCCCTTCATTCTGTCTCTCAGACTGCATCCGTCCCCCCTTCATTCTGTCTCTTAGCCTGCATTACCACCCCACCACCTTATTCTGTCTCTCAGCCTGAGTCTCCCCCCTCCATTCAGTCTCTCAGCCTGCATCCCCCCCCTTCGTTCTGTCTCTCAGACTGCATTACCACCCCATCCCCTTATTCTCAGCGTTCCCCCCTTCATTCTGTATCTCAGACTGTGACCCACCATTAATTATGTCTCTCAGCCCCATTCCCCCCCTTCATTATGTCTCTCAGCCTCATTCTCCCCCCCTCCCCTTCATTCTGTCTCTCAGCCTCATTCTCCCCCCCCCCCCTTCATTCTGTCTCTCAGCCTCATTCTCCCCCCCCCCCCCTTCATTCTGTCTCTCAGCCTCATTCTCCCCCCCCCCCCCCTTCATTCTGTCTCTCAGCTAGCATTCTTTCCTCGCCCTCCACCTTAATTCTGTCTGTCTCTCCGCCTGCGTTAACCCCACTCCTAACCTCTATCTCTCCATTCCAGGCGCCGGCAGAGGGAAAGCAGGGCAGCTTGCCGCAACGGGAATCAGCTGCTTTTGGCTGTGTGGCCGTCGACGGACCCGCGGTGGTGATGTGAGGGCGGTTCACGGTGTATAGCTACTTTTGAAAAGTAGCTATACAGTCGGCGGGGGTGCGGGTGTGATTGCGCCGCCGCCGCGAACGTGTCCCTGGTCAGTAGATGGGATGGGGCTGCGAGTGTGAGTGCGCTGCTCTATTTGGTGTCACCCCATGGAAGGGTGACACCCGGGTGCGGGTCGCAACCCCCGCACCCCCCTCATGACGCCACTGGATACTACTACTTAATGTAACAAAATGTTAGGAGACAAAAGAGATTGTTGCATTCAGTATCCTTTTTAGATCCCCGCTGTCACCCAATAAGGGAGGTACAAGGGGCCTAATGCAGACCTGATAGCTGCTGTGTAAAATCAGGTCTGAACTGCGCATGCGCCGGCGTATGCCACACAGCCGACGGCCAACTCAACCCTGCGATCGCCTCTGCCTGATTGACAGGCAGAGGCAGTCACTGGGCGGGAGGGGGTGGGCCGGCTGCTTTTGGCCGCCATTTTAGGTTCGCTGTCCGGGCAATGCAGGCATGCCCGGACCATTGGGGGGGCAGGGTGCGGCAGCTGCATGATGTCACACGCAGCCGCTGTGACCCGGACAGCGAAGAGTAGCTCCCTGCCAGCACGCAGGAGCTGTGCTTGTAGGGATCTACTCATCAAGTACAAACAGAGCCGGCCCTAGCCAATTTGATGCCCTAGGCAAAATTTTGTCTGGTGCCCCCTAGCTCCGCCGCTAGTTCTGCATCTGTACCTGCAACACTCAGGTAGTGGGGCCCACCGGGGGGGTTACCCTGTGGGCCAGTTCAACTCTGCACAATGCCACACAGTAATGACTATAATACATATAATTCCACACAGTAAAGGAACCTTACACATATGCCCCACATTAGTAATGCCCATAATATACATAATGCCACACAGTAATGACCATAATACATATAATTCCACACAGTAATGCACCTTACACAAATGCCCCACATTAGTATGCTCATAATACACATATACTGCCACAGATACTGCCACACTTGCTGGTTATACAAAAGGATCAGTATCAAACATGTAGAAACTGTCCATTCTCTTCACTATTCAGTGTGTTTGCTGGTGTCTGTTACTGCATGCCCTTTACTTTATACTGTGGGAGCTAAATGCTCTGCCCTCCAGTCTGATGTGTCTGAAAGTCATGCTGCACTGATGTTTCATATAGAAATAGCACAACGCAACTTACTGACCACGTTACAATACTGGATGGCAGGGGAATTTTACGGTATGGACTGACTAGGAAATAAAGTGTGGGGAGAACACTGCCCATGTTATGTCCCTGCAGACACCTGGGGTTTGCACAGGGATAAGGGACACACACAGGATGGCAGGGTCCCCCTCCCCCATGTGCACAAGCAGTATAGGTGATGTCAGGTTTCTGTGATGCAGTCTTCCAAAATACACATGTGTTATCATAAGAAGCCATCCAGTAATAACCTTATATAGTCAGTAAAAATGTCACAGGTCCAGGAATTGCATTTACTGGGCTTCTGCTGTCTGTCTGAGGTCTCACAAGTCAGGGGCATTCAAGCATGTCAGAGGAAGTTTAAGGCACAGTGTGCATTTTTTTTGACAAATGTAAACAGCAGTGTATACAAGTACTGATTGAATACATTTGGAAAGTAACAGCTAGTTTGCGGACTGTCCCTCCCAGCATGAGATACTGCAGGGACATGCTTGGATGCCCCTAGACATGCTTGAATGCCCTAGGCAAATGCCTTGCCTGCCTATAGCTAAGGCCGGCTCTGAGTACAAAAGCATTGCCGCTGTGCGATGCTTTTGTACTTGTGTGGTGGGGCAGAGCCAAACATGTGTGGTGCACTAGCCTTGTGCTGGGCATCCCCCCAAATGTCTGACTAACTGATCGTAGCCGTGCAAAATTTTGCACGGCTACGATCAGGTCTGAATTAGGTCCTAGGTGCAGTATGTAATGATGCAATTTACATCATCATTGCCCCACCAACACTGTGCCATAAGGAAATATGGGGTATATGTCTAAGCCATGGATGGAGATAAAATGGACGAAAATAAAGTACCAGCCAATCAGCTCCAGTCATTTTTCAAACCCAGCCTGTGACATGGCAGTTAGGAGCTGATTGGCTGGTACTTTAACTCTCTCCACTTTGTCACTCTTAAAAGGTCTAGTTCATATCCCCCTAAATCAGCAAATGTGCACAAAATGATACAGTAGGCTGCGGTGAGTTACTCTGTCTCTTATCCTCTTATCTGGGAATTAGAGAGTGGGCAGCTACAGTCTGAAGAATTACTAATACAATGTACAGCTGTCTGCATGTCATCTATATGTACGGTAACTGTTATTTTATATGAACTTCCTCTATCACGGGGTCAAGTATCTTCTGCTGCTGTAAATTTCTAGGTCGACATGTTCTAGGTCGACAGGTCAAAATGTCGACATGAGTTTTTTTTATGTGTTTTGGGTGTCGTTTTCTCCGTACAGTGACCGGGAACCCTAGTTAGTGCACCGTGTCCCCTCGCATGGCTCACTTCGCTCGCCATGCTTCGGCAAAGGTTACTATTCCCAATAATAGTCCACGTGGATCGTTAAGTATCAAAAAGTTTAAAAGAAATAATAATTGAAAAACGCATGCCGACCTTTTGACCTTTCGACCTAGAACATGTCAACCTAGAGTCCCTATCGATCTAGAAACCCTGTCGACCTAGTTACTGTCAACCAATAGTGGTCGACCTAGACACTGTCGACCTAGTTATTGTTGACCTAGAGACCGGGTACCCTTCATATACTGTATGTAATAAACACCAGCAGCATATGCTCACTACCCAGCAATGAGAACTACATATAAAATATATGTCTCTTTGATCAGCTGGGTGGTTTTATAAAGTACTGTATTGTTCGATGTATTGTAAGTAGAGATGTGCGGATCGGTTCTCCAGATATCTGGATCCACCCGAATTTTGTGGTCTGTACCGAGGAGATCCGATCAAAGCTGAGTGCCGATTCGGATCTTCCTGTGGATCAGAGTTCAGATTTTAAATTTGGGTTTTGGATTACTAAAAAAATTACATGATTTTAGCGACAGTATTTTTATTGGTTTTATCATTTTTTTAATCAATGATTATCTTTTATTTTGTTTTTTTACTTTTAGCTGAAGCAAAATCCGAATCAACACAATCAAGGGTGGTTTTGCCAAAACCAAAACATGATGATGACTTACAAAATTCTCACTTGAGATCTGCCCCTAGGTGTTTCTATAATGGGTGTGAGGTGTGCGAGGCACATGGGTGCGCACCGTGCACCCATATATTATACTTACTTCTCCGGAGTCCCACAGCGGTAGCCCTGCACTTCAGACACAAATCACTTGGAAAATGGCCACCATGGCCATTTCCGAGTTATTAGTGCATGTGCCCTGGAGATGTCTCCAGGAACAGGGCACAGGCGCCATGTTCCCGGAGACCTGTGCATGTATAGCAGACATAGTACCAGATGATATTCACTGCCGCAGAGGTGGGAGCCCGCAACAGAAGCTGCACACTGGGCCTCTCCTCTCTTAAAAGGCCCTGGATCGGTCATTATTAAAAAAAAAAAATTCTAGTTGAATGGTTTTAAATTAGCGTGGGGCTGGTGCAAGTGCAAATGTTAACCAGTGCAGTGGCCAGCAGAAAATCAATGGCCAACACTGCCTTCTGCTTACTCACACATGATCCCCTGTATTAACGGAATGGATACTCGCATTAGCATAATACAGTATAACAGTCCTCCATGTCTCACTTTACCCCTTGCATTGCAACATGACTAGAAAGTTACTCCTGATAATAATTTTATTACTTCATGCAAATTATAAGTGAAACCAGGACATTTTTCTTTCCCAGACACCTCTGACAAAGTAACCTTTTGAATGAAAGCGCTGCTAGGGCATGATTGGAACTGGTTCTTCCATGTCTATCAATTTAATTAAATCTTCTAACATTGAAATTTCTCATTTGATGCAAATTATCCAGTTTCCATTGTGTTTGGGTAACTTTTCATATCAGTTACACTTTTATCTTACTGTATATTCGCCCCATGAAGTACCCCCTGGGCTTCTAATGCCATCAAAGAAAATGTAAATCCGCACTTTCATTACGCATCCCGTAGCTGCCGCACTTTAGCTATTTAAGAAACTTTGTTATTTCATTATTATGGCATAGGATGGTTTTCTCTGTTTCATCTCAGTCAGCGTTTCAACTGTTGCCAAGAATAATGGGGGAAAAATCAAACTTTTAAAACTTTTGTGTGTCGATTACTGACACGCTCATCATTGCTGTACTTTCCTCGCGTACACGTCTTGTCGTGGCATTACGTCAGCGCCGGTTGGCATAGTATGGAGTGGTGAGGCGTACTATTGCGCAAAAATATCATCAGCATGCAATACACAGTATCACCACTGGGTGGCGATTGCTCCCTTTAATGAAAACTACAGAGGTGAAAAAAATTGCAGCTGATGGAGACCATACTGTAGCAAGTCCTGAAAAACTGGCCAATCACTTAGTGTAAAGTAGTGATGAGCGGGTTCGGTTCCTCAGAAACCGAACCCCCCCGAACTTTACCCATTTTACACGGGTCCGAGGCATACTCGGATTCTCCCATATGGCTCGGTTAACCAGAGCGCGCCCGAACGTCATCATCCCGCTGTCGGATTCTCGCGAGATTCGTTATCTATATAAGGAGCCGCGTGTCGCCGCCATTTTCACTCGTGCATTGGAAATGTTAGGGAGAGGACGTGGCTGGCATCCTCTCCGTTTATTAATGTTGCTGCAAATATTTGTGCTTATTGCTTAATTGTGGGGACTGGGGAGCAGCTGTATTATATAGGAGGAGTACAGTGCAGAGTTTTGCTGATCAGTGACCACCAGTTTTATCCGTTCTCTGCCTGAAAAACGCTCCATATCTGTGCTCAGTGTGCTGCATATATCTGTGCTCACACTGCTTTATTGTGGGGACTGGGGACCAGCTGTATTATATAGGAGGAGTACAGTGCAGAGTTTTGCTGACCAGTGACCATCAGTATTATACGTTGTCTGCCTGAAAAACGCTCCATATCTGTGCTCAGTGTGCTGCATATATCTGTGCTCACACTGCTTTATTGTGGGGACTGGGGACCAGCAGTATTATATAGGAGGAGTACAGTGCAGAGTTTTGCTGACAGTGACCACCAGTATATATAGCAGTACGGTACGGAAGGCCACTGCTCTACCTACCTCTGTGTCGTCAAGTGTACTATCCATCTAGATTCTATACCTGTGGTGCATTTTAGTTTTGCAGTTTGCTGACAGTGACCACCAGTTTATATAGCAGTACGGTACGGAAGGCCACTGCTCTACCTACCTCTGTGTCGTCAAGTATACTATCCATCTAGATTCTATACCTGTGGTGCATTTTAGTTTTGCAGTTTGCTGACAGTGACCACCAGTATTTATAGCAGTACGGTACGGAAGGTCACTGCTCTACCTACCTCTGTGTCGTCAAGTATACTATCCATCTAGATTCTATACCTGTGGTGCATTTTAGTTTTGCAGTTTGCTGAGAGGGACCACCAGTATATATAGCAGTACGGTACGGAAGGCCACTGCTCTACCTACCTCTGTGTCGACAAGTGTACTATCCATCTAGATTCTATACCTGTGGTGCATTTTAGTTTTGCAGTTTGCTGACAGTGACCACCAGTATATATAGCAGTACGGTACGGAAGGCCACTGCTCTACCTACCTCTGTGTCGTCAAGTGTACTATCCATCTAGATTCTATACCTGTGGTACATTTTAGTTTTGCAGTTTGCTGACAGTGACCACCAGTATATATAGCAGTACGGTACGGAAGGCCACTGCTCTACCTACCTCTGTGTCATCAAGTATACTATGCATCTAGATTCTATACCTGTGGTGCATTTTAGTTTTGCAGTTTGCTGACAGTGACCACCAGTATATATAGCAGTTCGGTACGGAAGGCCACTGCTCTACCTACCTCTGTGTCGTCAAGTATACTATCCATCTAGATTCTATACCTGTGGTGCATTTTAGTTTTGCAGTTTGCTGACAGTGACCACCAGTATATATAGCAGTACGGTACGGAAGGCCACTGCTCTACCTACCTCTGTGTTGTCAAGTATACTATCCATCTAGATTCTATACCTGTGGTGCATTTTAGTTTTGCAGTTTGCTGACAGTGACCACCAGTATATATAGCAGTACGGTACGGAAGGCCACAGCTCTACCTACCTTTGTGTCGTCAAGTATACTATCCATCTAGATTCTATACCTGTGGTGCATTTTAGTTTTGCAGTTTGCTGACAGTGATCACCAGTATATATAGCAGTACGGTACGGAAGGCCACTGCTCTACCTACCTCTGTGTCATCAAGTATACTATCCATCCATACCTGTGGTGCATTTCAGTTGTGCGCAGTATATATAGTAGTAGGCCTTTCCTATTGATACTGGCATATAATTCCACACATTAAAAAATGGAGAACAAAAATGTGAAGGTTAAAATAGGGAAAGATCAAGATCCACTTCCACCTCGTGCTGAAGCTGGTGCCACTAGTCATGGCCGAGGCGATGAAATGCCATCAACGTCGTCTGCCAAGGCCAATGCCCAATGTCATAGTAGAGAGCATGTAAAATCCAAAAAACAAAAGTTCAGTAAAATGACCCAAAAATCAAAATTGAAAGCGTCTGATGAGAAGCGTAAACTTGCCAATATGCCATTTACGACACGGAGTGGCAAGGAACGGCTGAGGCCCTGGCCTATGTTCATGGCTAGTGGTTCAGCTTCACATGAGGATGGAAGCACTCATCCTCTCGCTAGAAATCTGCAGTGCCACTCCTAGATGGGCCAGGTGTTTGTGTCGGCCACTTGGGTCGCTTAGCTTAGTCACACAGCTACCTCATTGCGCCTCTTTTTTTTTTTTTGCATCATGTGCTGTTTGGGGACTATTTTTTTTAAGTGCCATCTTGTCTGACACTGCAGTGCCACTCCTAGATGGGCCAGATGTTTGTGTCGGCCACTTGGGTCGCTTAGCTTAGTCACACAGCTACCTCATTGCGCCTCTTTTTTTTTTTTTGCATCATGTGCTGTTTGGGGACTATTTTTTTGAAGTGCCATCTTGTCTGACACTGCAGTGCCACTCCTTGATGGGCCAGGTGTTTGTGTCGGCCACTTGGGTCGCTTAGCTTAGTCACACAGCTACCTCATTGCGCCTCTTTTTTCTCTGCATCATGTGCTGTTTGGGGACCATTTTTTTGAAGTGCCATCCTGTCTGACACTGCAGTGCCACTCCTAGATGGGCCAGGTGTTTGTGTCGGCCACTTGTGTCGCTTAGCTTAGCCATCCAGCGACCTCGGTGCAAATTTTAGGACTAAAAATAATATTGTGAGGTGTGAGGTGTTCAGAATAGACTGAAAATGAGTGTAAATTATGGTTATTGAGGTTAATAATACTATGGGATCAAAATGACCCCCAAATTCTATGATTTAAGCTGTTTTTGAGGGTTTTTTGTAAAAAAACACCCGAATCCAAAACACACCCGAATCCGACAAAACATTTTCAGGTAGGTTTTGTCAAAACGCGTCCGAATCCAAAACACGGCCGCGGAACCGAATCCAAAACCAAAACACAAAACCCGAAAAATTTCCGGTGCACATCTCTAGTGTAAAGCTTTACAATGTACGATATACAGTACTTTTATGTACTGTCATTTCAGCAGTGATGTCCAGGCGACACACACTCATTGATTTTATGCATTGTAAATGAATGGTGGGCTTTAGGGGCGCTGTAGAAAATTTTGTGTCAGGACCAAAAAAAAACACACAAGCAGTAGTGAATTGTTACCGCTTATCCTGTATGTGTATATTGATCATGCGCGCTCCCTGTCATAATCTGTATAAACAGTATGTTTCATTTAAAGACGCACAGTCAGCTTATTATAGCAGGAGACCTTTCCCTGTACTCAAATATAGTGATCACAATATAAAAGCATCACTGCCGCGGCAAACTACAAGCAGGGTTGGACTGGCCCACGGGGGAACAGGGGAAACCACCGGTGGGCCCTACTTCCTGGGGCCCCACCCCCTCCTCTAGGGATCAGGTTCCAGACTGTGCTGTTACTAATCTAGTACATTATCATGCGTGCACTTCAGTATTTACTGTATATATTTATCTAGGGGACCAACACTTGCAAAATGTTTAGGCAAACCAATGTGGCGGCTGGGCACACCCCCTCTAGAGACTGGCCACACCCCTAAACATGGGCCTCTACCACTGTATTCCCATGGTGGTCCCAGTCCGACACTGACCACAAGTCATTGTGATGATACACAAAAATTTTATTTTATTTTTTAAAAAGAGTTGTTATTTCCAGGAATGAAGCCCTTGTACATGGACATGCTAAACGTTGACAGTACCTCTTGACTAAAGTAGTCCAGTAGCATTGATTGCACAATCACTCATTTAACCGTGCATTGTAATTTTCTTAATAGGGTAAAAGATGCACGTGTTCATGATGAACCCAGAACGAGTACGGCAAAATTAGCAGTATTTTGAAAATTGTTTCTCTTGATGTGTATGGTAGTTGTTTAATGTTATATTCAGTGGGGTAAGAGATGCACGCAATCATCTACATGGTTAAATAAAATTGTAGTCTGTAATGAAACAATTGTTATCTTGGTAAAGCTTGTAAAACTTACAGTACGTATATTACAGTAATGTTTAGCCAACATTATTATAGATAGATAGATAGATAGATAGATAGATAGATAGATAGATAGATAGATAGATAGATAGATAGACTGTACTGTAAATAAACAATTTAAAAAAAGTCTCTAAAACTGTGACTTTTAAAATGGAAGCATTAGAGATGAGCGGGTTCGGTTTCTCTGAAACCGAACCCGCACGAACTTCATGGTTTTTTTACGGGTCCGAGCAGACTCGGATCCTCCCGCCTTGCTCGGTTAACCCGAGCGCGCCCGAACGTCATCATGACGCTGTCGGATTCTCGCGAGACTCGGATTCTATATAAGGAGCCGCGCGTCGCCGCCATTTTCACACGTGCATTGAGATTGATAGGGAGAGGACGTGGCTGGCGTCCTCTCCATTAGAAATTAGATTAGAAGAGAGAGAGAGATTGTGCAGAGTCAGACAGAGTTTACCACAGTGACCAGTGCAGTTGTTGTTAGTTAACTTTTATTTATTTTAATATAATATATCCGTTCTCTGCTATATCCGTTCTCTGCCTGAAAAAAAACGATACACAGCAGCAGCCAGTCACACAGTGTGACTCAGTCTGTGTGCACTCAGCTCAGCCCAGTGTGCTGCACATCAATGTATAAAAGGCAAAGCTTATAATAATTGTGGGGGAGACTGGGGAGCACTGCAGGTTGTTATAGCAGGAGCCCCCAGGAGTACATAATATTATATTAATTTAAAATTAAACAGTGCACACTTTTGCTGCAGGAGTGCCACTGCCAGTGTGACTAGTGGTGACCAGTGCCTGACCACCAGTATAGTAGTATATTGTTGTATGTATTGTATACTATCTCTTTATCAACCAGTCTATATTAGCAGCAGACACAGTACAGTGCGGTAGTTCACGGCTGTGGCTACCTCTGTGTCGGCAGTCGGAACTCGGCAGGCAGTCCGTCCATCCATAATTGTATTACAATATATACCACCTAACCGTGGTATTTTTTTTTCTTTCTTTATACCGTCGTCATAGTGTCATACTAGTTGTTACGAGTATACTACTATCTCTTTATCAACCAGTGTACAGTGCGGTAGTTCACGGCTGTGGCTACCTCTGTGTCGGCAGTCGGCAGGCAGTCCGTCCATCCATAATTGTATTATTATTATAATATATACCACCTAACCGTGGTTTTTTTTTCATTCTTTATACCGTCATAGTGTCATACTAGTTGTTACGAGTATACTACTATCTCTTTATCAACCAGTGTACAGTGCGGTAGTTCACGGCTGTGGCTACCTCTGTGTCGGCAGTCGGCAGGCAGTCCGTCCATCCATAATTGTATTATTATTATAATATATACCACCTAACCGTGGTTTTTTTTTCATTCTTTATACCGTCGTCATAGTGTCATACTAGTTGTTACGAGTATACTACTATCTCTTTATCAACCAGTGTACAGTGCGGTAGTTCACGGCTGTGGCTACCTCTGTGTCGGCAGTCGGCAGGCAGTCCGTCCATCCATAATTGTATTATTATTATAATATATACCACCTAACCGTGGTTTTTTTTTCATTCTTTATACCGTCGTCATAGTGTCATACTAGTTGTTACGAGTATACTACTATCTCTTTATCAACCAGTGTACAGTGCGGTAGTTCACGGCTGTGGCTACCTCTGTGTCGGCAGTCGGCAGGCAGTCCGTCCATCCATAATTGTATTATTATTATAATATATACCACCTAACCGTGGTTTTTTTTTCATTCTTTATACCGTCGTCATAGTGTCATACTAGTTGTTACGAGTATACTACTATCTCTTTATCAACCAGTGTACAGTGCGGTAGTTCACGGCTGTGGCTACCTCTGTGTCGGCAGTCGGCAGGCAGTCCGTCCATCCATAATTGTATTATTATTATAATATATACCACCTAACTGTGGTATTTTTTTTTCTTTCTTTATACCGTCGTCATAGTGTCATACTAGTTGTTACGAGTATACTACTATCTCTTTATCAACCAGTGTACAGTGCGGTAGTTCACGGCTGTGGCTACCTCTGTGTCGGCAGTCGGCAGGCAGTCCGTCCATCCATAATTGTATTATTATTATAATATATACCACCTAACTGTGGTATTTTTTTTTCTTTCTTTATACCGTCGTCATAGTGTCATACTAGTTGTTACGAGTATACTACTATCTCTTTATCAACCAGTGTACAGTGCGGTAGTTCACGGCTGTGGCTACCTCTGTGTCGGCAGTCGGCAGGCAGTCCGTCCATCCATAATTGTATTATTATTATAATATATACCACCTAACCGTGGTTTTTTTTTCATTCTTTATACCGTCGTCATAGTGTCATACTAGTTGTTACGAGTATACTACTATCTCTTTATCAACCAGTGTACAGTGCGGTAGTTCACGGCTGTGGCTACCTCTGTGTCGGCAGTCGGCAGGCAGTCCGTCCATCCATAATTGTATTATTATTATAATATATACCACCTAACCGTGGTTTTTTTTTCATTCTTTATACCGTCATAGTGTCATACTAGTTGTTACGAGTATACTACTATCTCTTTATCAACCAGTGTACAGTGCGGTAGTTCACGGCTGTGGCTACCTCTGTGTCGGCAGTCGGCAGGCAGTCCGTCCATCCATAATTGTATTATTATTATAATATATACCACCTAACCGTGGTTTTTTTTTCATTCTTTATACCGTCGTCATAGTGTCATACTAGTTGTTACGAGTATACTACTATCTCTTTATCAACCAGTGTACAGTGCGGTAGTTCACGGCTGTGGCTACCTCTGTGTCGGCACTCGGCAGGCAGTCCGTCCATCCATAATTGTATTATTATTATAATATATACCACCTAACCGTGGTTTTTTTTTCATTCTTTATACCGTCGTCATAGTGTCATACTAGTTGTTACGAGTATACTACTATCTCTTTATCAACCAGTGTACAGTGCGGTAGTTCACGGCTGTGGCTACCTCTGTGTCGGCAGTCGGCAGGCAGTCCGTCCATCCATAATTGTATTATTATTATAATATATACCACCTAACTGTGGTATTTTTTTTTCTTTCTTTATACCGTCGTCATAGTGTCATACTAGTTGTTACGAGTATACTACTATCTCTTTATCAACCAGTGTACAGTGCGGTAGTTCACGGCTGTGGCTACCTCTGTGTCGGCAGTCGGCAGGCAGTCCGTCCATCCATAATTGTATTATTATTATAATATATACCACCTAACCGTGGTTTTTTTATACCACCTAACCGTGGCAGTCCGTCCATAATTGTATACTAGTATCCAATCCATCCATCTCCATTGTTTACCTGAGGTGCCTTTTAGTTCTGCCTATAAAATATGGAGAACAAAAAAGTTGAGGTTCCAAAATTAGGGAAAGATCAAGATCCACTTCCACCTCGTGCTGAAGCTGCTGCCACTAGTCATGGCCGAGACGATGAAATGCCAGCAACGTCGTCTGCCAAGGCCGATGCCCAATGTCATAGTACAGAGCATGTCAAATCCAAAACACCAAATATCAGAAAAAAAAGGACTCCAAAACCTAAAATAAAATTGTCGGAGGAGAAGCGTAAACTTGCCAATATGCCATTTACCACACGGAGTGGCAAGGAACGGCTGAGGCCCTGGCCTATGTTCATGGCTAGTGGTTCAGCTTCACATGAGGATGGAAGCACTCAGCCTCTCGCTAGAAAACTGAAAAGACTCAAGCTGGCAAAAGCACCGCAAAGAACTGTGCGTTCTTTGAAATCCCAAATCCACAAGGAGAGTCCAATTGTGTCGTTTGCGATGCCTGACCTTCCCAACACTGGACGTGAAGAGCATGCGCCTTCCACTATTTGCATGCCCCCTGCAAGTGCTGGAAGGAGCACCCGCAGTCCAGTTCCTGATAGTCAGATTGAAGATGTCAGTGTTGAAGTACACCAGGATGAGGAGGATATGGGTGTTGCTGGCGCTGGGGAGGAAATTGACCAGGAGGATTCTGATGGTGAGGTGGTTTGTTTAAGTCAGGCTCCCGGGGAGACACCTGTTGTCCGTGGGAGGAATATGGCCGTTGACATGCCAGGTGAAAATACCAAAAAAATCAGCTCTTCGGTGTGGAGGTATTTCACCAGAAATGCGGACAACAGGTGTCAAGCCGTGTGTTCCCTTTGTCAAGCTGTAATAAGTAGGGGTAAGGACGTTAACCACCTCGGAACATCCTCCCTTATACGTCACCTGCAGCGCATTCATAATAAGTCAGTGACAAGTTCAAAAACTTTGGGTGACAGCGGAAGCAGTCCACTGACCAGTAAATCCCTTCCTCTTGTAACCAAGCTCACGCAAACCACCCCACCAACTCCCTCAGTGTCAATTTCCTCCTTCCCCAGGAATGCCAATAGTCCTGCAGGCCATGTCACTGGCAAGTCTGACGAGTCCTCTCCTGCCTGTGATTCCTCCGATGCATCCTTGCGTGTAACGCCTACTGCTGCTGGCGCTGCTGTTGTTGCCGCTGGGAGTCGATGGTCATCCCAGAGGGGAAGTCGTAAGCCCACTTGTACTACTTCCAGTAAGCAATTGACTGTTCAACAGTCCTTTGCGAGGAAGATGAAATATCACAGCAGTCATCCTACTGCAAAGCGGATAACTGAGTCCTTGACAACTATGTTGGTGTTAGACGTGCGTCCGGTATCCGCCGTTAGTTCACAGGGAACTAGACAATTTATTGAGGCAGTGTGCCCCCGTTACCAAATACCATCTAGGTTCCACTTCTCTAGGCAGGCGATACCGAGAATGTACACGGACGTCAGAAAAAGACTCACCAGTGTCCTAAAAAATGCAGTTGTACCCAATGTCCACTTAACCACGGACATGTGGACAAGTGGAGCAGGGCAGGGTCAGGACTATATGACTGTGACAGCCCACTGGGTAGATGTATGGACTCCCGCCGCAAGAACAGCAGCGGCGGCACCAGTAGCAGCATCTCGCAAACGCCAACTCTTTCCTAGGCAGGCAACGCTTTGTATCACCGCTTTCCAGAATACGCACACAGCTGAAAACCTCTTACGGCAACTGAGGAAGATCATCGCGGAATGGCTTACCCCAATTGGACTCTCCTGTGGATTTGTGGCATCGGACAACGCCAGCAATATTGTGTGTGCATTAAATATGGGCAAATTCCAGCACGTCCCATGTTTTGCACATACCTTGAATTTGGTGGTGCAGAATTTTTTAAAAAACGACAGGGGCGTGCAAGAGATGCTGTCGGTGGCCAGAAAAATTGCGGGACACTTTCGGCGTACAGGCACCACGTACAGAAGACTGGAGCACCACCAAAAACTACTGAACCTGCCCTGCCATCAACTGAAGCAAGAAGTGGTAACGAGGTGGAATTCAACCCTCTATATGCTTCAGAGGTTGGAGGAGCAGCAAAAGGCCATTCAAGCCTATACAATTGAGCACGATATAGGAGATGGAATGCACCTGTCTCAAGTGCAGTGGAGAATGATTTCAACGTTGTGCAAGGTTCTGATGCCCTTTGAACTTGCCACACGTGAAGTCAGTTCAGACACTGCCAGCCTGAGTCAGGTCATTCCCCTCATCAGGCTTTTGCAGAAGAAGCTGGAGGCATTGAAGAAGGAGCTAACACGGAGCGATTCCGCTAGGCATGTGGGACTTGTGGATGCAGCCCTTAATTCGCTTAACAAGGATTCACGGGTGGTCAATCTGTTGAAATCAGAGCACTACATTTTGGCCACCGTGCTCGATCCTAGATTTAAAGCCTACCTTGGATCTCTCTTTCCGGCAGACACAGGTCTGCTGGGGTTGAAAGACCTGCTGGTGACAAAATTGTCAAGTCAAGCGGAACGCGACCTGTCAACATCTCCTCCTTCACATTCTCCCGCAACTGGGGGTGCGAGGAAAAGGCTCAGAATTCCGAGCCCACCCGCTGGCGGTGATGCAGGGCAGTCTGGAGCGACTGCTGATGCTGACATCTGGTCCGGACTGAAGGACCTGACAACGATTACGGACATGTCGTCTACTGTCACTGCATATGATTCTCTCAACATTGATAGAATGGTGGAGGATTATATGAGTGACCGCATCCAAGTAGGCACGTCACACAGTCCGTACTTATACTGGCAGGAAAAAGAGGCAATTTGGAGGCCCTTGCACAAACTGGCTTTATTCTACCTAAGTTGCCCTCCCACAAGTGTGTACTCCGAAAGAGTGTTTAGTGCCGCCGCTCACCTTGTCAGCAATCGGCGTACGAGGTTACATCCAGAAAATGTGGAGAAGATGATGTTCATTAAAATGAATTATAATCAATTCCTCCGCGGAGACATTGACCAGCAGCAATTGCCTCCACAAAGTACACAGGGAGCTGAGATGGTGGATTCCAGTGGGGACGAATTGATAATCTGTGAGGAGGGGGATGTACACGGTGATATATCGGAGGGTGAAGATGAGGTGGACATCTTGCCTCTGTAGAGCCAGTTTGTGCAAGGAGAGATTAATTGCTTCTTTTTTGGGGGGGGTCCAAACCAACCCGTCATATCAGTCACAGTCGTGTGGCAGACCCTGTCACTGAAATGATGGGTTGGTTAAAGTGTGCATGTCCTGTTTTGTTTATACAACATAAGGGTGGGTGGGAGGGCCCAAGGATAATTCCATCTTGCACCTCTTTTTTCTTTTCTTTTTCTTTGCATCATGTGCTGATTGGGGAGGGTTTTTTGGAAGGGACATCCTGCGTGACACTGCAGTGCCACTCCTAGATGGGCCCGGTGTTTGTGTCGGCCACTAGGGTCGCTTATCTTTCTCACACAGTCAGCTACCTCATTGCGCCTCTTTTTTTCTTTGCGTCATGTGCTGTTTGGGGAGGGTTTTTTGGAAGGGACATCCTGCGTGACACTGCAGTGCCACTCCTAGATGGGCCCGGTGTTTGTGTCGGCCACTAGGGTCGCTTATCTTACTCACACAGCGACCTCGGTGCAAATTTTAGGACTAAAAATAATATTGTGAGGTGTGATGTGTTCAGAATAGGCTGAAAATGAGTGTAAATTATGTTTTTTGAGGTTAATAATACTTTGGGATCAAAATTACCCCCAAATTCTATGATTTAAGCTGTTTTTTAGGGTTTTTTGAAAAAAACACCCGAATCCAAAACACACCCGAATCCGACAAAAAAAATTCGGTGAGGTTTTGCCAAAACGCGGTCGAACCCAAAACACGGCCGCGGAACCGAACCCAAAACCAAAACACAAAACCCGAAAAATTTCAGGCGCTCATCTCTAGGAAGCATCAATTGACTTTACAATGGAGACTTCACGCATGCGCAATGACTGTTTTACAAAGCACCACCTGGTGGACGAACACATGTATTGCACCGACTGGAGAAACAAATCATTACATTGCAACTGAATATGCCACCTTGCAGCTGAACATGCCTCCCTGCGACCAGGCGCAGGCATAAGTAATGCAACTAGTATTTTGCATTACACGTCACACGGATGATAGATGAGCACGGCTACATCTGTATATATCAGATTCCAGACTGTTGTAGCAACATACACAGATGAATGCGGAAACAATGTCCTAATTGAGACCCGGACACAACCACCCAATGATTTTCTTATGCGTATGAGTGCAAGCTGCACTGCGCCTTCATCTGGATGATCACCAGCAGATAAGAACTGGTTGGAGACCCTAGGGGGCGCCTGGGGGCCCCCGATGCAAGTGTGTGTGTGTGTGTGTGTGTGTGTGTGTGTGTGTTGGGGGGAGGGGGTGTATTAGCATATACATACATTGCAATATGACCCATTCCAGGAGGGGCATAATGCTCTACACCTGGACTTCCCTCTGAATATATCATTGGTGTCACTTGTGTTGAACTACTTAATTGATAAGAAAGGTGTTTTAATTTTGTTGGCGGTTTGGCTTGTGTATATTACATTAAACCAATGGTGTACAGTGCATCCGGAAAGTATTCACGGCTCTTCACTTTTTCCACATTTTGTTATGTTCCAGCCTTATTCCAAAATGGAATAAATTAATTTTTTTCCCCTCAAAATTCTACACACAATACCCCCATAATGACAATGTGAATTTTTTTTTTTAGATTTTTGCAATTTATTAAAAATAAAAACTAAGAAATCACATGTACATATTGCCATGAAGCCCAAAATTGAGCTCAGGTGCATCCTGTTTCCACTGATCATCCTTCAGATGTTCCTATAGCTTAATTGGAGTCCACCTGTGGTAAATTCAGTTGATTGGACATGATTTGGAAAGGTACACACCTGTCTAAGGGCCTAATTCAGTATGGATTGCAAATTCTGCTAATTAGCAGAATTTTCAATCCTTTTCCCAGCATGCTGACCGCCACCTTTCCCCTTGATGAAGCAGAAATTGCAATTGCCTCGCAGGATGCCTGCCGCATTCTTCTCGATCGCGGCGGCTGCATGTGACATCACGCAGTTGCCGTGATCATGCCCCCTTCATGCTCCCGTTTGTCCACCTCTGCCCCGTTCACACAGCAACGCCCCTGCAACGCTCCATCTCTGCCCTAGAAATGGAGCGTTGCCGCCCCCACCCCGTGACCAACTCTGGCTGATTGACAGGCAGACGCGATCACATTTTCTGCAGAAAGTGCGGGTGCATGCGCAGAACTGGCACTGTGCATGCGCCTGCAGGGTGATCGTAACAATTTTGGTTGGATCTTGATTTGCGATCCAACCTGAATTAGCTCCTATATAAGGTCCCACACTTGGCAGTACATGTCTGAGCACAAACCAAGCATGGAGTAAAAGGAATTGTCTGTAGACCTCAGAGACATTGTTGTCTCGAAGCACAAATCTGGGGAAGGGTAGAAAACTATCTGCTGCTTTGAAGGTCCCAATGAGCACAGTGGCCACCATCATCCGTAAATGGAAGAAGTTCGGAACCGCCAGGACTCCTCCTAGAGCAGGACGGCCATCTAAACTGAGCGATTGGTGGAGAAGGGCTCTAGTCAGGGAGGTGACCAAGAACCCGATATTCACTCTGTCAGAGCTACAGAATTCCTCTGTGGAGAGAGGAGATCCTTCAAGAAGGACAACCATCTCTGCAGCAATCCACCAATCAGTGGTCAGACGGAATACACTCCTTAGTAAAAAGCACATGGCAGCCCACCTGGAGGTTGCCAAAATGCACCTGAAGAAACCATGAGAAACAAAATTCTCTGGACAGATGAGACAAAGATTGAACTCTTTGGCGTGAATGCCAGGCATCATGTTTGGAGGAAACCAGGAACTGGGAGACAAGTCAGGATAGAGGGAACAGGTACAGAGACATGGGGTGACGGTTCATCTTTCAGCAGGACAACGACCCTAAGCACACAGCCAAGATATCAAAGAAGTGGCTTCAGGACAACTCTGTGAAAGTCCTTGAGTGGCCCAGTCAGAGCCCAGACTTGAATCCGAGTGAACATCTCTGGAGAGATCTGAAAATGGCTGTGCATTGACACTTCCCATCCAACCTGATGGAGCTTGAGAGGTGCTGCAAAGAGGAAAGGGCAAAACTGGCCAAAGATAGGTGTGCCAAGCTTGTGGCATCATTGTCACGATCCGGGTATCTGGACGCCATTTCTTACCCATCAGATGCCTCCTAAGGTTGGCTCAGCGCTCCAGGACCGGATCCCATCTGTTATCCTGATGTTTACATTCCTGTATCCTCTCCTGTCACTCTGAGACGCGGTCACAGTAAACGCCATATTACACCTGGCATGGCGTCTCCCGCGGCCTCCGCCGCCGTCCCTGAGCTTCTGCATGCAGAGTGTCTGAGTGGCGATTACGTCAGCCGCGGCCTCCGCTGTGTCCGCGTGGTTGGATGTGCACCTGTCAGCTTGGCGCCTCCTGTCTCCGGTGGCCGGCGCCGCCATTACTGTTTTCATTACCACATGGATTACAAACCAAACTTCCCTCCAAGTGTCTGCATGGGCGCAGCCATCTTGGATTCTGTCAGCTGATCATTTCCACCAATCTGTTCTTAGTATTGATAATCTGCATAATTGCCTAGCCAATCCCTTCCTTGCTGCAGGTATAAATACACTGTGCCTGAGCAAGGAAGGCGTCAGTGCTTTGGTTGTCAAACCTAGTTCCTGTTTGTCTCTCTCCTGTGATTGTCTTCCAGGTTCCAGCTCCTGTCTCAAGACTTCCACCATAGAGACCCGCACCAGCATTCCACCTGCGGTGTAGCCTGACTCTCCGATCCATTGTGGATTCATCTGTTTCCAGCTACAACATTACCTGCTTCCAGCCCAGCTTCCAGCAGAGTACAGCTTCTCTTAAAGGGCCGGTGTCCTTTCTACAGTTTACCACTCTCCACCGGTATTATTATTTCTCCGCTCTCAAACTCTACATTTCATTCATATTGCATCGCTCTCAAGCTTCATTTATTATCTAACTGGTTCCAGCCAGTATCCACTCCGTGCCAACATCTGTCTGGTTCCAACCAGAACCCACAGCAGCTATTTTATTTACAGCAGTCCAGCTTTCCCTGGAACACCAGCTGGTACGATCCTGGGCTTTCTTCATTGCTACAGTCAGGCCTGGTAAGGACTTTCCAACTCGCAGATAATAAGAACTGTCTTATACTACCAGAGCTCTGTGGCCCCTGACACCCTGTAGTACCCAGGAACTGTATTATTTCTCTGCTGATTTTATGTTTCTTTTACTGCTACTGTGATGCATGGAGTTTGTCATAAATAAACATCATTGACTTTTATTCAAGTTGTCGTGGTCACGCCTTCGGGCGGTTCTTCTTCATGTTACTTACATGTCCAGGGGTCTGATACAACCTCCCAGGTTCCGGTACATCTCAGCCCCTACAACTGAGGCTGCCTCCCGTCAGCTCAGGCCCTCAGTTGTGACAGTAAGCACTGACCTAATGAATCCAGCCGGAGACCAGGACCAAGCGGCCAGGCCGATGCAAGAACTGGCAGCCCGACTAGAACATCTGGAGGCTGCACAGGGCCACATCATCCGCTGTCTCCAGGATCTCTCTACTCGGCTGGATGGGATTCAGACAACTCTCCGTGGATCAGGCGCTTCTGGTGCGTCAACCACAGTGACTCCAGCTATAACCCCACCCACCTTACCCATTTCTGCTCCACGTCTTCATCTTCCAACGCCAGCAAAATTTGACGGATCTCCAAGATTCTGCAGGGGATTTCTCAACCAGTGTGAGATTCAGTTTGAGCTACAACCTGGCAATTTTCCCAGTGACCGTACAAAAATTGCCTACATTATTTCTCTTCTCAGTGGCTCAGCCCTTGATTGGGCATCACCGTTATGGGAGAGGTCCGACACCCTGCTATCTTCTTACACTGCATTCGTGTCAACATTCAGGCGCATCTTCGACGAGCCAGGCCGGGTAACCTCAGCTTCATCCGAGATTCTCCGTTTACGCCAGGGGTCACGTACTGTAGGACAATATCTGATACAGTTCCAGATCCTGGCATCCGAACTGGCATGGAACGACGAGGCCCTGTATGCTGCATTCTGGCATGGCTTATCTGAGCGTATTAAAGATGAGTTAGCTACCAGAGACTTACCCTCTAAGTTAGATGAGCTAATCTCACTCTGCACGAAAGTTGATTTAGGTTTCAGAGAGAGAGCAACTGAGCGTGGAAGATCATCTGCTCCAAAATCTTCTGCTCCTCCTCCTCGCCAACTGTCACCAAATAAAGATGAGCCCATGCAAATTGGTCGTTCCCGTTTAACTCCTGCTGAGCGCCGAAGACGTCTCTCCGAGTCTCTCTGTCTTTATTGTGCAGCTCCGTCTCACACCATTAATGCCTGTCCCAAACGTCCGGGAAACTCCAAATCCTAGCTCGCCAAGGAGAGGGCCGGCTAGGAGTAATGATCTCCTCTCCATCTCCTCAAGATTGTAATCTCCCAGTCTCGCTTCAAGTTGCTCAACGTTATCGGAACGTCATTGCCCTCCTTGATTCCGGAGCAGCTGGGAACTTTATTACCGAAGCCTATGTTAAACGGTGGTCCCTACCCACCGAGACTTCCTTCGTCCATTTCTTTAACTGCCGTGGATGGCAGCAAAATTTTTGATGCAGTTATTTCTTTAAGGACTCTACCAGTTCGTCTGAGAGTGGGAGTTCTTCATTCCGAACTTATTTCTTTTTTAGTGATTCCAAGAGCCACACATCCTGTGGTCCTGGGCCTTCCATGGCTCCGTCTTCACAATCCTACAATTGATTGGACGACTACGCAAATCCTGGCATGGGGTTCCTCCTGTGCTGAGACATGTTTGTTTAAAGTATTGCCTGTCTGTTCTTCCTCCCCCAGGTCGTCTGATGTTCCACCTCCTCCATATCAAGATTTCACGGATGTGTTCAGTAAAGCTTCTGCTGATATCCTTCCTCCTCATAGAGAATGGGACTGCCCGATTGATCTCGTTCCAGGGAAGGTTCCACCTCGAGGCCGAACTTATCCGTTGTCTCTGCCTGAGACGCATTCTATGGAGAAATACATTAAAGAGAACCTAGCAAAGGGGTTCATTCGACCTTCTTCTTCTCCAGCCGGCGCAGGCTTCTTTTTTGTAAAGAAGAAAGATGGTGGTCTGCGGCCGTGCATCGACTACAGAGGTTTGAACGACATTACCATCAAGAACCATTATCCTTTACCCCTGATTACTGAGCTCTTTGACAGAGTTAGCGGAGCTACCATCTTTACAAAGCTGGACTTGAGAGGTGCGTACAATCTCATCCTGATCCGTGAGGGTGACGAGTGGAAGACCGCCTTTAACACCCGTGACGGACATTATGAGTACCTCGTCATGCCCTTCGGATTGAGCAATGCTCCAGCTGTCTTCCAGCATTTTGTCAATGAGATCTTCAGAGACATTCTATACCGTCATGTCGTGGTCTATCTAGACGATATCCTCATTTTTGCCAACGATTTAGAGGAACATCGTTTTTGGGTTAAAGAGGTTCTGTCCCGTCTCCGTGTCAATCATCTCTATTGTAAATTAGAGAAATGCGTCTTTGAAGTCAAGTCCATTCCGTTTCTAGGGTACATTGTGTCCGGTTCCGGACTAGAGATGGATCCTGAGAAACTACAAGCAATTCAAAATTGGCCGGTACCCTTAACCCTCAAAGGGGTCCAGAGGTTCTTGGGGTTCGCCAACTATTACCGAAAGTTTATACGAGACTTTTCCACCATTGTGGCGCCTATTACTGCTTTCACTAAGAAGGGTGCTAACCCGTCCAAGTGGTCTGAAGAAGCCATGCAAGCATTTCATCTTTTAAAACAAAGGTTCATCTCTGCGACTGTTCTGAAACAGCCTGACATCAACTCTCCTTTCATCTTAGAGGTGGATGCCTCCTCCGTTGGAGTAGGAGCGGTGTTATCTCAGAGGGCTAAAGATGGCCATTTACACCCTTGCAGTTTCTTCTCCCGGAAGTTCTCCCCAGCTGAGCGCAACTATGCCATTGGCGACCAGGAGTTGCTAGCCATCAAGCTCGCTCTAGAAGAGTGGAGGTATCTGTTGGAGGGAGCTTCTCATTCAATCACCATACTTACAGACCACAAGAACCTTTTATATCTGAAAGGCGCACAATGTCTCAACCCTCGTCAGGCCAGATGGGCACTTTTCTTTTCCAGGTTCGACTTTAAACTCCAGTTCTGTCCGGGCTCTCAGAATCGCAAGGCCGATGCCCTTTCCCGCTCATGGGAGCAAGAAAATGAGTCAGAGTCTTCAGACAAGCATCCTATTATAAATCCGTTGGCATTCTCCACGGTAGGGATGGACTCTACGCCCCCATCAGGGAAAAGTTTTGTGAAACCGATGCTAAGGAAGAAGCTCATGCATTGGGCCCATGCTTCCCGTTTTGCCGGACATACAGGTATCCAAAAAACCCTGGAGTTTATCTCTAGGTCCTATTGGTGGCCAACTCTGAAAAAGGACGTCTTGGAGTTTATTGCATCTTGCCCAAAGTGTGCTCAACATAAGGTATCCCGCCAGTCGCCTGCGGGGCAACTGGTTCCACTATCTGTTCTCCGTCGACCTTGGACCCATTTGTCGATGGATTTTATTACAGATTTACCCATGTGCAACAAGTTCAATACCATCTGGGTGGTAGTTGACCGGTTCACCAAGATGGCACACTTCATTCCTCTCACCGGTCTTCCGTCAGCTTCCAAGTTGGCTCAAGTATTCATACAAGAGATCTTCCGACTCCACGGTCTTCCTGAAGAAATTATCTCAGATCGAGGAGTTCAATTCACAGCCAAATTCTGGCGAAGTTTATGTCAAGTCCTCCAAGTCAAGCTAAAGTTTTCCACGGCTTACCATCCTCAGACCAATGGTCAAACCGAGAGGGTGAATCAGGACTTGGAGGCCTTCCTCCGCATCTATGTGTCCTCCTCTCAAGATGACTGGGTTCAATTACTTCCCTGGGCCGAGTTCTGTCATAACAACCAGTATCATTCTTCATCTGCTTCAACACCATTCTTCACTAACTTTGGATTCCACCCTAAAGTCCCTGAGTTCCAACCGCTTCCAGCAACTTCTGTTCCCGCAGTGGATATCACCTTGCATCAGTTTGCCAATATCTGGAAGAGCGTACGATCAGCTCTGCTCAAGGCATCGTTCAGGTACAAGAAGTTTGCGGATAAGAAGCGTCGAGCAGTTCCTGCTCTCAAGGTGGGTGATCGGGTATGGTTATCCACGAAGAATTTGAGGTTAAGAGTTCCCAGTATGAAGTTTGCACCTCGCTATATCGGTCCTTTCAAGATTGAACAAGTCATCAATCCTGTTGCTTACAGACTCCAGTTGCCTCCCTTCTTAAAAATACCCAGGACATTCCATGTTTCCCTGTTGAAACCGCTGATCTTGAATCGGTTTCATTCCTCACTTCCTCCAACTCCGAAAGTCCAAACTCAACGAGGCGTTGAGTATGAAGTAGCCAAGATCCTGGACTCACGTCACCGTTACGGTCAACTACAATATCTTATTGACTGGAAGGGTTATGGCCCTGAGGAACGTTCATGGACCAATGCTTCTGATGTCCATGCTCCAGCCTTGGTCCGGAGATTCCATTCCAAGTTTCCTCAAAAGCCAAAGAAGTGTCCTGGGGCCACTCCTAAAGGGGGGGGGGGTGTCACGATCCGGGTATCTGGACGCCATTTCTTACCCATCAGATGCCTCCTAAGGTTGGCTCAGCGCTCCAGGACCGGATCCCATCTGTTATCCTGATGTTTACATTCCTGTATCCTCTCCTGTCACTCTGAGACGCGGTCACAGTAAACGCCATATTACACCTGGCATGGCGTCTCCCGCGGCCTCCGCCGCCGTCCCTGATCTTCTGCATGCAGAGTGTCTGAGTGGCGATTACGTCAGCCGCGGCCTCCGCTGTGTCCGCGTGGTTGGATGTGCACCTGTCAGCTTGGCGCCTCCTGTCTCCGGTGGCCGGCGCCGCCATTACTGTTTTCATTACCACATGGATTACAAACCAAACTTCCCTCCAAGTGTCTGCATGGGCGCAGCCATCTTGGATTCTGATCATTTCCACCAATCTGTTCTTAGTATTGATAATCTGCATAATTGCCTAGCCAATCCCTTCCTTGCTGCAGGAATAAATACACTGTGCCTGAGCAAGGAAGGCGTCAGTGCTTTGGTTGTCAAACCTAGTTCCTGTTTGTCTCTCTCCTGTGATTGTCTTCCAGGTTCCAGCTCCTGTCTCAAGACTTCCACCATAGAGACCCGCACCAGCATTCCACCTGCGGTGTAGCCTGACTCTCCGATCCATTGTGGATTCATCTGTTTCCAGCTACAACATTACCTGCTTCCAGCCCAGCTTCCAGCAGAGTACAGCTTCTCTTAAAGGGCCGGTGTCCTTTCTACAGTTTACCACTCTCCACCGGTATTATTATTTCTCCGCTCTCAAACTCTACATTTCATTCATATTGCATCGCTCTCAAGCTTCATTTATTATCTAACTGGTTCCAGCCAGTATCCACTCCGTGCCAACATCTGTCTGGTTCCAACCAGAACCCACAGCAGCTATTTTATTTTCAGCAGTCCAGCTTTCCCTGGAACACCAGCTGGTACGATCCTGGGCTTTCTTCATTGCTACAGTCAGGCCTGGTAAGGACTTTCCAACTCGCAGATAATAAGAACTGTCTTATACTACCAGAGCTCTGTGGCCCCTGCCACCCTGTAGTACCCAGGAACTGTATTATTTCTCTGCTGATTTTATGTTTCTTTTACTGCTACTGTGATGCATGGAGTTTGTCATAAATAAACATCATTGACTTTTATTCAAGTTGTCGTGGTCACGCCTTCGGGCGGTTCTTCTTCATGTTACTTACATGTCCAGGGGTCTGATACAACCTCCCAGGTTCCGGTACATCTCAGCCCCTACAACTGAGGCTGCCTCCCGTCAGCTCAGGCCCTCAGTTGTGACAATCATATTCAAAAAGAATTGAGGCCATAATTTCTGCCAAAGGTGCATCAACAAAGTATTGAGCAAAGGCTGTGAATACTTATGTACAAAAATCTAAAAACACTTTTCACATTGTCATTCAGGGGTATTGTGTGTAGAATTTTGAGGGAAAACATAATTTATTCCATTTTGGAGTAAGGCTTTAACATAACAAAATGTGGAAAAAGTGAAGCACTGTGAATACTTTCTGGATGCACTGTATATTAGATTTTAACTACTAGTTTAATAATGCCTGAGTACTGTTTATAGTGACACCTAATTGAGAGACAACTATTTTATAACAAATAACTACAATTCTTGTAGTGGAACAAAGACAACTTAAACCTTAGAATACACAAAGAAATATAAAACCTTAATCTAATTATGGATAGGCTTTCCTGGGTGATGACAGGGCAGGTGGCTCATATCAGTAGGTGTATCGGGTGCATGACAACAGGGCGGTAACTAGGGATGTGCAAGCTGTGCTGCTGCACATATCACAGTGCTCTGTGGGCTGTACCCTTGCTCATGGTCCCTGCAACTGGCCAGCAAGTTGACTGCTGCAGCCAGTGTCACTGCTTCTGCACTGCTGGAGTGTTATATTAAGCTACAGACATGCACTTGACTGCCTGCCCAGAACCCCCAGAGCATCCTGAGTATGCTCCTGTGGTGCTGCTGTCCTTCCCAGTGCTTGCAGCCTTGCCTCCTTGGGCAGTGACCCTGTACACCCCGGGTTGAGACTCGTAGAACTCACCCGCCTCTAATAGCTGCTTTTCCCTTAAGGCGTGATGTGCCTACTGGTACTGGGATGCCACCAGGACACTACTGGTGGTAGTACGAGCTCAACCTGAATCAATGCCAGTGAGGAGGTGGACCCAAAACAAGTGAGAAGTGGCACACAGGAAAAGAAAAGAAAAACACTACGAGGTAAAGGATAAAAGGAGGAACCAAAGAAGTAAAGACAGGTGGGTCCCAGAAGGGGACAAGGAGAGTGAATACAAGAGTTAGAGTGTTTAGAAAGGCAGAGAGCACATAAAACACTGAGGGCTCTGAGCCTACTGTTGGAGCTATAGGTTATAGAGGTATGGGAGGAATACAGGAGGATTAAAGCACTAGGAAGACATGTACAGCAGCTACGCAACAGGCTGACGAGACAAAAACAAACAGAGATAGCAATAATACTCATGATAGATAATACAGCAGACACGGAGCTGGACACAGGAATGCTGCAACAGACTTTAGCAGGAAACCAGGCGAGGAATCTCCGGCTGGGATAGAACCAAGGAACAAAGGCTCCCACTGCTGCCAGGAAACTATAACCAGCAAAGTGTGAGAGGCAGCCCAGGCAGATAAAGGGAGCTGGAGCCAATCAGCCAACAAACTTCCCCTTAATTATGATTACCAGCAGCTGCCCCACCGCATGTACAGCTGCCCTGTGAGTGCATGTCGTCTGTGTAACCAGGCAACTCGCTCTTGATGCCAAGCAGAAGTCCCCCCCCCACCGCAGTGGCTCAGGGTTCTGGTTGCTAAGGAGCTGGTGGCCGGGAGCGGAAGGATGCAGGTGTCCCGGTCGCCTGGCAACAACCGGACACTGATGGCAGCATGGACGCAGCCTATGACAGAACCAGAAAGGTTACGTCTCTGCCTGCTGGTAGGGATCAAGTGACCCCAACCATAGAGCTGCTTAGACGTGCAATGGTACAGCCAACCTCTGCTGCAGAGTGGTGTGTCTATGTCACAGTGGATCAGAGTGCCTTAATAGACAGCCAATCTGCCGCAGCATTAGCATAATTTTGCAGTAGCGGGTGCGACAAAAGTCACAAGTACTACTGCTGATCGTCCACTTTCGAATCAGGTGAAAATGAATCAGTCAGCATAAGATAATTAGAGCACTGAAAGTAAATATAAGGTTAGTATGTATTCATCACAAACCTACTTAGTTTTGTTATTTAATATGTCCAAAATGTATGTTTAATTCACAAAGGAAAAATCTCAGTCTCAATGATTAAAGAAAGTCGTTACTTGCATGTGATAGAAGAACATCTGGTTTAATTAGAAAGTTCTCTTTGTGTTTCTAAGTTATCATAAACAGAAAATACCTCATTAAAAATGGATTCCATGGGTAGGTATCTTTTGGGTTTTATCTGCTGTTGAGTTACAAATCTCATCCCATGTGAAGGCTCACATTTGCTGCCAGCTGCTGTTGTGTTCTTCAGAAGGCTCCTCTTTATGTTGCCAATGACCCGTTTTTTTTTCTTTCCTTTTAAATTAACTTAACATAATTAGGTTGGAATTTATTGATTCCCCTTAATAGCTCTCATAAAGTGTCTGTTTGGCTTCTACAGGTATAATATTCAAAATGGGAATTAATGTGTGCTTTAGTGCTTTGAGTTGTTTATGGGTATTTAGAAAATTGTGTTTTTTTACCATTATAATCTGAAACTTTATCTAGATATATAGTAGTGCACTAGACTGCCCCAGAGAGTTATCTTTTCATAATGAATGCTAGTTGTCACTGTTACGGACCCTCTTAGGTGTCCATCATTTTTCATTATGACTAGTGGTAGCAACAGTAATTTGATTTACCTTGATGTATCAGACTAGTGTCAGGACTGAGATTGTGCAGATCACCACGCCGTGATGTAACGAGAATAGAGACAGTTGTAATACAATGAATGTTTGATGTCTCTGCCCTTTTTACAGTACTTCTTTTTTTAACCGCCTCACCCATGGACGGGTTCAGTATGAGTTATCGATGGACGGGACGCCGGCGGTTAGTATACTGAGACCGGCATCCTGTCTATCAGAATCCTGACAGCCCCCCATTTGGCTCCCTAATCCTCATCTTTTCCCTACCCTAACCCTCCCTTGTGGGTGCCTAACCCTAACCCTCTCTTCCCAGCTGCCTAAACCTAAATCTTCCCGCTTGGTGCCTAACCCTCCCCTTCTATGTGCCCAACCCTAACCTACTGTAGGGACGGATCTAGACTTTTTTCTTTTAGGGGGGGGGGCGGTTTACTGTTTAATCTTGACTCCTCCTCTCTCTAGTCCCAACTCCTCCCATCTGCAATCCTAACTCCTACTCTCTCAATTCCTGAAAAACTGAACTTTTTGAGTGAGACTGAGATAGTGCTTTGTGATTGTTCTATGTACATGTGACTGTGCTGTGGGGTAATTGTATTTATTAGCCCTAGTACCCACACACCTGCAAGTGAGGGGCATATGCTCTGTAACCCTTGCTCTCCTGGCTCCTCTGTGCTGCTGTGGTATAGGCTGCAGCACAGCGTTCTGCCTCAGGCTCTCCCTGGAGAGCTCTCTTCAGCTCAAAAGTGGGCATGGCTATGACTGTTAGGGGGGGGGGGCGGTCGCCCCCTTCGCCCCCCCAAAAAAATTTGGCCCTGACCTACTCTCCCTGGTCCCTAACGCTAACCTTCCCATGGCTGCACCATTACCCTAACCACCCTTAAGCTGCCTAAACCTAATACCCGCGGCAGGATGATCGGGATGCCAGTTGTAGGTATTTTGACGCCGTCATGCCGCCTGGCGTTGGTATATTGATGCCGGGTTTGTGTCCTCCCTCGAGATCCCAGTGTCGGTATAATGACTGCTGGGATCCTGTTCGTTGGGAAGGTAACTGCTTCCCCACTGGACCACTAACACTCTATCACACTTGCACAGGCTTGGTGACACAAACTACCACGCAGTTACAGTAGTTTGGTCTCCCCTGCCTCCAGCAATCAATATCTGTAATAGGGTAACTTATAAATATCATAGCTTCCTCAATGACTGGGTTCTGCAGAATGTAGGAAATAGACTAATAAAGAAATACTTCATATACAAACAAGTTAGATGTTTAGTTACAGAAATGTTATAAAGAAAAATGGTTACCAATTACATAGACAAACATGATGCAATTTCAAATAAAAAAGGAAGCAGCTTACAACATATAACATGTAGCCTATTCTGTGCTGGGGCAAAGCTGGAAAATAACAGTGCAGTCTCTCAGTTTGATTCCCAAAACTCAAAAGACTCCCATACCTTTTATCCGCTTTCCTCCACACATCGTAATGTCATAAGCAAGTCTTTGCTGACTTCCTGACCACTTAATTAAATAACTGTACATTTTATCCCCTGTGTAATAATGGAAATAGGCTATGTTCAAATTAATCTCCATTGTTTATACTACAGTATGACATAGCTGGGAAGTGTGATGGGTTATATATTTTATTTATCCAAAACTGTAAGTCCTAGTGATTCACAAATCCCACTTAACCTGCTTATATACCCCAGATACTGTATATTTCTGGATTTTGGAAACCCTTAGCTAGTATAGAAATATCAATATTATGACAAAACCAGATAAAATATGGCAAAGCTTTGATCTCTGCTTTTCAGTCACATCTGATAGCTAGACCACTGAGTTCTTGACCCTGCTGTGTTTGGTGCTAGCTTACCATTTCCAATTAATCAAAGACATTTGTTTACTCATCCTGTCCAGGTAATGGAATTTTCTTGCTGATGGGATACCATACATAATGTACATATATTTTTTTATAATTCTTTATTTAGAATGGTCAGACAAAACTGGAAAAAACACAAAAAAGAGCAGCAAGAACCCAATACAGAGCATATATTAAATACAGTAGTAAGTAAAAATAATACAATGAAAGTCAGGTGTGTAATGGAAGGGATAGGGAAGAATGGGGGTAAGGGCAAAAGAAGGAAAGGAGGGGGCAACAAAACAGTATCATGATGGTAAATACATAATAACCATCCAAAAATAAGAGAAAACAGCAGCATAGGGGGTGGAAGCAAAGACATGAAGAGGAAACATCAGTCGCTTTCCATGGGTCCACGTATGAGTATAACGCACATGAGGAAGATGGTTTATGCTCAGCAAGCAACCAGGGAGCCCAAATTTGGATAAATACGTGTCATCGATCATGAAGGTAATACGTTTCTTCCTCCATGGCTGCAGCTCTAGCAGAACTCTTTTTCCAATTTAAAGCAATCAGTGATTTCACCACCGCCAAAACATTCACTGCCAATTTTCTGGAAAATTTGTGAGATTCAAAGAGGTGTAGCACAACAAAAATATACAGGGAACCTTTGGCACCGGGGCTTCCAGGAGGGAATTTAGAAGGACACAAACCAAGTCCCAGAAGGGGACAATTTTCCAACAGGTCCACCATATATGGATCATAATACCCCTGCAGAAACAACCTCACCAAAAATTGGGTGAAGAGGATGGAAACATTATAAAAAATCTATCAGGAGTATACCAGAGATAAATACCAGCAATAATACATTTTGTATGCAATATCTTTTATTTTGGATTCAATAGAACTTTTAGCTATTTCCAGTCTCATGTTGTCCCAGGCCTCATACTCTGGAGGAGGTCCAAGGTACTGCTCCCAAGCATTACATAGGGCCTCAAAGAGAGAAGGATGATGTTTACATGGACTCTCAAAAGGGGTAAGAGATTGGAGAACAGAGAGTTAGGGTAAAGAGTGTAAAAATGATGAATTTGTAGAAATTCAAAAGGGTTGGGTATCAGGGATGGGGTTTTCTGTTGTAGATCACACAGGGATAACCATTGACCTTGATCAGTAAAATCAGGGGAGAATTTAAAAACTACCTGAGTCCAATTATGGAACCTCATGGTAGAAGATCCAGGAGGAACCAAGGGATTGTGCCAAATAGGGGTCAAGGTACTGTAGATGTCAGTTACAGTAGGTAAGATTCATCTTGAGAGTAGAAATCCCTGGGTTTGGTATTAAATTTGATAGTGGGTAGCAGTTTGGATGTAGGGAGTCAGTGTGTGGAGGATTAGCCCCATAGATGGGATCAAATCTGGAAGATTAACATAGACCAATTGAAAGTCAAGCCAGACAGTAGAGTCCGGGGGAGCATAGGAAGTAATAATATGGGAGAAATGGTAGGCTTGATAGTAGAGTTTGATGTTAAAAGACCTCTGCCACCTCCTGAAACCGACCCCTACAGGGTTTTGGCTGCAATTTGTGGGGATCTGTGATCCCAAATAAAGCATACAAGGGCTTTTTGAATATTACTAAAGAAGAAAGTAGGAACAGCTATGGGGGGAGTCTGAAAAAGATAGAGCCATTTTGGTACAATTTTCATCTTGACGGCTTTGATCCTACCCAGCCTTGAGAAAATTAGTCAAGTACATGATGTTAAATTAGTCTGTATTATAGAAAATACAGGTGGGACATTTTCACAAAAGGGAATCATACCTGGAGGTCAGGTAAATGCTCAAATACTTGATATTTTTGCCATTTGAAGTTAAAATTAGTTCTGAGGCTTTCAGCTTCTCGAGCGGGAACATGGAGCAGCATGCCTTTGACTTAAAACAGTTAATATTATAGCTTGAGACAGTGCTGTAAGTCTGAAGGACAGAAAAAAGGTTAGGTAGAGAAATCCTCAGTAGAGTCAGGAATTGGAGAATACCATCCGCAAAGAGAGAAATCTTGGGATTGGTGTGGCCCACTTGCACACACAACATATATCGGGATGGGACCTATTTTGAGAAGCAAGTGGTTCAATTATAAGGGCAAAAATCAGAGGTGATAGGGCGCAACCCTGTTGTGTGACATTATTAATGCGGACTGGGCCAGAAGATACACCATTGATTATGACTGCAGCAAAGGCTGCAGAGTATAGTGCCAGGAGATCAGTGAGGAAGTCACAAGACATGCCAAAAGCTTCAAAAATAACCTTCATGAAACTCCAGGAGATCCTATTGATAGCTTTTTAAGCATCTAAGGAGAGAAAGATAGTATGAGATCTATTGCAGTTTGCGATATGGATAGATCAACAGTTTGTCAGGTCTTATCTCCCGCCTGTGTCAGCATCCAGACTCTTACCTCCGGTTTTGGTCCCTGCGACCTTTCTGTTAGCTGGCTGGTGTGGTGGCTGTGGCTGATAGGAACTGTGGAAGTGAGGTCCTCCGGTGCGGCTGCCGGGTGTCTGGAGGCCGGGTGCCTGGAGGGCGGGGTCCGGGTCCTGGAGAGCGGAGCAATGGCAGCCAGAGGTGTCTGTTTCCAAGTGTTCTGTTGCTGGAGTGTGGCATCTGGGAAGCTGAGGCCTGAGGTAGTGGCTGTGTGCTGGTTCCACATGTGTCCTCTGTGTGGGGAGCCGCCATGTTGGAGACCAAGCCAAGAAAATAGGTATCCTAGTTCGCATCCAGCCAATCTGGTGCAGTCTTCCCTTATAAAAAGGGGTTGATGCTTAGTCATGGTGCCAGTGCTTCAAGTTACTTGCTGCTGTAAGGTGCTCAAGCTCTGTGCTCCCAGGTGAACCCCTGGTATCCTGGTTCTTTTGTGGCCGCCCAGTGGTCAGTTCTGTTATTGCAGTCCTTTGTTCTCAGTCTACCTGCTTGAGGTTTAACAGCTGGGTCCTCTATCTGGTAAAGGGTCTCCATTTTCTGACGGTGCTCACAGCGATCCTCTCTTCAACATTGTTCTTCAATTCAACTCTTCATTCAGTGTTCTTCAGCATTGTTTACAAATCACAAGTCGTCTCTTCATTCAGTGTTCTTCAGCATCATTTACAAATCACAAGTCATATCTTCATTCAGTGTTCTTCAGCATCGTTTACCAATCACAAGTCATCTCTTCATTCAGTGTTCTTCAGCATCATTTACAAATCACAAGTCATCTCTTCATTCAGTGTTCTTCAGCATTGTTTACAAATCACAAGTCACTTCTTCATTCAGAATTCTTCAGCATCGTTTACAAGTCACGAACATTTCGTCTTTCAGAATTCACTCAAACTTATCTCCTAGTCGTTGTGTATGATTGAGGTCTCAGTAAAGCTGAATTAATCTTTCTTCAGTGTATTGTTCTCGTTCATTGTCCTCATTGCCTACCCCTCTACATCTTCGGGCCTAAGTCTTCAATCCATGAGTTAGAACTACATTCAGCCACCTTGTTTCCTTTCTTTACTGATAGTTGCTCCCTCAGTCAATTATCTGTTGCCAGATCCCCAACTAAAGCCAAGCGTGACAGCGTGGTGACCTGGGATAAACCCTGCCATGTCATAATGGATCAGAGTGGGAAGAAATTAGTTAGAACGGTTCCCCAGGGTTTTAGCAAATATCTTCAAGTCAAGGTTAAGGAGGAAAATGGTCCTGTAGCTAACACAGTTAAATGGATCCTTACCCTCCTTAGGGATCACAACAATTCTGGCTTCAAGCATCTCAGGAGGGAAAGGATGGCCTTGAAGAACCTTATTAAAGAGGGAATGGAGAAGAGGTACAAGAAAGTCAGATAATTTTTGTAATACGCAGCCATAAACCTTTCAAGACAAGGAAATGTGGAACTTTTTTGAACTTTGATAATCTGTTCAATTTCTTCAACAGAAATCTTGGTGTTAAAATGGCCCATAGCACTATGAGAATTATGAGATTAGACTTAGATAAGAAGCTGGAAATCATGTTATAGTAGGATGGGAGGGATAAGTTGACAGAGAGTAGTCGTTTGTACAGGTCAGTGTAGTAAGCTTGAAAGACAGCGCTACTAGCTATTAAGTCATGCACCAGTTGACTGTGGGGATCCCACAGAGTGGCGGGATGTAATGGAGTCCGAGATAGCCTGAGGTGCGGGATGACTGCCAATCACAGATGTTTTTTTAAAGGGGAAATCCCTTATAAGGCATGGTTTTGGCTTGTGATTACCACTGTAAAAAAATGTCTGAGATTGTTCATCTTCCTCCACCTCTGGCGATCTCAGTCTCCATTATTTTCAGCCAGATATTTGTTTGGGCCCTGGTGAAACGAAATCATGCTGCAAGGATTTTATCCGCCTTGTCCCTTCTCTCATAAAAGAACTGACAAGACCTTTAAGGCATTAGGCCACTTGTCTGGAAAGATAAAGGTCAAATTCCAACTTGGTAGCATAGCGTTCAGACAAAGTAGTAGGGTCAGAAGATGATGTATGTTGTTAATCTAAAGGGTGGAGTTTAATGGAAAGTATATTAATCTAGGTAAGAGATTCTTCTTTTCTTCTTTTTTTGTGTGGAAACGAAGTTGATCAGATGTCCTCATAGGACCGCCTTATGTGCCAACCAAAGTGTGGACCTAGAAATATCTGGAGAATTATTCAGAGCAAACAGTCAGAAAGTTGTGTTCAAAGATGGGATAGTATTTCAGGGTTGTGCAATAAATAATCATTAAGGTGCCATGTCATAGATAGGATGAGGGCAGGAGAGCAAACCTGAAATATCAGAAGATAGATGGACATTGTCAGACCAAATGAGTGGGCGAATGAGAACCAATTGGAGATTTAGAATGAGTCCATAGCTGAGTAGGTTCATATCGATATGGGAGCATGAGTTATGGGGTGGGTAATAGTTACATTTTGTAGCTATAAGAGGAATGGTCCTTCATCCTTCAAGAGTCATAAAGGTGTTGGGACTTCATGAGATAAGAAGAGGCTGAGATTGTTGAGAATCCAACAAGGAGGGAATCGAGGCCACAGGAGCAGAACGATCCAAAATAGGATTCAGAACAGAATTGAAATCTCTAGTGAAAAAGTGTTCTCCCTGTTGGAATTGGGTAAGGAGAGAACCTACTTTGGAAAAAAAATATGATTTTGGTGTTGGTTAGGGGCATATTAATTAGCGATGTATAGTTTAATGAACTGCACCAGACCACCCCTCAGGCTTCCTGCCTGAGATTAAAATTCTAATGTAAAAAGCTTTCTCTGTGCTCAACATTCAATCACCTTTCATATTATAACAATATCTAACAAAAGGCATTCAGATTACCGGCACTATAAGACTTTACAGTAACAAAATCACTTCATATATACAGTTATTATTTTCACATTAGTTCTATTATCCTTAATTCCGGATATTTCCTCTCTACATTGCCCTAACATGTTTATAATCTGTACAGTCACTTTGCGGACAATTAGTATATTAAGTGCTACAGCTTCTGGTAATACTAAAAATGTGTCTGATGGAATTTCCCACTTTCCCAATCATGCAAAGTTTCAGCGATACAATCTTTGCATTCCGTTTTCCTACATCATTCCTTTAAATATTTGTATATTCCATATTTTGTAAAAAGAAAGTCTATAAATACCTAAACTATACTTGCCTACTTTTTGGAGGGAACAGCCAGGTCACACAGGAAATGGCGTGGAGGAGGCAGTACGAGGGCTTGGTGATGCAATCGTAGCATTGTAGCCCTGCCCCCACTTTACAATGCCTACATTACCGGCATTGTAAAGTGGGAGGCGGGGCTATGATGAGCAAATCACATCATCACCCTGTCTGCTTCTCCTGTGTGATGGTATACCACCACGGGGAGTTCAGGTGGTGGTGAGCGGGGGGAGCGGCAGGGTGAATCATGATGGCGGAGACTTGCCTACTTCTCCAGGGGTCTGGGAGTGCCACCTGATTTTTGAGAGCCTATCCGGGAAAGTAGGCATATATGAATTAAACAGAGCTGGAATGAGGACTGAATGACTTCTCTTGACTTTGTGGTGTACTTGGGGTATATGAAGGGGGATTGATTTATTTATTATTTATTTATTACCAGTTATTTATATAGCACACACATATTCCACAGCGCTTTACAGAGAATATTTGCCCATTCACATCAGTCCCTGCCCCAGTGGAGCTTACAATCTATATTCCCTATCACATGTACACGCACACACATACACACCAGGGTAAATTTTGTTGGGAGCCAATTAACCTACCAGTATATTTTTGGATTGTGGGAGGTAACTGGAGTACCCGGAGGAAACCCACGCAAGTACGGGGAGAATATACAAACTCCACACAGTTAGGGCCATGGTGGGAATCGAACCCATGACCTCAGTGCTGTGAGGCAGTAATGCTAACCATTACACCATCTGTACTGCCCAAATTACTACCTAAAATAGGGATTTCTAGTGGAACTAAAACAATAGGGAAATTCCCAGTGGAACAAAAATGGTAGGGGAAATTCTGATCTTGGTCTTTTACCATGGGCATGGGCAAACTGGCAAAACAATGTATATATGGCTGGGAAAGAAAAATTATGCACAGGTAGGTAGGTGAATAGCTTGTGGTGAAAACATCCCATTGTAATAGCAAACAGTTAGGGAATGTTTCACTGAGACTGGTGCTGTCTGCATAGACAGTGGTGCCTTACCTGGATGCAGCAACTTTTCTTCTCAGCCCGCTGTGTGGCCAGGGAAATGCTTAAGACACAATTTTCTTCTGTATTTTTTTCTAAGGATGCATGACCACGCCTCCAGGGCCGTCTTAACAGCAGTGTAGGCCCCTGGGCACAGCAATGCACTGGGCCCCCTACCTATCCTCCAGCGGTAGCGGTGGGGGGTGCTATCAGTGGCAGCTTTGATGTCCCGCGAGCGGTAGGGGGTGTACTATCTTTCGCTCAGTATGTTGGACCTGTAGCAGTAATTTCTGATAATTACTCCTTTACTGCACAGATGAGACTAAACTGTAGAAGGGGGCATTGGGCTGAATGAAGGGGCCCTGGTACATAACTTCCAGGGTGGTAGGGGGTGTTTAATACGTAGGGGAGAGGTGGCTAGTGGAGTGGGCTTAATATTTATAATTTTCTGGTGGGAGGGCAGCTTGCTTGACTGCAGATATCTCATGTTCCTGAAAAAATTTCTTAGCTTTGAATGGGATAAAAAACTAGAGAGTCCCACCTTTCAGGAGGTGCTGGGGACTTGGGGATCAGAGTTCAGGAGCCAGAGCAATCCACCAACGAATATCTAAAACTGCATATTAGGCGTGTGGAGCTGGAGCAGGGACCAGCTGCTGGAAGGCTGATATCTCTGGTTCTGGGCATAGTAGAGACAAGCTGCCAGTGTCCACCAAAAGGGGAGAGTCTCAGCTTTTTGGTTATATCATCAGATAAACTCTAAGTCATACAGAACCCACGATATCTGGCTGGGAAGAGCAATTAACAGGCTTGGATGGGGACCCCTGCTTTCAAGTCGGATATTTCCAGTTCCCCAGGGCCGATTTTCAAAAACCTGGTACCCCTGGAAAGAGGGGACCCCCAGCTATCAGCCTAGGGCCCTTACACTTCTGGGGCCCTTGGGCAAGAGCCCATTGAGTCCATACAAAAAGACGGCCCTGCACACCTCCTGTGATTAGGCCACACCCCCTGCAAAGTACATAGGCCCAACCAGACTCACTACTGCCCCGGCTGGGAGGCATGCCATGCTCTTGTGAGTGGGTGCTTCTCATCTGTTAGACGCGCCCCCAAAGAAGTGTGTCTGTTCTCCCTGCATGCTGTGGTCACACCCCCATCCAGAAGGGGTGCAGGGGCCCAGGAAGTTGTTGTACCGGGGCCCAGGATTTCTCTGAACAGCCCTGTGCATAGATAATAGCTTTGTGTACTTACTGTAAGAAAATATTCTGTTTTTGTGTAGGCAGATGGGTAAAGGGCCTGAACCATTAGGCTAATTAGGCTGCAATGTACTTAGGGCTCTATATATGGGACAGCATAAGAAAATTAGCAACACACAGATACAAATGTCATTCACTCAGGGAATAATTAAGCTTTGTACATAAAGCCGATGGTTTACATACATATCAAATGAAGTGGGTCCGCCCTTGTGCAGAACAGGTCATGTGATATCGCTCGCAACCCCCTGTCAGCTTGCACATGAATGACATGTTGCTGAGTTTTGAAGGCGTGATAGGTCCCTGGACCCGAGGTCTGGATCCAACGGCCAACCTGAGTAAGCAGGCGGGCCGGTGCCTGAAAAACATTGGGAATCATGTCCGATGGTCGCGATGGTGATCCAAGGCTCTGTCCTGAGACGCAGCACTGGGATTTCGCAAATGCATGGATTTTAATTACACAGAATTGCACAGCTGCGTCCTTGCAGGTTCATTGTAGTTGTGCAATTCCATATGAACATGAATCATGCTCTTAGTACAACAAGTGAGACATACAGATAGATCCACGCTAGGCGTGGCTCTGTCTGTGCCTGGGTGCGCACGCCCAAATGCGTCTAACGCCAAGAGCGTCTTCGTCCAGCCGTACGTGCACGCCCATGACGGAGACGTGACCCATTCATTAGAACACGTGCCCGGAAGGAGCCGCTCAGAATGAAAGCGTCTCTGTGTACTCCCGGCGTGACTAGGCCGGGAGTGCGCGCCTGCGATGGAGCCGCCTCAGATGAGCGCGGCTCCATCTGTATAGGGTGGAATTGAATTGTTTGAAAAGTCGGTTGGGTGTCTGTTTTTTCCTGTCTATTAGATAGGAAAAAACAGACTCCCAACTGACTTTTCAAACAATTGAATACCCCCCATAATGTGTTAACGTGTATCAATTAATATCATAAAGTGATCTCCTGACAATGAGATGGGTTTCTGTACATCTGATATTGGGCACAGAGGGAGAACGTGAGATTCCTCACCCACTAGCACCCAGAAGACAAGGGTGTAATTAGCCATAATTCGTTACCCGGATACATGAGAGAGCTGTCATCCATGTCATCTACGTGTAATACAGTAATGAGAGCTGCTCCTGACACTCTGTATCATTGCTCGATAAGTATTACATTTACACCATGTATAAAACCATCACTTTTTATTTCAGGTCACAATCTCTTCTTTCCGCACAGTACAATACAGTATATTGGATTTTATTTTTGAGCTTAATATTGATTAATAACCCTTATGAATAAACCCATAGAAGGCTCTGATATGTAATAATTGAAGTCTGTAATATTATACAAATTGACCAAATTATTTATATTACAGAATAGTGCACCGTCCAGAGTAGCACCCCGTCCTGTCTCCTTTGCCCTGTGTCAGCATTACCTGCTTTGGTCAGTGGTGTACATGTGTCAGTGTCACAGGTGTAGCCTAACGGGAAAGCCCACTGCCGCTGATATGTAGGTGATGTACAGTACTGTACATACCGGCAGCAGTGGGCTTCTTGTTAGGGTACAAATTGTCCACAGATTTCTGGCGCTGACAGAGTTAAAGAAACCCCATTCAGGTGGCAGAACCACAGTAACTGCAGCCTGCTATAGACAAAACACCTAGCGTACAAAGGTCATTTTAATATACTGTATTGTTACTGCTACCCCATATATATCACAAACGTATTTTGTGTTTTGGTTTTGGTTCTGGTTGCATACTCGTGTTTTGGATCTGGATTGGTTTTGCCAAAACCACCCTTTCGGGTTTTGGTTTTGGATCTGGATTATTTTTGAAAAAAACATAAAAACAGCTAAAAATCAAATAATTTGGGGGTAATTTTGATCCTACGGTATTATTAACCTCAATAACATTCATTTCCTCTCATTTCCAGTCTATTCTGAACACCTCAAACCTCACAATATTGTGTTTAGACCAAAAGGTTGCACCGAGGTGGCTGGATGACTAAGCTAAGCGACACAAGTGTGCGGCACAAACACCTGGCCTATCTAGGACTGGCACTGCAGTTGCAGACAGGATGGCACTTAAAAAAACTAGGCCCCAAACAGCACATCATGCAAAGAAGAAAAAGAGGTGCAATGAGGTAGCTGCATGACTAAGCTAAGCGACACAAGTGTGCGGCACAAACACCTGGCCTATTTAGGAGTGGAAAGAGGGAGGAGGATGACCAAAAGACGGTCATCTACCAAAGAAAGCTTACTTTGTGGCGCACTCTTTTGTCTAAAAATATGTATTAATTATAAAATTAAAGCTTAACATTTATTAAATATTTATATAAAATATTGTGATCAAAGTCAGACATAAACAACATAAATTTGGTCAGTATTGACCTATAGTAACCCCAAAAGAAAGGGGATAATTTACCACTGTATATAAAGTATATGTATAAGCGGTTGGAGTTCACTGCTATACGTATTAATAAACAGTAAGGATTCCTATTATATATAACCACACTTATACTGTAACAGTGAATAATATGGAACAAAAAGTGAAAATGTAATATCAAACAATTTTTATCGGGTTGTTATACATTCTAAGAGATCCTTCCAAAAGATTCATTGGATCTCTATTTAATAACCCGGTTAGCGGTACTCGTAACCTCAACTGAAGCACTTATCCTTTAATTAAAATAAAAGGAAAACAATGTCCTCTAAGAAGGCAGGAGTAGTGGGTATTAATTAAAACACAATTAGTGTTAATTACCAACACACCTTAATGCCTTGGAGTGTTAATCAAATCACTAGGTTTCAAAGTAACATCTCGGATATGAATCATAGATGTAAGTACATCGTAACCATTATTCCCAAAGTGTATAACCATTTATCAATACGGACACTGTGCCCTTTAACCTGTATACGCTTTTTAACAATAATGTGCACACATATATCGCGGTGGTGGATGATTGATCATCATAAGTGTAAGTATAACATAATCGTCATTCCCAGAGTGTATAGACATTAATCAGTATGGACATTGTGTCCTTTCTCAGTCTATTTCTTAATCTGTATGTACTTTTTAACAATAATGTACAAACATGTATCACTGTAGTAGATAATTGATTAAATCAGGCTGTACGTGTACAATGCAAAAAAAGGAACAAACAAATCATTAATCTACAAAGCATACATTCTGATGACATGAACTGGAATCTGGACATTCATCATGTATCCATGTACTTGTGCATGGCATAATTACCATAGATGTAAAAGGTAAATATATATTGGTATCATTTTGAGAGGGTAAAGATGTCCCTATTTAAATATCCTTGCCTATATATACTCAATCCCTGATTTAATCAGGTAATGCATGTACAGCGCAGGAAAAACCTATAAATCAGTGATCCACAAGGCATACATTCTGGTGACATAAACTCAAATCTGGACATTCATCATGTATCCATGAATATGTGCATGCCACAATCAAAAGAGCAAAATATATAATTGTATCACTTTGAGAAGGTAAAGACGTCCCAGCAGCTGTAGGTCAGTTACCCTTTCTGCTGTCGTCCCATGTGCAACTCTCATCGGATGTGAACAAGCCTGTAGTGAAACGTACGTCATCGGATCGGCATAGCAGACGTACATAGTTTCCGGGAGCGTGGAATCCTCAAACCCGACCCGGCGTCTGGTCATGTGAGCGGTTCTCGGCACTCAGCGTGCATAGATCAACTGTGACACACACCCGCTCTTCATGTTATTCAGAGCGGCTCTCTCATCCTCAAAAGGTCTCTTGCTGCCTCTGCACTGTGGCGACACAACAGAGGAGGGGGAGTCCGGCTTGGGGACAGCAGAAGCAACTCGCACTTCTTCCTTCTGTCCCAGCAACAGGTGTCACCCGAACTCTCATCGTTCCCATTTACTGCATCTTTGCACATGGGACGACAGCAGAAAGGGTAACTGACCTACAGCTGCTGGGACGTCTTTACCTTCTCAAAGTGATACAATTATATATTTTGCTCTTTTGATTGTGGCATGCACATATTCATGGATACATGATGAATGTCCAGATTTGAGTTTATGTCACCAGAATGTATGCCTTGTTGATCACTGATTTATAGGTTTTTCCTGCGCTGTACATGCATTACCTGATTAAATCAGGGATTGAGTATATATAGGCAAGGATATTTAAATAGGGACATCTTTACCCTCTCAAAATGATACCAATATATATTTACCTTTTACATCTATGGTAATTATGCCATGCACAAGTACATGGATACATGATGAATGTCCAGATTCCAGTTCATGTCATCAGAATGTATGCTTTGTAGATTAATGATTTGTTTGTTCCTTTTTTTGCATTGTACACGTACAGCCTGATTTAATCAATTATCTACTACAGTGATACATGTTTGTACATTATTGTTAAAAAGTACATACAGATTAAGAAATAGACTGAGAAAGGACACAATGTCCATACTGATTAATGTCTATACACTCTGGGAATGACGATTATGTTATACTTACACTTATGATGATCAATCATCCACCACCGCGATATATGTGTGCACATTATTGTTAAAAAGCGTATACAGGTTAAAGGGCACAGTGTCCGTATTGATAAATGGTTATACACTTTGGGAATAATGGTTACGATGTACTTACATCTATGATTCATATCCGAGATGTTACTTTGAAACCTAGTGATTTGATTAACACTCTAAGGCATTAAGGTGTGTTGGTAATTAACACTAATTGTGTTTTAATTAATACCCACTACTCCTGCCTTCTTAGAGGACATTGTTTTCCTTTTATTTTAATTAAAGGATAAGTGCTTCAGTTGAGGTTACGAGTACCGCTAACCGGGTTATTAAATAGAGATCCAATGAATCTTTTGGAAGGATCTCTTAGAATGTATAACAACCCGATAAAAATTGTTTGATATTACATTTTCACTTTTTGTTCCATATTATTCACTGTTACAGTATAAGTGTGGTTATATATAATAGGAATCCTTACTGTTTATTAATACGTATAGCAGTGAACTCCAACCGCTTATACATATACTTTATATACAGTGGTAAATTATCCCCTTTCTTTTGGGGTTACTATAGGTCAATACTGACCAAATTTATGTTGTTTATGTCTGACTTTGATCACAATATTTTATATAAATATTTAATAAATGTTAAGCTTTAATTTTATAATTAATACATATTTTTAGACAAAAGAGTGCGCCACAAAGTAAGCTTTCTTTGGTAGATGACCGTCTTTTGGTCATCCTCCTCCCTCTTTCTTCTAGATACTGTAAAATGCTTACAGGTGCACCTCCAGCTCGGTTATATATAAATAATGGCATTTTGCCTCTCTGATTTGGTCTCTAAGGCTGGTTTTTGGATATTTATACCTTTTTTCTCACTACCGTTTATATTGATTTAGCCTGTGCATAGCCCCATAGACTATATGTCTTTTTCCTTCTATTTAGGAGTGGCACTGCAGTTGCAGAAAGGATGGCATTAAAAAAACTAGGCCCCAAACAGCACATCATGCAAAGAAGAAAAAGAGGTGCAATGAGGTAGCTGTATGACTAAGCTAAGCGACACAAGTGTGCGGCACAAACACCTGGCCTATCTAGGAGTGGCACTGCAGTTGCAGAAAGGATGGCACTTAAAAAAACTAGGCCCCAAACAGCACATCATGCAAAGAATAAAAAGAGGTGCAACGAGGTAGCTGTATGACTAAGCTAAGTGACACAAGTGTGCAGCACAAACAACATGGGAGGTGCTGGAATTTCCCCAGATGTAATACACGCAGAATATTGGTGGCCCAGGAGAGCGTACCCCTAAACCACACACACACACGGCAAAGCCTGTAAAATTAATTTGGATAATAATAACCCTTTTATTTGGAGCTATTATAATAATATGCAGCCCAGGCGAGCATACCCCTACACCTTACAGGGCAATCCCTGTAAAAATGATTTGGATAATAATATAAGTAATGTATATAAGCCTTTTATATGGAGTAAATAATATACAGCACATGACACCAGCACTGGACTTATGGAAGCACAAGACAGCCCCACTGGACTGATGCAGCACAAGACAGAACCACTGGACTGGACTTATACGGCAGTATCCCTGGACTTATACAGCAGTACCCCTGGACTTGTACGGCAGTGTCAGACAGGATGGCACTTTAAAAAATAGTCCCCAAACAGCACATGATGCAAAGAAGAAAAAGAGGTGCAAGATGGAATTATCCTTGGGCCCTCCCACCCACTATTATGTTGTATAAACAGGACATGCACACTTTAACAAACCAATCATTTCAGCGAAAGGGTCTACCACACGACTGTGGCTGAAATGACTGGTTTGTTTGGGCCCCCACCAAAAAAAAAAGCAATTAATCTCTCCTTGCACAAACTGGCTCTACAGAGGCAAGATGTCGACCTCATCCTCCAATTCCTCACCCCTTTCACTGTGTACATCCTCCTCCTCACAGAGGATTCATTTGTCCCCACTAAAATCCACCATCACAAGTCCCTGTGTACTTTCTGTAGGCAATTGCTGGTAAAGGTCTTCCCGGAGGAATTTATAATTCATTTTGATGAACATCATCTTCTCCACATTTTGTGGAAGTAACCTCCTACACCAATCGCTGACAAGGTTATCGGCTGCACTAAACACTCTTTCGGAGTACACACTGGAGGAGGGGCAACTTAGGTGAAATAAAGCCAGTTTGTGCAAGGGCATCCAAATTGCCTCTTTTTCCTGCCAGTATACATACAGACTGTCTGACATGCCTACTTGGGTGCTGTCACTCATATAATCCTCCACCATTCTTTCAATGGTGACAGCATCATATGCAGTGACAGTAGACATGTCAGTAATCATTGGCAGGTCCTTCAGTCCGGACCAGATGTCAGCACTCGCTCCTGACTGCCCTGCATCACCGCCAGCGGGTGGGCTAGGAAACCTTATCCTTTTCCTCGCAGCCCCAGTTGAGGTAGAAAATGATGAAGGAGCTGTTGACGAGTCACGTTCTGCTTGATTTGACAATTTTCTCACCAGCAAGTCTTTGAACCTCTGCACACTTGTGTCTGCCGGAAAGATAGATACAACGTAGGCTTTAAACCTAAGCTCGAGCACGGTGGCCAAAATGTAGTGCTCTGATTTCAACAAATTGACCACCCTTGAATCCTGGCAAACCGAATGAAGGGCTCCATCCACAAGTCCCACATACTTTGCGAAATCACTCCGTCTTAGCTCCTCTTTCAATTTCTCCAGCTGCTTCTGCAAAAGCCTGATGAGTGGAATGACCTGACTCAAGCTGGCAGTGTCTGAACTGACTTCAATTATGGCAAGTTCGAAGGGTTGGAGAACCTTGCACAAGATGAAAATCATTGTCCACTGCACTTGAGTCAGGTGCATTTCCCCTCCTTTGCCTATATCATAGGTGGATGTATAGGCTTGAATGGCCTTTTGCTGCTCCTCCATCCTCTGAAGCACATAGAGTGTTGAATTCCAGCTCATTACCACCTCTTGCTTCAAGTGATGGCAGGGCAGGTTCAGGAGTGTTTTCTGGTGCTCCAGTCTTCAGCACGCAGTGGCTGAATGTCGAAAGTGGCCCAAAATATTTCAGGCCACCGACAGCATCTCCTGCACACCCCTTTCATTTTTCCAAAAAATCTGCACCACCAAATTAATTGTATGTGCAAAACATGGGACATGCTGTAATTTGCCCAGATGTAAGGCACGCACAATATTGGTGGCATTGTCCGATATCACAAATCCCGAGGAGAGTTTAATTGGGGTAAGCCATTGTGCGATGATGTCCCTCAGTTTCCATAAGAGGTTGTCAGCGGTGTGCCTCTTACGGAAAGCGGTGATACATAGCGTAGCCTGCCTAGGAACGAGTTGGTGTTTGTGAGATGCTGCTACTGGTGTTGCTGCTGTTGTTGTTGCTGCGGGAGGCAATACATCTACCCAGTGGGCTGTCACAGTCATATAGTCCTTAGTCTGCACTGTTTCACTTGTCCACATGTCCGTGTTTAAGTGGACAGTGGGTACAAATGCATTTTTAGGACACTGAGGACACTTTTTTTGATGTCTCTGTACATTCTCGATATCGCCTGCCTAGAGAAGTGGAACCTAGATAGGATTTGGTACCGGGGACACACTACCTCAAACAATTCTTTAAGTCCCACTGCACTAATGTCAGATACCAGATGCACGTCTAACACCAACATAGCTGTCAAGGCTACAGTTATCCGCTTTGCAACAAAATGACTGCTGTCATATTTCATCTTCCTCACAAAGGACTGTTGGACAGTCAATTGCTTAGTTGAAGTAGTACAAGTGGTCTTCCGACTTCCCCTCTGGGATGACGATCGACTCCCAGCATCAACAACAGCAGCAGCAGCAACAGCAGCATTAGGCATACCACTCAAGGATCCTCAGGAGGAATCCCGGTTAGGAGAGGACTCCTCACTCTTGCAAGTGACATGACCTGTAGGACTACTGACGTTCCTGACTGAGGAGGAAGTTGACTTTAAGGGAGTTGTTGGTGTGGCTTGCAGGAGCTTGGGTACAAGAGGAAGATGGGATTTAGGTGTCAGTGGACTGCTTACACTCTTACCCAAAGTTTCACAACTTGACACTGACTTCTGATGAATGCACTGCAGGTGACGTATAAGGGAGGATGTTCCTAGGTGGTTAACGTCCTTACCCCTACTTAATACAGATTGACAGAGGCAACACACGGCTTGACACCTGTTGTCCGGATTTGTGGAGAAATAATTCCACACCGAAGAGGTGTCTATTTTGGTATTTTGCCCAGGCATCACAATGGGCTTATTCACCCATAGACAACAGGTGTCTCCTCTGGTGCCTCATTTAAACAAACCACCTCACCATCAGAATCCTCATTGTCAGCTTCCTCCTCAGCGCCAGCAACACCCATATCCTCATCATGGTGTACTTCAACAGTGACATCTTCAATTTGAATATCAGAAACTGGACTGTGGGTGCTCCTTACAGCACTTGCAGAGGGTGTGCAAATGGTGGAAGGAGCCACCTCTTCCCGTCCAGTGTTGGGAAGGTCATGCATTGCAACCGCCGACACACTCGGACTCTCCTTGGGGATTTGTGATACTATCTCAGAACGCACAGTTCTTTGCTGTGCTTTTGCCAGCTTAACTCTTTTCATTTTTCTAGCGGGAGTATGAAGTCTTCCATCGTCATGTGAAGCTGAACCACTAGTCATGAACATAGGCCAGGGCTTAGCCTTTCCTTGCCACTCCGTACCGTAAATGGCATATTGGCAAGTTTACGTTTCTCCTCAGACCATTTACATTTCTTTTTTTGGTCATTTTACTGAACTTTTGCTTTTTGGATTTGACATGCCCTCTACTATGACATTGGGCATCAGCCTTGGAAGACGACATTGATGACATTTCATCGTCTACAGTATGTCATGACTAGTGGCAGCAGTATCAGCACTAGGAGTAAATGGTTCTTGATCTTTCCCTATTTTATCCTCCAAATGTTTGTTCTCCATTATTTTCTGGAGTTATATAACAATGGGGGTAATTCTGAGTTGATCGCAGCAGCAAGTTTGTTAGCAATTGGGCAAAACTATGTGCACTACAGGGGTGGCAGATATAACATGTGCAGAGAGAGTTAGATTTGGGTGGGTTATTTTGTTTCTGTGCAGGGCTGCTTTATTTTTACAATGCAATTTATATTTCAGTTTGAATACACTCCACCCAAATCTAACTCTCTCTGCACATGTTATATATGTCCCCCCTGCAGTGCACATGGTTTTGCCCAACTGCTAGCAAATTTGCTGCTACGATCAACTCAGAATTACCCCCAATATGCGGTACAGGAGAGCGTACCTCTACACCACACAGGGCAAACCCCTTTATTTGGAGTAAATAATATACAGCACAGGACAGCACCACTGAACCTATATGGCAGCACCACTAGACTGTATTTATACGGCAGGATCACTGGAATTATACGGCAGTATCACTGGACTTATACGCCAGTACCACTGGAATTATACGGTAGTACCACTGGAATTATACGGCAGTACCACTGGACATATACGGCAGTATCACTGGACTGGATTTATACGCCAGTACCACTGGAATTATACGGCAGTACCAATGGAATTATGTGTCAGTATCACTGGACTTATACGGTAGTACTACTGGAATTATACGGCAATACCACTGGACATATACGGCAGTATCACTGGACTGCATTTATACACCAGCACCACTGGAATTATACGCCAGTACCACTGGAATTATACGGCAGTATCACTGCATTTATACGCCAGTACCACTGGAATTATACGGCAGGATCACTGGAATTATACGGCAGTACCACTGGACATATACAGCAGCACAGGGTCACCACCACTGGACTGATGCAGGATAACATATACAGAGGAAGAAAAGAAGACTCTTTATGTGGGTGCACTCTTCACAATCGGTAAATACTGTATGTTATATGTAAATTCTAAAACATAACTTTTAATAAACTGTCATTCAAATAGTTAAGTATCTCGCTGAGACTAGTTGAAGATATTGTCTGAGATGTAAAGATATACAAGGTAAGTAAGTAGACATACACAAATAAAATACAATCACAATACAGCTTCACACCACTGGATTCTTGATTAATGTTGATATGCACATATGCTTATCTAAAATGCATAATACTAGAAAAATTGGTGTACCTTATATACCCAAGTGTCCCTGGTATGCCCGGCCCATTGTGGCCTCACTAATACAGTCCATCTGTACTGGTCAGGGTGGAAGGATGCAGCCCGATTCATGACTGCAAACCTGCAACCCATAATGAATGTAAAGTAGAGATGAGCGCCTGAAATTTTTCGGGTTTTGTGTTTTGGTTTTGGGTTCGGTTCCGCGGCCGTGTTTTGGGTTCGAACGCGTTTTGGCAAAACCTCACCGAATTATTTTTGTCGGATTCGGGTGTGTTTTGGATTCGGGTGTTTTTTTCCAAAAACACTAAAAAACAGCTTAAATCATAGAATTTGGGGGTCATTTTGATCCCAAAGTATTATTAACCTCAAAAACCATAATTTACACTCATTTTCAGTCTATTCTGAATACCTCACACCTCACAATATTATTTTTAGTCCTAAAATTTGCACCGAGGTCGCTGTGTGAGTAAGATAAGCGACCCTAGTGGCCGACACAAACACCGGGCCCATCTAGGAGTGGCACTGCAGTGTCACGCAGGATGTCCCTTCCAAAAAACCCTCCCCAAACAGCACATGACGCAAAGAAAAAAAGAGGCGCAATGAGGTAGCTGTGTGAGTAAGATTAGCGACCCTAGTGGCCGACACAAACACCGGGCCCATCTAGGAGTGGCACTGCAGTGTCACGCAGGATGGCCCTTCCAAAAAACCCTCCCCAAACAGCACATGACGCAAAGAAAAAAAGAGGCGCAATGAGGTAGCTGACTGTGTGAGTAAGATTAGCGACCCTAGTGGCCGACACAAACACCGGGCACATCTAGGAGTGGCACTGCAGTGTCACGCAGGATGTCCCTTCCAAAAAACCCTCCCCAAACAGCACATGACGCAAAGAAAAAAAGAGGCGCAATGAGGTAGCTGTGTGAGTAAGATTAGCGACCCTAGTGGCCGACACAAACACCGGGCACATCTAGGAGTGGCACTGCAGTGTCACGCAGGATGTCCCTTCCAAAAAAACCTCCCCAAACAGCACATGACGCAAAGAAAAAAAGAGGCGCAATGAGGTAGCTGTGTGAGTAAGATTAGCGACCCTAGTGGCCGACACAAACACCGGGCCCATCTAGGAGTGGCACTGCAGTGTCACGCAGGATGTCCCTTCCAAAAAACCCTCCCCAATCAGCACATGATGCAAAGAAAAAGAAAAGAAAAAAGAGGTGCAAGATGGAATTATCCTTGGGCCCTCCCACCCACCCTTATGTTGTATAAACAAAACAGGACATGCACACTTTAACCAACCCATCATTTCAGTGACAGGGTCTGCCACACGACTGTGACTGATATGACGGGTTGGTTTGGACCCCCCCCAAAAAAGAAGCAATTAATCTCTCCTTGCACAAACTGGCTCTACAGAGGCAAGATGTCCACCTCATCTTCACCCTCCGATATATCACCGTGTACATCCCCCTCCTCACAGATTATCAATTCGTCCCCACTGGAATCCACCATCTCAGCTCCCTGTGTACTTTGTGGAGGCAATTGCTGCTGGTCAATGTCTCCGCGGAGGAATTGATTATAATTCATTTTAATGAACATCATCTTCTCCACATTTTCTGGATGTAACCTCGTACGCCGATTGCTGACAAGGTGAGCGGCGGCACTAAACACTCTTTCGGAGTACACACTTGTGGGAGGGCAACTTAGGTAGAATAAAGCCAGTTTGTGCAAGGGCCTCCAAATTGCCTCTTTTTCCTGCCAGTATAAGTACGGACTGTGTGACGTGCCTACTTGGATGCGGTCACTCATATAATCCTCCACCATTCTATCAATGTTGAGAGAATCATATGCAGTGACAGTAGACGACATGTCCGTAATCGTTGTCAGGTCCTTCAGTCCGGACCAGATGTCAGCATCAGCAGTCGCTCCAGACTGCCCTGCATCACCGCCAGCGGGTGGGCTCGGAATTCTGAGCCTTTTCCTCGCACCCCCAGTTGCGGGAGAATGTGAAGGAGGAGATGTTGACAGGTCGCGTTCCGCTTGACTTGACAATTTTGTCACCAGCAGGTCTTTCAACCCCAGCAGACCTGTGTCTGCCGGAAAGAGAGATCCAAGGTAGGCTTTAAATCTAGGATCGAGCACGGTGGCCAAAATGTAGTGCTCTGATTTCAACAGATTGACCACCCGTGAATCCTTGTTAAGCGAATTAAGGGCTGCATCCACAAGTCCCACATGCCTAGCGGAATCGCTCCGTGTTAGCTCCTTCTTCAATGCCTCCAGCTTCTTCTGCAAAAGCCTGATGAGGGGAATGACCTGACTCAGGCTGGCAGTGTCTGAACTGACTTCACGTGTGGCAAGTTCAAAGGGCATCAGAACCTTGCACAACGTTGAAATCATTCTCCACTGCACTTGAGACAGGTGCATTCCATCTCCTATATCGTGCTCAATTGTATAGGCTTGAATGGCCTTTTGCTGCTCCTCCAACCTCTGAAGCATATAGAGGGTTGAATTCCACCTCGTTACCACTTCTTGCTTCAGATGATGGCAGGGCAGGTTCAGTAGTTTTTGGTGGTGCTCCAGTCTTCTGTACGTGGTGCCTGTACGCCGAAAGTGTCCCGCAATTTTTCTGGCCACCGACAGCATCTCTTGCACGCCCCTGTCGTTTTTTAAAAAATTCTGCACCACCAAATTCAAGGTATGTGCAAAACATGGGACGTGCTGGAATTTGCCCATATTTAATGCACACACAATATTGCTGGCGTTGTCCGATGCCACAAATCCACAGGAGAGTCCAATTGGGGTAAGCCATTCCGCGATGATCTTCCTCAGTTGCCGTAAGAGGTTTTCAGCTGTGTGCGTATTCTGGAAAGCGGTGATACAAAGCGTAGCCTGCCTAGGAAAGAGTTGGCGTTTGCGAGATGCTGCTACTGGTGCCGCCGCTGCTGTTCTTGCGGCGGGAGTCCATACATCTACCCAGTGGGCTGTCACAGTCATATAGTCCTGACCCTGCCCTGCTCCACTTGTCCACATGTCCGTGGTTAAGTGGACATTGGGTACAACTGCATTTTTTAGGACACTGGTGAGTCTTTTTCTGACGTCCGTGTACATTCTCGGTATCGCCTGCCTAGAGAAGTGGAACCTAGATGGTATTTGGTAACGGGGGCACACTGCCTCAATAAATTGTCTAGTTCCCTGTGAACTAACGGCGGATACCGGACGCACGTCTAACACCAACATAGTTGTCAAGGACTCAGTTATCCGCTTTGCAGCAAAATGACTGCTGTCATATTTCATCTTCCTCACAAAGGACTGTTGGACAGTCAATTGCTTAGTTGAAGTAGTACAAGTGGTCTTCCGACTTCCCCTCTGGGATGACGATCGACTCCCAGCGGCAACAACAGCAGCGCCAGCAGCAGTAGGCGTTACACGCAAGGATGCATCGGAGGAATCCCAGGCAGGAGAGGACTCGTCAGACTTGCCAGTGACATGGCCTGCAGGACTATTGGCATTCCTGGGGAAGGAGGAAATTGACACTGAGGGAGTTGGTGGGGTGGTTTGCGTGAGCTTGGTTACAAGAGGAAGGGATTTACTGGTCAGTGGACTGCTTCCGCTGTCACCCAAAGTTTTTGAACTTGTCACTGACTTATTATGAATGCGCTGCAGGTGACGTATAAGGGAGGATGTTCCGAGGTGGTTAACGTCCTTACCCCTACTTATTACAGCTTGACAAAGGGAACACACGGCTTGACACCTGTTGTCCGCATTTCTGGTGAAATACCTCCACACCGAAGAGCTGATTTTTTTGGTATTTTCACCTGGCATGTCAACGGCCATATTCCTCCCACGGACAACAGGTGTCTCCCCGGGTGCCTGACTTAAACAAACCACCTCACCATCAGAATCCTCCTGGTCAATTTCCTCCCCAGCGCCAGCAACACCCATATCCTCCTCATCCTGGTGTACTTCAACACTGACATCTTCAATCTGACTATCAGGAACTGGACTGCGGGTGCTCCTTCCAGCACTTGCAGGGGGCATGCAAATAGTGGAAGGCGCATGCTCTTCACGTCCAGTGTTGGGAAGGTCAGGCATCGCAAACGACACAATTGGACTCTCCTTGTGGATTTGGGATTTCAAAGAACGCACAGTTCTTTGCGGTGCTTTTGCCAGCTTGAGTCTTTTCAGTTTTCTAGCGAGAGGCTGAGTGCTTCCATCCTCATGTGAAGCTGAACCACTAGCCATGAACATAGGCCAGGGCCTCAGCCGTTCCTTGCCACTCCGTGTGGTAAATGGCATATTGGCAAGTTTACGCTTCTCCTCCGACAATTTTATTTTAGGTTTTGGAGTCCTTTTTTTTCTGATATTTGGTGTTTTGGATTTGACATGCTCTGTACTATGACATTGGGCATCGGCCTTGGCAGACGACGTTGCTGGCATTTCATCGTCTCGGCCATGACTAGTGGCAGCAGCTTCAGCACGAGGTGGAAGTGGATCTTGATCTTTCCCTAATTTTGGAACCTCAACTTTTTTGTTCTCCATATTTTATAGGCAGAACTAAAAGGCACCTCAGGTAAACAATGGAGATGGATGGATTGGATACTAGTATACAATTATGGACGGACTGCCACGGTTAGGTGGTATAAAAAAACCACGGTTAGGTGGTATATAATACAATTATGGATGGACGGACTGCCTGCCGAGTGCCGACACAGAGGTAGCCACAGCCGTGAACTACCGCACTGTACACTGGTTGATAAAGAGATAGTAGTATACTCGTAACAACTAGTATGACGACGGTATAAAGAATGAAAAAAAAAACACGGTTAGGTGGTATATATTATAATACAATTATGGTTGGACGGACTGCCTGCCGAGTGCCGACACAGAGGTAGCCACAGCCGTGAACTACCGCACTGTACACTGGTTGATAAAGAGATAGTAGTATACTCGTAACAACTAGTATGACGACGGTATAAAGAATGAAAAAAAAACCACGGTTAGGTGGTATATATTATAATACAATTATGGTTGGACGGACTGCCTGCCGAGTGCCGACACAGAGGTAGCCACAGCCGTGAACTACCGCACTGTACACTGGTTGATAAAGAGATAGTAGTATACTCGTAACAACTAGTATGACGACGGTATAAAGAATGAAAAAAAAAACACGGTTAGGTGGTATATATTATAATACAATTATGGATGGACGGACTGCCTGCCGAGTGCCGACACAGAGGTAGCCACAGCCGTGAACTACCGCACTGTACACTGGTTGATAAAGAGATAGTAGTATACTCGTAACAACTAGTATGACGACGGTATAAAGAATGAAAAAAAAACCACGGTTAGGTGGTATATATTATAATACAATTATGGTTGGACGGACTGCCTGCCGAGTGCCGACACAGAGGTAGCCACAGCCGTGAACTACCGCACTGTACACTGGTTGATAAAGAGATAGTAGTATACTCGTAACAACTAGTATGACGACGGTATAAAGAATGAAAAAAAAAACACGGTTAGGTGGTATATATTATAATACAATTATGGTTGGACGGACTGCCTGCCGAGTGCCGACACAGAGGTAGCCACAGCCGTGAACTACCACACTGTACACTGGTTGATAAAGAGATAGTAGTATACTCGTAACAACTAGTATGACGACGGTATAAAGAATGAAAAAAAAACCACGGTTAGGTGGTATATATTATAATACAATTATGGTTGGACGGACTGCCTGCCGAGTGCCGACACAGAGGTAGCCACAGCCGTGAACTACCGCACTGTACACTGGTTGATAAAGAGATAGTAGTATACTCGTAACAACTAGTATGACGACGGTATAAAGAATGAAAAAAAAACCACGGTTAGGTGGTATATATTATAATACAATTATGGTTGGACGGACTGCCTGCCGAGTGCCGACACAGAGGTAGCCACAGCCGTGAACTACCGCACTGTACACTGGTTGATAAAGAGATAGTAGTATACTCGTAACAACTAGTATGACGACGGTATAAAGAATGAAAAAAAAACCACGGTTAGGTGGTATATATTATAATACAATTATGGTTGGACGGACTGCCTGCCGAGTGCCGACACAGAGGTAGCCACAGCCGTGAACTACCGCACTGTACACTGGTTGATAAAGAGATAGTAGTATACTCGTAACAACTAGTATGACGACGGTATAAAGAATGAAAAAAAAACCACGGTTAGGTGGTATATAATACAATTATGGTTGGACGGACTGCCTGCCGAGTGCCGACACAGAGGTAGCCACAGCCGTGAACTACCGCACTGTACACTGGTTGATAAAGAGATAGTAGTATACTCGTAACAACTAGTATGACGACGGTATAAAGAATGAAAAAAAAACCACGGTTAGGTGGTATATATTATAATACAATTATGGTTGGACGGACTGCCTGCCGAGTGCCGACACAGAGGTAGCCACAGCCGTGAACTACCGCACTGTACACTGGTTGATAAAGAGATAGTAGTATACTCGTAACAACTAGTATGACGACGGTATAAAGAATGAAAAAAAAACCACGGTTAGGTGGTATATATTATAATACAATTATGGATGGACGGACTGCCTGCCGAGTGCCGACACAGAGGTAGCCACAGCCGTGAACTACCGCACTGTACACTGGTTGATAAAGAGATAGTAGTATACTCGTAACAACTAGTATGACGACGGTATAAAGAATGAAAAAAAAACCACGGTTAGGTGGTATATAATACAATTATGGTTGGACGGACTGCCTGCCGAGTGCCGACACAGAGGTAGCCACAGCCGTGAACTACCGCACTGTACACTGGTTGATAAAGAGATAGTAGTATACTCGTAACAACTAGTATGACGACGGTATAAAGAATGAAAAAAAAAACCACGGTTAGGTGGTATATATTATAATACAATTATGGATGGACGGACTGCCTGCCGAGTGCCGACACAGAGGTAGCCACAGCCGTGAACTACCGCACTGTACTGTGTCTGCTGCTAATATAGACTGGTTGATAAAGAGATAGTATACAATACTACTAATATACTGGTGGTCAGGCACTGGTCACCACTAGTCACACTGGCAGTGGCACTCCTGCAGCAAAAGTGTGCACTGTTTAATTTTAATATAATATTATTTATCATGTACTCCTGGCTCCTGCTATAACAACCTGCAGTGCTCCCCAGTCTCCCCCACAATTATAAGCTTTATATACAATACATTGATGTGCAGCACACTGGGCTGAGCAGTGCACACAGACTGAGTCACTGTGTGACTGTGTATCGTTTTTTTCAGGCAGAGAACGGATATATTAAATAAAACAAACAACTGCACTGTCTCTGGTGGTCACTGGTCACTGTGGTCGTCAGTCACTAAACTCTGTCTGCACTCTCTTCTAATCTACAGTATCACAGCAATCTCTCTCTCTCTCTCTCTTCTAAATCTAATCTAAATGGAGAGGACGCCAGCCACGTCCTCTCCCTATCAATCTCAATGCACGTGTGAAAATGGCGGCGACGCGCGGCTCCTTATATAGAATCCGAGTCTCGCGAGAATCCGACAGCGTCATGATGACGTTCGGGCGCGCTCGGGTTAACCGAGCAAGGCGGGAAGATCCGAGTCGCTCGGACCCGTGAAAAAAAAAGTGAAGTTCGTGCGGGTTCGGATTCAAAGAAACCGAACCCGCTCATCTCTAATAAAGTGACCAGAACATACACAAATTTTTCTAGTATTATACATTTTAAATAAGCATATGTACATATCAACATTAATCAAGAATCCAGTGGTGTGCAGCTGTATTGTGATTGTATTTTATTTGTGTATGTCTACTTACTTACCTTGTATAGCTTTACATCTCGGACAATATCTTCAACTAGTCTCAGCGAGATACTTAATTATTTGAATGACAATTTATTAAAAATTACGCTTTAGAATTTTCATATAACATATGGTATTTACCGATCGTGAAGAGTGTGCCCACAAAAAGAGTCTTCTTATCTTCCTCTGTATATGTTTGTATACTCTTTTCTGACTCGGGGGCGCACCACCAGGTGGACATACCAATATTGATACAAATTGTATTTAGATTGTCCCAGGCTGGTTAATTACTTATCATTTCCTTTGATTTTCCTGGTGCCTAGTCGTTCCTTCTCTTTGCTGATGCAGGATAACACAGCACCACTGCAGTGGACTGGACTTATACAGCAGCACTGGACATATGGCAGCAGAGGACACCACCACTGTGACTGGACTGATGCAGCACAAGACATTACCACTGGACTGATGCATCACAACACAGCACCACTGGAACTGGACTTATACAGCAGCACTGGACATATGGCAGAAGAGGACACCACCACTGTGACTGGACTGATGCAGCACAAGACAGCTTCACTGGACTGGACTTATACAGCACCACTGGACATATGGCAGCAGAGGACACCACCACTGTGACTGGACTGATGCAGCATAAGACACTACCACGGAACTGATGCAGGACACTGAGGACGGAGACACGTCCTCTCTCTACACTCTCCAATGTTGGAGTGAAAATGGCGGCTACGCGCGGCTCTTTATATGGAATCCAAACCCCGCGAGAATCCGACAGTGGGATGATGACGTTTTGCCTCTTTCTGATTTCTGAGTCAGGCGGGAAATCCTGAGCCAGGCTCGGATTCGGGCTCGGGTGGTTAAGTTCGGGTGGGTTCGGTTCTCAGGGAACCGAACCTGCTCATCTCTACTGTTGACTGTACTGTTCTATGCCTTCACCTTCCATGGACTAAAGTAGAAATCCTGGAGATGCCAACCGGGCCCAATGGATTTCAAGTTTTGTTTTTTGTTTTTTACAAAACTTAAACTCACCCTAAACTAGCAGAAATCTGCAACTCCGCCAACGTATCTTTCCCATAGAGAATTACACACACCTAAATATTCATAATGTCACAATAAGACAAAGATCATAAATAAATTCAGACTGCCATATAGTCAGCTACATTCCAATTGAATAAATAGGCAGCCCTCTCACCCCACAAAAAAAAAAAAATCAACATAAAAAGAAATATATATTTTACAAAAATAAAATTAAATTCTTATGCACATACAGCGGAACACCATATTAAGTCCCCACAGTAATGACCCTGACACCATATTATACCCCCACTGTTATATCCGTCACAATATTTTGCCCCACACAGTATTGCCCTTGTCACCATATTATGCCCACACATTAATTATTGCTGTTCCTGCTCATTGTCAAGGGGTTCTGCTCATTGTCAGGGGTTCTGCTTGTTGTCAGGGGTTCTCTCATTGTCAAGGCGTTCTGCTCATTGTCAGGGTTTTGATTATTGTCAAGGGGTTCTGCTCATGGTCAAGACCCCCTGACCACCGCTGTGGGTCTTCCATTCGCGTCTGCCTGCTGCTATTTAAAACGTCCCTCCCAAAATGGGCGTCGCCTTAGAGGAGACGGATATTAAAGATACAAGAGCCTCATCTGAGGCGGCAGCCATTTTAAGAGGGACATTTTTAATAGAGCACAGTGGCGAAAGGTCTGGGACAGACGACACTGGGTGGACAGCGACATGAGCAGCCCAGGCCCTCCCCACTCTGTCAGAGAGGCCGGGCCCAGGACAGCTTGTCCGCCTGTACCCCCCTGATGGCAGCCCTAATTACTATATATAGCTTTTACCTTTTCTTTTATCTGTACCCAACCATAAAGCCAAGTTGAAGCTAATTTTCCTCTACTCTAGACATACACAGCATTCAACTATTGAACCAGCAGTTTTTTTTTCCATATTAAGAGACTCTCCAGCTGCATTGCAGGGTGACAATATTTGCACTGGAATGACATTTATTAACAACATCCAAGCAGGGTGCTAAAGAAATGGCTTTTTTCCTTCCACTCTCCTCTTCTCTTAGTGAGTCTTATTTTAGTAAAGAAGTTTACTGTAAGTATTATTAGAGAGTTGGAGATGAATAAAAACATTAGATAGTAAATGGTTTCTTTTTTACATTAAATTTGTTTATTGTAGCTAATAAAATGGCTATAAAATGCTAATGAGGTGTTTATGCATATATTTCTGTGAGCACAGTTGCAGTTATGTTTTCTGAAATGTTTTTAATAAAATAAAAAATGTCTTTATTGCCGCTGTGTTAAAATCTATTGAGAATAATTTTTTTAATGATTGTAATTTTCAACCAAATGCAAGCAGAATTTTATAGGTGTACTTATTTAAATTTTATTTTTTCAGTAACTCAGGGTGGTGCAGATTTATTTTGGGGTATTTAATTGAGAAAAATGTGAGCTTGTAAAGATTTAAAATATGGACGACATCTAAGGGCCGGATAAAGTATTATGCGGCAATAAATGGGTTTCATTTACAATTTTAAAAACATTCATTCTTTAATTTATCTTAATATAATTACGGTACACTGAAGCTAAACTTTGAATAAAAGTACAGTAACATCTATGTAAGAGAGATCTATTCATGTACCTGTAAGAGATAAGCAGATATTGTATGCTCACTGGCCTTTACAGCTTCTCAATGTAGGTGGCCACTGTATTCAGTAACCTTCTGTGATGAGGCATGGGCCCCATTCATATTCAGTAACCTGTGATGAGGCAGGGGCCCCATTCTTATTCAGTAACCTTCTGTGATGAGGCAGGGGCCCCATTCATATTCAGTAACCTTCTGTGATGAGGCATGTGCCCCATTCATATTCAGTAACCTTCTGTTAGGAGGTATGGGCCCCATTCATATTCAGTAACCTTCTGTGATGATGCAGGGGCCCCATTCATATTCAGTAACCTTCTGTAATGAGACAGGGGCCCCATTCATATTCAGTAACCTTTTGTGATGAGGCAGGGGCCCCATTCATATTCAGTAACCTTATGTGATGAGGTATGGGCCCCATTTATATTCAGTAACCTTCTGTGATGAGACAGGGGCCCCATTCATATTTAGTAACCTTCTCTGATGAGGTATGGGCCCCATTCATATTCAGTAACCTTATGTGATGAGGTATGGGCCCCATTTATATTCAGTAACCTTCTGTGATGAGACAGGGGCCCATTCATATTCAGTAACCTTCTGTGATGAGGTATGGGCCCCATTCATATTTAGTCACCTTCTGTGATGAGGCAGGGGCCCCATTCATATTCAGTAACCTTCTGTGATGAGGCAGGGGCCCCATTCATATTCAGTAACCTTTTGTGATGAGGCATGGGTCCCATTCATATTCAGTAACCTTCTGTGATGAGACAGGGGCCCCATTCATATTCAGTAACCTTCTGTGATGAGGCAGGGGTCCCATTCATATTCAGTAACCTTCTGTGATGAGGCATGGGCCCCATTCATATTCAGTAACCTTCTGTGATGAGGCAGGAGCCCCATTAATATTCAGTAACTTTCTGTGATGAGGCATGGGTCCCAATCATATTCAGTAACAATTTGTGATGAGGCATATGCCCCCTTCATATTCAGTAACTTTCTGTGATGAGGTATGGGCCCATTCATATTCAGTAACTTTCTGTGGTGAGGCATGGGCCCCATTCATATTCAGTAACTTTCTGTGATGAGGCAGGGGCCCCATTCATATTCAGTAACCTTCTGTGATGAGACAGGGGCCCCATTCATATTCAGTAACCTTCTGTGATGAGGCATGGCTCCCATTCATATTCAGTAACCTTCTGTGATGAGACAGGGGCCCCATTCATTTTCAGTAACCTTCTGTGATGAGGCAGGGGCCCCATTCATATTCAGTAACCTTCTGTGATGAGGCATGGGTCCCATTCATTCAGTAACCTTTTGTGATGAGGCATGGGCCCCATTCATATTCAGTAACTTTCTGTGATGAGGCAGGGGCCCCATTCATATTCAGTAACCTTCTGTGATGAGGTATGGGCCCCATTCATATTCAGTAACCTTCTGTGATGAGGTATGGGCCCCATTCATATTTAGTAACCTTCTGTGATGAGGCAGGAGCCCCATTCATATTCAGTAACCTTCTGTGATGAGGCATGGGCCCCATTCATATTCAGTAACCTTCTGTGATGAGGCATGGGTCCCAATCATATTCACTAACCCTTTGTGATGAGGCATGAGCCCCATTCATATTCAGTAACCTACTGTGATGAGACAGGGCCCCATTCATATTCAGTAACCTTCTGTGATGAGTTATGGGCCCCATTCATATTCAGTAACCGTATGTGATGAGGCAGGGGCCCCATTCTTATTCAGTAACCTTCTGTGATGAGGCAGGGGCCCCATTCATATTCAGTAACCTTTAGTGATGAGGCATGGGCCCCATTCATATTCAGTAACCTTCTGTGATGAGACAGGGGCCCCATTCATATTCAGTAACCTTCTGTGATGAGACAGGGGCCCCATTCATATTCAGTAACCTTCTGTGATGAGGCATGGGCCCCATTCATTTTCAGTAACCTTCTGTCATGAGGCATGGGCCCATTCATATTCTGTAACCTTCTGTGATGAGGCAGGGGCCCTTTCATATTCAGTCACCTTATGTGATGAGGTATGGGCTCCATTCATATTCAGTAACCTTCTGTGATGAGACAGGGGCCCCATTCATATTCAGTAACCTTCTGTGATGAGGCATGGCTCCCATTCATATTCAGTAACCTTCTGTGATGAGACAGGGGCCCCATTCATTTTCAGTAACCTTCTGTGATGAGGCAGGGGCCCCATTCATATTCAGTAACCTTCTGTGATGAGGCATGGGTCCCATTCATTCAGTAACCTTTTGTGATGAGGCATGGGCCCCATTCATATTCAGTAACTTTCTGTGATGAGGCAGGGGCCCCATTCATATTCAGTAACCTTCTGTGATGAGGTATGGGCCCCATTCATATTCAGTAACCTTCTGTGATGAGGTATGGGCCCCATTCATATTCAGTAACCTTCTGTGATGAGGCAGGAGCCCCATTCATATTCAGTAACCTTCTGTGATGAGGCATGGGCCCCATTCATATTCAGTAACCTTCTGTGATGAGGCATGGGTCCCAATCATATTCACTAACCCTTTGTGATGAGGCATGAGCCCCATTCATATTCAGTAACCTACTGTGATGAGACAGGGCCCCATTCATATTCAGTAACCTTCTGTGATGAGTTATGGGCCCCATTCATATTCAGTAACCGTATGTGATGAGGCAGGGGCCCCATTCTTATTCAGTAACCTTCTGTGATGAGGCAGGGGCCCCATTCATATTCAGTAACCTTTAGTGATGAGGCATGGGCCCCATTCATATTCAGTAACCTTCTGTGATGAGACAGGGGCCCCATTCATATTCAGTAACCTTCTGTGATGAGACAGGGGCCCCATTCATATTCAGTAACCTTCTGTGATGAGGCATGGGCCCCATTCATATTCAGTAACCTTCTGTCATGAGGCATGGGCCCATTCATATTCTGTAACCTTCTGTGATGAGGCAGGGGCCCTTTCATATTCAGTCACCTTATGTGATGAGGTATGGGCCCCATTCATATTCAGTAACCTTCTGTGATGAGACATGAGCCCCATTCATATTCAGTAACCTTATGTGATGAGACAGGGGCCCCATTCATATTCAGTAACCTTCTGTGATGAGGTATGGGCCCATTCATATTCAGTAACTTTCTGTGATGAGGCATGGGCTCCATTTATATTCAGTAACTTTCTGTGATGAGGCAGGGGCCCCATTCATATTCAGTATCCTTCTGTGATGAGGTATGGGCCCCATTCATATTCAGTAACCTTCTGTGATGAGGTATGGGCCCCATTCATATTCAGTAACCTTATGTGATGAGGCATGTGCCCCATTCATATTCAATAACCTTCTGTGATGAGGCAGGGCCCCCATTCATATTCAGTAACCAGGACCGGTTCCGGGGCTTCTGGCGCCCCGGGCGGCATTATGGGGCGTGGCTTCGTACAGGGGGCGTGGTCATTTATGCCCCCTGTGCAGACTGAAATAATGTGCGGTGCGTGATGACGTCATCGCGCACCGCACAGCAAAGGTCCTCTCCACGAAGGGAAACTAGACGCATACGCGTCTAGTTTCCCTTCCCAGCGGCAGCGTGGGCGCAGCGGCAGCAGGGGGGCAGCGGGCAGCGGGGGGCACACAGCATCAGCGGATCTTGCCCAGGTGCGGCGCCCTGCGCCCTTCGGAAGGCGGTGCACCTGGCAAAAGTCCTGCTTGCCCGTTGCAAGAACCGCTACTGTCAGTAACCTTCTGTGATGAGGCAGGGGCCCCATTCATATTCAGTAACCTTCTGTGATGAGACATGGGCCCAATTCTGATGCAAGTGAAAATCCATGCACGTCTTATGATTTTCTGCAGACTGCGGGGGATACCCAATTAGCCCCGGTTATTTACCGGGGTTAATTGTCCCGCCGGGGGCTAACCTATTACCCCCGATAAGTCAGCATGAGCAGTGGCTTATCGGGGGTTACCTGAAGCTGCACCGGGTGCCGGCTCCTGACAGCGCTCAGTGCAGCGCTGATCCTCCGGCTCCCCCGGTCACATGGCCGCTGCCCCGTCATGTTTTGACGGCTGCCGGGGGTGCAGTGGAGAGGGGGGATGCGGTCACGGTGCTTCCCCGGCTTCTTTGCCGGGGGTCACCGCACTGAGGACAGCTTCTGGATGCCTGCAGTCCCAGCCTGCTGCTGCTGCAGCGGGCATGGGACGCTGCAGGTTGTCCCGCTCATCGGGGTTTTGTTTAGCCTGCCTCAGGCAGGCGAAACCAAATCCCCAGAAACAGCCCCGTTTCCGTGTGAAAAAGGGTGTGTTTCTACCAAATTTGGAAAGCCTGTAAAAAAAACATCGGTGAAACATCGTTTTTCGCACCCAATGTTTTACCGGTCCAAATAGGTTATCCCCCTGTGTATCATTTAAAACATGCATCCTCTGCCCATACATCGCATGATGTGTCTGTAGTGCGACAGCTCAGAGGGGGCATGGACAATCGGCGAGGTGTGGTGCATGTGCTGCACAGGGGGGAGCTGGTGGCTCAGGGCAGGCTGGTCGTAGTGGCGTGCAGTGAGGTCAGTGACTGATGAGGCATGCCAGCTGCCAGTGCCCACTACTGTACTGTCACCCCCGCCAGCTCCCAGTGCCGGCTAAGGTTGCTGCCAGGTACTGCTCCCACTGCTAATTCCCAGTCTACTGCTGCTGCCAATGCCCGCCAAGTCTCGGGAGCAGCGTCAGCCAGGGTCTGGGCAGCAGAGGTGCCCAAGGTTAAGGAGAGCAGCAGAGGATTAGAGCTGCAGGGCAGTAGATTGGGACAGCGGCCGTAATCCATTTATACCCAGGCACACACGCACTAATCACTCCCCCCACCCCTTATACCCGTGCCCACATGCACTAATCACTACCCCCTATACCCCGGCACATATGTAGTAATCCCACCCTTTATACCCCAGCATATAAGTAGTAATCACCCCCCCCCTTATACCCCTGCTGCACACATGCACAAATTACTCCCTCGTCCCCTTATGCGCTGGAGCATTGCGCACATCTTGCTGGCAGAGCCCATATGGTGGTCGTGAAACACTAAGAGCAGGACAGCCCGTGGGATATACACACTGTGCACACACCAGCCTGCTGTCTGCGCTGCTGACCAGAGTGGTGGGGACACAGACCTATGCAGAGAATGAGGCCGCGGAGCGCTTCATTCAGAAGTATGAGTATGTGGGGAAGGGAGGGGGGGGAGGATTTGGAGGAGGAGAGGTAACACACTGTCAGTGTCTCCAGACAGTGTCCAAGACAGGTGGGGACCAAGTTACTACGGAACAGTATGTCGGGCTCCGGTGCGCCTTACCTGGAGTAATGGTACAGCCAGCCCTGGCGGCAGACAGTGCAGCTACTCCCGACTCCTGGCTTCCAGTGGCGACAGATGAATGAGAGGAGTGGAGGTGCGGTGGGGTGTGGATCATCAAATCGACAGTGTCTAGGTCGACAATGTTTAGGTCGACCACTATAGGTCGACAGTCACTAGGTCGACAGGGTCTGAAGGTTGACAGGGTTTCTAGTAGAGATGAGCGGGTTCGGTTTCTCTGAATCCGAACCCGCCAGAACTTCATGTTTTTTTTCACGGGTCCGAGCGACTCGGATCTTCCCGCCTTGCTCGGTTAACCCGAGCGCGCCCGAACGTCATCATGACGCTGTCGGATTCTCGCGAGGCTCGGATTCTATCGCGAGACTCGGATTCTATATAAGGAGCCGCGCGTCGCCGCCATTTTCACACGTGCATTGAGATTGATAGGGAGAGGACGTGGCTGGCGTCCTCTCCGTTTAGAATTAGAATAGATTAGAGAGACACTTGATTTACTAATTTTGGGGAGCATTAGGAGTACTCAGTAGTGTACAGTGCAGAGTTTTGCTGATAGTGACCAGTGACCACCACTTTTATTTATAATCCGTTCTCTGCCTGAAAAAAGCGATACACAGCACACAGTGACTCAGTCACATACCATATCTGTGTGCACTGCTCAGGCTCAGGCCAGTGTGCTGCATCATCTATTATCTATATATAATATTATATATATCTGTCTGACTGCTCAGCTCACACAGCTTATAATTGTGGGGGAGACTGGGGAGCACTACTGCAGTGCCAGTTATAGGTTATAGCAGGAGCCAGGAGTACATAATATAATTCGTTCTCTGCCTGAAAAAAGCGATACACAGCACACAGTGACTCAGTCACATACCATATCTGTGTGCACTGCTCAGGCTCAGGCCAGTGTGCTGCATCATCTATTATCTATATATAATATTATATATATCTGTCTGACTGCTCAGCTCACACAGCTTATAATTGTGGGGGAGACTGGGGAGCACTACTGCAGTGCCAGTTATAGGTTATAGCAGGAGCCAGGAGTACATAATATATTATATAGTGAGTGACCACCAGACACACAGTGCAGTTTATTTAATATATCCGTTCTCTGCCTGAAAAAAGCGATACACACAGTGACTCAGTCAGTCACATACCATATCTGTGTGCACTGCTCAGGCTCAGGCCAGTGTGCTGCATCATCTATATATATTATATATCTGTCTGACTGCTCAGCTCACACAGCTTATAATTGTGGGGGAGACTGGGGAGCACTACTGCAGTGCCAGTTATAGGTTATAGCAGGAGCCAGGAGTACATAATATTATATTAAAATTAAACAGTGCACACTTTTGCTGCAGGAGTGCCACTGCCAGTGTGACTTGTGACCAGTGACCTGACCACCAGTATATAATATTAGTAGTATACTATCTCTTTATCAACCAGTCTATATATTAGCAGCAGACACAGTACAGTGCGGTAGTTCACGGCTGTGGCTACCTCTGTGTCGGCACTCGGCAGCCCGTCCATAATTGTATATACCACCTAACCGTGGTTTTTTTTTCTTTCTTTATACATACATACTAGTTACGAGTATACTATCTCTTTATCAACCAGTCTATATATTAGCAGCAGACACAGTACAGTGCGGTAGTTCACGGCTGTGGCTACCTCTGTGTCGGCACTCGGCAGCCCGTCCATAATTGTATATACCACCTAACCGTGGTTTTTTTTTTTTTCTTTATACATACATACTAGTTACGAGTATACTATCTCTTTATCAACCAGTCTATATATTAGCAGCAGACACAGTACAGTGCGGTAGTTCACGGCTGTGGCTACCTCTGTGTCGGCACTCGGCAACCCGTCCATAATTGTATACTAGTATCCAATCCATCCATCTCCATTGTTTACCTGAGGTGCCTTTTAGTTGTGCCTATTAAAATATGGAGAACAAAAATGTTGAGGTTCCAAAATTAGGGAAAGATCAAGATCCACTTCCACCTCGTGCTGAAGCTGCTGCCACTAGTCATGGCCGAGACGATGAAATGCCAGCAACGTCGTCTGCCAAGGCCGATGCCCAATGTCATAGTACAGAGCATGTCAAATCCAAAACACCAAATATCAGAAAAAAAAGGACTCCAAAACCTAAAATAAAATTGTCGGAGGAGAAGCGTAAACTTGCCAATATGCCATTTACGACACGGAGTGGCAAGGAACGGCTGAGGCCCTGGCCTATGTTCATGGCTAGTGGTTCAGCTTCACATGAGGATGGAAGCACTCAGCCTCTCGCTAGAAAAATGAAAAGACTAAAGCTGGCAAAAGCAGTAGCACCGCAAAGAACTGTGCGTTCTTCGAAATCCCAAATCCACAAGGAGAGTCCGACTGCAGTGACACTCCTAGATGGGCCCGGTGTTTGTGTCGGCCACTAGGGTCGCTTATCTTACTCACACAGCTACCTCATTGCGCCTCTTTTTTTCTTTGCGTCATGTGCTGTTTGGGGAGGGTTTTTTGGAAGGGACATCCTGCGTGACACTGCAGTGCCACTCCTAGATGGGCCCGGTGTTTGTGTCGGCCACTAGGGTCGCTAATCTTACTCACACAGTCAGCTACCTCATTGCGCCTCTTTTTTTCTTTGCGTCATGTGCTGTTTGGGGAGGGTTTTTTGGAAGGGACATCCTGCGTGACACTGCAGTGCCACTCCTAGATGGGCCCGGTGTTTGTGTCGGCCACTAGGGTCGCTAATCTTACTCACACAGCTACCTCATTGCGCCTCTTTTTTTCTTTGCGTCATGTGCTGTTTGGGGAGGGTTTTTTGGAAGGGACATCCTGCGTGACACTGCAGTGCCACTCCTAGATGGGCCCGGTGTTTGTGTCGGCCACTAGGGTCGCTAATCTTACTCACACAGCTACCTCATTGCGCCTCTTTTTTTCTTTGCGTCATGTGCTGTTTGGGGAGGGTTTTTTGGAAGGGACATCCTGCGTGACACTGCAGTGCCACTCCTAGATGGGCCCGGTGTTTGTGTCGGCCACTAGGGTCGCTAATCTTACTCACACAGTCAGCTACCTCATTGCGCCTCTTTTTTTCTTTGCGTCATGTGCTGTTTGGGGAGGGTTTTTTGGAAGGGCCATCCTGCGTGACACTGCAGTGCCACTCCTAGATGGGCCCGGTGTTTGTGTCGGCCACTAGGGTCGCTAATCTTACTCACACAGCTACCTCATTGCGCCTCTTTTTTTCTTTGCGTCATGTTCTGTTTGGGGAGGGTTTTTTGGAAGGGCCATCCTGCGTGACACTGCAGTGCCACTCCTAGATGGGCCCGGTGTTTGTGTCGGCCACTAGGGTCGCTAATCTTACTCACACAGCTACCTCATTGCGCCTCTTTTTTTCTTTGCGTCATGTGCTGTTTGGGGAGGGTTTTTTGGAAGGGACATCCTGCGTGACACTGCAGTGCCACTCCTAGATGGGCCCGGTGTTTGTGTCGGCCACTAGGGTCGCTTATCTTACTCACACAGCGACCTCGGTGCAAATTTTAGGACTAAAAATAATATTGTGAGGTGTGAGGTATTCAGAATAGACTGAAAATGAGTGTAAATTATGGTTTTTGAGGTTAATAATACTTTGGGATCAAAATGACCCCCAAATTCTATGATTTAAGCTGTTTTTTAGTGTTTTTGGAAAAAAACACCCGAATCCAAAACACACCCGAATCCGACAAAAAAAATTCGGTGAGGTTTTGCCAAAACGCGTTCGAACCCAAAACACGGCCGCGGAACCGAACCCAAAACCAAAACACAAAACCCGAAAAATTTCAGGCGCTCATCTCTAGTTTCTAGGTCAACATGTGCTAGGTCGACAGGTCAAAAGGTTGACATGAGTTTTTCATGTTTTTTTGGTGTCGTTTTCTCCGTACAGTGACCGGGAAGCCCAATTAGTGCACCGTATCCACTCGGATGGCTTGCTTCGCTCGCCATGCTTCGGGCAAGGTGCCTCGCTCCGCTGCCGCTTCGCTCGGCACAGATTACCATTCCAATCGTGTTCCATATGGATAGTTATGTATGAAAAAGTTCAAAACAAGAAAAAAATGTGTAAAACTCATGTCGACCTTTGAACCTGTCGACCTAGCACATGTCGACCTAGAACACTGTCGACCTTCAGACTCTGTCGATCTTGTGACTGTCGACCTATAGTGGTCAACCTAAACATTGTCGACCTAGACAGTGTTGATCTTCAGACCGGATCCCATGCATGTAGGGGGTGGACAATAAGGAGGAGCCTCTAAGTCCCAGTGAAGGTGGGCTGGATCCCAAGATGAGCTTTCCAAAATCTGCTGACCAATCATATCTGCCTCAGAGGCTTCATATGGACTGAAAGCATCCCCTGTCACTGAGGCACTTATACTAGTGCCGCTTATCCTGCTTATTTAAATGGGCTTTTTACTGCCCATTACTTGGACCCGCACCCCCCACCCCCCACACACACCTCCACCCCCACCCCCACCCCCCCGCTTCTGGACCTTTATTATTGGCAGCAGGAGGCACCACTCTCGGTGCCTCCGATACTAATGTAAACCTGCAATGTATAAATGATTACAATAATATAAAGCATATACAGATATGTGTCAGAAGTATCTTCTCTGTATTATTGTAATTATTAATGACGGCACTGCCTCCCCTGACTGCACGTCCCTGGCTGGTCGTATCGGCAGAACAGGGGAGAGGGGGATGTCCCCTCCCTACACACGTAAGTAGAGGAGGTTCACTTCTGCCACAGTAGGCTGGTTTTGCCTTGTAAACGATTGCAGCTTTAAAAATAGGGGCAGACTCTCACAAAGTTCCGCTCTCATCTATTACATTTAGCCCCATGACTCACGGCGCTTCTAATAATGGTGGCACACTGGCACCTGATGAACATTATTTTTTGACAGTTTTACAGTATTTTTTTTTTTAACAAGGTGCCTGCACTGAACACACAACATAGTGGTGCAGCCCACAGCCCTTCACTGACAGTTGGACACAGCCTTCACAGTCTGACACAGTCACACCAGTTCTGCACCCCACAGTCATTTGCACCCCACAGTCATTCACAGTCTGACACAGTCACAGCAGCGCTGCATCCAACAACCCTTCACAGTCCACAGCCCTAACAGTTTGACACAGTCACAGCAGTGCTGCACCCCACAACCCTTCACTGACAGTCACAACAGTGCTGCACCCCACAACCCTTCACTGACAGTCACTGCAGTGCTGCACCCCACAACCCTTCACTGACAGTCACTGCAGTGCTGCACCCCACAACCCTTCACTGACAGTCACAACAGTGCTGCACCCCACAACCCTTCACTGACAGTCACTGCAGTGCTGCACCTCACAACCCTTCCCTGACAGTCACTGCAGTGCTGCACCCCACAACCCTTCACTGACAGTCACAACAGTGCTGCACCTCACAACCCTTCCCTGACAGTCACTGCAGTGCTGCACCCCACAACCCTTCACTGATAGTCACAACAGTGCTGCACCGCACAACCCTTCACTGAGAGTCACTGCAGTGCTGCACCTCATAACCCTTCCCTGACAGTCACTGCAGTGCTGCACCCCACAACCCTTCACTGACAGTCACAACAGTGCTGCACCCCACAACCCTTCACTGACAGTCACTGCAGTGCTGCACCTCACAACCCTTCCGTGACAGTCACTGCAATGCTGCACCCCACAACCCTTCACTGACAGTCACTGCAGTGCTGCACCCCACAACCCTTCACTGACAGTCACAACAGTGCTGCACCCCACAACCCTTCACTGACAGTCACTGCAGTGCTGCACCTCACAACCCTTCCCTGACAGTCACTGCAGTGCTGCACCCCACAATCCTTCACTGACAGTCACTGCAGTGCTGCACCTCACAACCCTTCCCTGACAGTCACTGCAGTGCTGCACCCCACAACCCTTCACTGACAGTCACTGCAGTGCTGCACCTCACAACCCTCCCCTGACAGTCACTGCAGTGCTGCACCCCACAACCCTTCACTGACAGTCACAGCAGTGATGCAGCTCACAGCTCTTTATAGTGTCAAAGTCAGAAAAATATCTCTACACACACTGCCATATTTGCACCTCATACTGGTCCGCACTGCGCATGCGTACGCTCTCCCGTACGTGCACATACTCACAGTCGCGGGCACCCGCAGGCGCACGGTATGCGTATTTACGGTAGAGTTTATGTAATCGTAGCGTGCGACTCATTTGTTACATATTTTCACTAATAATGTATTTTGTAGATCATGGTCCCTTTGATAGATTCTGAAAGTTTAGTTAACATAGCATGTTCCTGAACAGAGAGATCCCTCTTTGTATTGTACGAAGGGTCTAACAGGGGTCATACAGTAGTGTTTGGTACCCATCGGAAGAGTATTTAAATAGCAATATTCCGGTGTTGGTTTGGAGCGGATTAGTCGCTCGTGCGAATAGTTATGGACATAAGAAGTTTATGTCCATTTACTATTATTTGTTCTTACTTAGTCATGCGGCGGGAAACCCAGTATCCCACCCACCTGAACAGTTGGAAACAGTCACAGCCCACCTGTATGAATCAACCTATGATCTTTTGTTATAATGCGAAGCCGAATTCCTGTGTCCAATGAACAATGAGATTGTAGGGACCATTGAATTGTATTGTGTGTGGGGCATAAATAGGCAGGCCGACCGTATCCAGTGCACTCTCTTCAACGGTTCTCATTGCTGATAATCGGGAGCTGGATATCGAGGCGCATGCGATCGTTTCCCCTTGTGCGTAAGTTTTCTCCGCAGTCATATTGTCTTGATGTTATTATGAGCCATCTCTCTCTCCTCTCTTTTTCCCTTATTTTCCCTTGATTGTATTGTATTGTATTGTATGGTATTTCCTGTGTAATTATCTGGTTAGTTAGTCTATGTTATATTGTAGTGTATGCTTTGTACTGTGATTCTTTTGCAAGTATAATAGTCATAATACATATAATAGGTTTTGGACCCTAAGCCCAGGTATCTGTGTATTTCTTATAGTGTTAAGTATTCCCTGAGCGTCGGTGACGCCCAAGCAGCTTTGTAGTTAATCAGGTTACACCAGGTTGCATTTACACTCTATCACCACACTAAGGTTTACTGTATATTTCGTTGTTAATGGTATAGATATAAAGGTTTAACGTCGTAAGCGTCTGCACCGCTGGAGATCTCCTCGTGGTCCCAAGCGTCCGCTACGCTATAGCGAATCATTACGTTAGTCGGCAGCCAATAGCGTGCCTGCCTGTGATCTCTGGACCGTAAGCGAACGTGACGCTTGAGCGTCTCGACTACGGTTAAGCGATCGTTACGCAACTGGCGTACCCTTACGGTATTTCTTACGTAGATAGCGTACAGTGTTCTTAGACCTCTTAAAGTGTTTTATATACGATAAATATTTAGCTTTATCAATTGGGGGCCGTCCAGTCCTTCACATATCTGCACTAGGTAATATCAGCAGACATTATCCATCAGCAAAGGGCGGGAGGTTGTATCCCTCGTAGTGCTGACGGGATAAGCGTCTGCTTCGCTTAGGTAAAGGGTGCTGAAGGAATCCGGGAACCGGAGGTAAGAGCAAAACGCTAGTGTCTTTTAAAACTGTTTATTTTTCTGTCTTGCACGCACACATATATATCTGCATTTCCTTTTCATTTGTGTATTTTCGTATGTCACTCTCCTGTTTGCCAGTTTATAGTTGATAAACGTGCTGAGAGAGATTTGCCGCTATTTCAATAGTTTGAGTAAAGGTAATATAGTTAAAGTGTAGACAAACACACAGTTTTTGCCTGGGAGATAAGGCGAAGTCAGTGTGGTGTGTGGTAGATGATCAAGGATCATCTACATTGATAAAAGTATAAATTGTGTTACGGTGGATCTTTGCTTTGCGTACACGTGTCTCTAACAAAGACTTGCGTACGCAATCCAAAGGCCGACGCACGCAGCGTATATTACGCAACGGAGCGTCTGGGTACGCCCACGTAACTCAAACAACAGGCGATAAGTAGCGCAACGCGGTAAATAACGCAAAGCGATAAATAGCACAAATTGATTTCAGCTTTCCAAAACTTAGTTTAAATACCTTACTTTACTGCAACACCTCTGGGGAGAGCTATCAGACTACGGGAAATGATTTTTTTTCTGATCAGAAAACTATAAGAATGATAGTGGGTTGAAAACGGTATGAGTGTATTGAATCCCGCTTTGTGGACTTTGTGATCTGTGTGATCTATGAGCACGGCCTGAAGTGAAAACGTGCAACAGAGTGTGATAAAGTTTTCGTTGTATTACGCTCTGGCCAATGATCCTACCATTTATGGGCAACAAGTGTCTATAAGTGGTACGATTGGACCGCACGGTTGTATGTGTGACCAATAACGCAACGTGATATGAGGTCGTATATCCATGCGTAAATCTTGCCCTCATACGTGTTGTAGGGAGCACATGCAAGCGTGATTTGTGTAAAGAAAAAGGAAGGGAATTTTCTCAGGAAAATCTCTAAAGATAGGGCCTGCAACGGCTACACGTGTCTGCTAGAAGGCGGACCGGAGATACCCGGAGCAGAAGAAGTTCAGTGGAAGAGCTTTAAGGATTTCCAACGAAGTTCTGTGTTTGGTGCATTTTAGGAAGTTTTTCTGTGTTAGACAGGTCCACAATGGCAGCCAAGTGCACAATACAGAGACGGTCGGAGGTCAGGATTCAGACTCCAGAGGCTTGCAGACCCCGAGGGTCTGCTCGGTTAGTAATGTGGAGGAGGTATGGTCCCCACACTGAGACCTTTTGTGATGAATGGACACGAATGACTGCGGGGGATAAGGCACCATTTCCCGGGATAGGTAGTTTTGACTTAGAGGTGTTGCATAATTTAAGGCGGAGGATCTGTCTCATAAAATCCTGGAAACAACGAGTTAAAAATGATGATTGTTTGCAGATATGGCTACAGGAAAGTGACATGCAGAGAAATGTAACTTACATACCTAACTTTCATCTTGAGAGGAGAGACATGGCAATGGAGGGGATTATGGTTGCGGAGAAAAGCACAAGGGTGAACAATAAAAACACTCTTAGCAACTGTAGTATAGATGATAAGAATAAGTGTAATAAATGTAACAAAGATAATTGTAATACTGTTGAATGTACAACTATTAACCCATGCAAGTCGCACCCCATGTTAAACTTTCCTCAGGAACACCAACAAGAAAGTGAGCCCAGAACGATGTCGGCACCTCTTCCAGAAGCCATCACACAAGACATCCAGGTGGACGCGACCCAATCGGTAAAGACTGTAATCAAACCCCCTAATGGAGGGTCAGGTGAGGTCGTGTCCACAGGTACGTATGGTATTATACATTACGCACAAACAAATGTACCTCATATTGTAGAATCAATTCAGAATGACGTTACTGGACTTAATCCTGTCAGGGTAATTGCAGTACCAAATGGGAAAACTGACTCTTCAGGAGTCACCCCCGTCAGGAACATCGCCATGTACTGCCCCTTTTCCCGAACAGAATTAAGAACAATTCTGTCTGAATTTCCTGATCCCAGGAAAGACTTAGTTGCTTGTCAAAGATACATTAGAGTGCTAGGACATACTGCAGAGCCAAATAACAAAGATTGGAGGACAGTTTTGAGGGCATGTTTACCCCCCGATGTTGATTCATTGAAATTTATCGCTGATTGTAAGCTAGATGAGGAAGTGCCACTAACAAACGAGTATAACCAAGATAATGTAAAAAGAATCAATCTACAGTTGAAAGAATATTTTCCCACAGTAGTAAAATGGAATAAAATCTTTACAATAAAACAAAAAGAAGGTGAATCCGCATCAGAGTATTTTCACCGGGCTCTGCAGGATATGGCTAGGTACACGGGTATAGATGACATTGACACTAACGTACACCACAGAGAGGTAGCTGTGTCTGTATTAATGGACAGCTTAAAAGACACACTAAAAATCAGGGTACAAACCTCCATACCTCACTGGAGAGGCATCTCGGTGGCTGCATTAAGAGAGTCCGCTATCGAGCATGACCGCAATATCCAAAGAACCAGGGAAGCGCAGGGAGAACGGTTGATGGCGATGAACATCCGAGCGTTTGAGGAGGCATCAAATCAACCAAGACCTCAGGTCATTGACACTTGGAGGAAACCAAGGATTTGTTATAATTGTAGAAGAGAAGGGCATTATGCCAGCAACTGTAATAACCCACATAAAGTCAGACCCCCTAGACCAAGAAATGAGCAAAGTTATAACACACAAAATTATAATCAGGGATCATATAGGAAAAATTTTGGCCCACACCCATAATGTGCAGTCAGGAAAGGTGATCATTAGGACTGATGGTAAGCCTGAGGTTATAGTTAATAAATTGGGAGGTCATTCCCTGAAAACACAGGAATGACCGGGTGAAACGTTGTAAATGTATCTGTGAAATGTTTCGTTTTCTCTCTCCCCATCTCTGACGATTATTGGTAGGATTCAAACATTGCATACATACTTGGTCTTTGCAGAAGTCTACCAAACCCCAGCATGACCTATCCGCACCAATGTATTCTGGCCAGATACAGACAATGGAATATGGAAGTGCTGGGGGGAGGGACTGCGCAAGGAAACCATTGGACATGTAGATATGACAGCCTGATGATCTGACAGTGTTTTGAAATGTTTGAAAACATTTTTTTTTTTTTCTCTTTTCCTATTGATGGCTATTGTTGATTTAAGTAATATACACATGCACATAAATTGTTCTCTCTCTTTGTTTTTTTTACTGTTGTTGTTTTCTCTCTCTTCTCACTCATGCTTTCATGTTTTAAAGATGGTATGTCACCCATCAGTTAGACAAATGGTAATGCAAGATTTTTGCTCCTTACAGAAAGATCGCTGGTTTGGAGGGAATATTGCATCACCAGAATGTTCGTTTGGAAGACTGAGAGACAGCACCTTTGAGAAGACAGCAGAACAAGAAGAACAACAAGACGAGAGAACTAATTATCGTAACAAGTTTCTCTCCCCCTCAAACTGATTTTCTGTACCCCCATTACAAATTTCTTCTTTTCTCCTCCTGTAAGATGGACTTGCCCCAAGAGACTGTGATCTGGATTTTCCTGTTGATCATGATGTTGACCAGAGCAGTCTGTTCCGGTGAGAGTATCAGTGAGGTCGTGAAAGGATCCAGAAAGGTCCTGATGATAAAGATGGAGGTGTAAATTTCCAATAGCAACCCAATCACCAAGCAAAGGCGAGTACCGGAAACGATCTAGCAGCCATGTTATTTGTAAACATTTTTCTTTTAAGGATTATTAGCTGAAGAAAACTGTATCTGTAGGCTCTGTGATAATGTCATTGAGGATGGGTGTATTAAGAAATGCCAATCCAGTTTTAATACCCATATGGACCGGCATCCCTTGAGTGACTATCACTCTTTAGTGGGTAGTGTGCTTAATAAAACAGATTGTTGGGTATGCTCTCAAGTACCTCAAGGTCACAGAAAATCAGGGCTAGTACCATTTCCTTTAACGTTAGGGGAGGTACTTGAGTTAAATGGTGGGAGACCGGTGGACCGGAGGTTTAATATCTCCAGCCCTCCTAGTTTGAAGCTCCACCAATACCATGTGGATAGGTCCCTATTATGTTTCAACATCTCCAATCCCCGAAAGCCGGGAAATTGGGAAGTGTCATGGAGTAACCAAACCATGACCTTTTCGCATAGAGCAGATAGAATGCCTACAGATACAGAGCTTGTACGCCACATAGCCAGTAGAGGAAAATCTTTCCGGTATAGGTATACCTTAGGAAATAGGATTACTAGAGTTGGAGAGGTATCGCCAGGATACTGTGCACATATCGTACAACCTGATACGTGTACTAAGCAGATGGAAGAATTAGGGTTAGGAGATTTCACATGGAAGGTGTGTAATATGGTTATGTCCTACTCCGTCCCATATGTTCTCCCCGATGATGCATATTTCATATGCGGGAGAAAGGCGTACAAGTGGCTTGCCCCAAACTCTGAAGGATTGTGTTATATTGGAAAAGTACTGCCTGAAGTAATGACTGTATCACATGACAAAATGAAAGACATACACCGTGGTGCCCAAGCTCCTTATACTCACACCCATTACGAGCACGTTGTTAAAAGGCACCTGATAGAGAAGACAGAGCATCCGGCCTCTGATCTGATAAGTGAATCCACCTGGATTCAATTCTTAATCGCGTTAGATTTCACCCGCACCGCTAGAGGAGTGCTGAATTATAAATACATATCGGCGCTCGCAAATTTGTTAGATAATATCACTGAAATGTATGATGACACGTTTAGATATACTGGAAGGGAACTTCAAGCTTATAAAACAGAACTGGTGCAGCATAGAATGGTTCTTAATTACCTCACAGCAGTGACAGGTGGATATTGTGTTACATTGGCAACACAGTACGGCGTGAAGTGTTGCACGTATATCACGAATAACACCGAGGATCCGGTCGAGGTCATAGACCAAAAGATGGACGATATTCTCCAATTGAAGTGGGAATTTCGCAGGAGACACAATCTCACTCTTGCTGCTGTAGGTAATGAGCTGACTGGTTGGGTGCCATGGTTGAACCCGCGAAATTGGTTTTCTGGTTTAGGAGACTGGGCTCAAGGAGTCATAATGGATGTTGGGAAGTTTCTCCTATGTATCTTAGGTGTTGTCATATCGATTGGATTGATATTTAGATGCGGTCAGGCTTTAATGAAGTGCAAACATCGTACAAGGGTAATGAGTTTAAGGAGTGAGGAAACTGTAATTAACCTGGACTTGATTTATGACCCAAATGTAGAAACAATGATGTGATGAAAATGCGATTTCTACGGTCCGTTTCTTTCACCTGTTTTTCCGTTTTCTCCAAGGTAACAAGACCCACTTGGACGAGGAATTTGATGAGCCGATATACAGACAACAGAGGGATTAAAGAAGAAGTTTGACAACCTGATACACAGATTTTTGATGAACTATGCCATGGATCCCCAGTTTCCCTAGAAATTTTAAAATTACGCTAGCCCAACACTTTTGTAAATCTATGGACATTGACAGCTTTGCTCGCACCTTATGGGCAAAAGCACAAAGAAGACTGCATTCAACAGACACCAAACAAGACCTCAATCGACGAATGTACATTTACCTGACATAGAATACCACCGCATTTACCGTAATTATGTCTTTTCTTCATTTCTACAACCCTCAGGTAATGACACACATAGTCGATAGGGAATACAGGCACAGATATCAGCAATCACATATCTCCCCCATTCATGTATCATCAACTAAAATGTGCTCCCCCATTTTGTTACAACCAAAGCCAAAAAGAGCTCGGTAAAGTTTGACAGCCCATCCACAGACCCGTACCGCGGGATAAGAAGGAATTCAAATGTATACTTCGCAATACCTCGAAGCTTGATTTAAAACACGTACGGCACGATGATACATGACCCCCAAGCACGGATTCATACACACATGCTTCTGCTATCTCACTAGGTCATACCCTCTTCACACCTTCTCCTGTCTCCTCCTTTACCCAACCATGTAAATGTATTAACCCCTAACATATATTTTTCTCTTTTTGAAATGTTTTCAGGAAGTGGCAGTTATTGTTGACTGCCAAAGGGTGGACTGTCAAAGTCAGAAAAATATCTCTACACACACTGCCATATTTGCACCTCATACTGGTCCGCACTGCGCATGCGTACGCTCTCCCGTACGTGCACATACTCACAGTCGCGGGCACCCGCAGGCGCACGGTATGCGTATTTACGGTAGAGTTTATGTAATCGTAGCGTGCGACTCATTCGTTACATATTTTCACTAATAATGTATTTTGTAGATCATGGTCCCTTTGATAGATTCTGAAAGTTTAGTTAACATAGCATGTTCCTGAACAGAGAGATCCCTCTTTGTATTGTACGAAGGGTCTAACAGGGGTCATACAGTAGTGTTTGATACCCATCGGAAGAGTATTTAAATAGCAATATTCCGGTGTTGGTTTGGAGCGGATTAGTCGCTCGTGCGAATAGCTATGGACATAAGAAGTTTATGTCCATTTACTATTATTTGTTCTTACTTAGTCATGCGGCGGGAAACCCAGTATCCCACCCACCTGAACAGTTGGAAACAGTCACAGCCCACCTGTATGAATCAACCTATGACCTTTTGTTATAATGCGAAGCCGAATTCCTGTGTCCAATGAACAATGAGATTGTAGGGACCATTGAATTGTATTGTGTGTGGGGCATAAATAGGCAGGCCGACCGTATCCAGTGCACTCTCTTCAACGGTTCTCATTGCTGATAATCGGGAGCTGGATATCGAGGCGCATGCGATCGTTTCCCCTTGTGCGTAAGTTTTCTCCGCAGTCATATTGTCTTGATGTTATTATGAGCCATCTCTCTCTCCTCTCTTTTTCCCTTATTTTCCCTTGATTGTATTGTATTGTATTGTATGGTATTTCCTGTGTAATTATCTGGTTAGTTAGTCTATGTTATATTGTAGTGTATGCTTTGTACTGTGATTCTTTTGCAAGTATAATAGTCATAATACATATAATAGGTTTTGGACCCTAAGCCCAGGTATCTGTGTATTTCTTATAGTGTTAAGTATTCCCTGAGCGTCGGTGACGCCCAAGCAGCTTTGTAGTTAATCAGGTTACACCAGGTTGCATTTACACTCTATCACCACACTAAGGTTTACTGTATATTTCGTTGTTAATGGTATAGATATAAAGGTTTAACGTCGTAAGCGTCTGCACCGCTGGAGATCTCCTCGTGGTCCCAAGCGTCCGCTACGCTATAGCGAATCATTACGTTAGTCGGCAGCCAATAGCGTGCCTGCCTGTGATCTCTGGGCCGTAAGCGAACGTGACGCTTGAGCGTCTCGACTACGGTTGAGCGATCGTTACGCAACTGGCGTACCCTTACGGTATTTCTTACGTAGATAGCGTACAGTGTTCTTAGACCTCTTAAAGTGTTTTATATACGATAAATATTTAGCTTTATCAATAGTCTGACATAGTCACAGCAGTGCTGCAGGAGCAGGTCATTCACTGAGTCTGTGAATGCCATTTCCTTGCACAGCAGCAGCCCCTGGTAGGGATTAGAGTTGTTATACAGTACATGCTTGCATATGTGTAAACACAAATATATGTTGTTTAGCAACAATCTATATTTTTAAAAAGCTTTACACTTGTGGGTGTCTGTGGCAGATCTTTTTTTTTTGTTTTGAGTTTGTGAAAGTGCTTGTGTCAGGTTCTGTCTAGTTTGTGTTCCCGGAGGGGGCGCTAGTGGGTCAGTGGAGATAGGATGGAGAAAACGAGGAGGCCGAATAGGATTCCTGCGCATATGCGCTAAGTTGTTTATTAAACAGTTTTTACAGGTAGTATGGCAGCAGGAATACTTGATGGTAACAGAGGATATGCAATAATGAATAAGTAGTAGAGAAGTTGAAAGTCTTATGGCAAAGTCTGTATGGTATGTAACAATCGATCAGGGGATCGATGTATCGGTGTGGAAACCGATGGTTCCTGGATCGTGGAACACAGCAGGGATGATGGTGAGAATAGCAAGCCAGGTAACAGTTGCAGGAGACAAGTGTTGAAATCCTCAGTGCAGGTTGAATAACACTGGCAGCTTGCAGGCTGATGAACAGGTGTAGATAGTGAGATGCACCTGGAGGAAAGTCTCTACTGCAGAGGGCTGCAACACACTGTAGCTGGTAAAGGTGTGAAGCTTGATCACAGGTACCCAGGTTGCTGGTGCTTGTAGTTCCACAGCAGTTCAGGACCAGACTGGAACGTAGAGTAGATTCACAGAGGAACTGAAGAGGCTTAGTCACAAGCACCCAGGTTGCTGGTGCTTGTGGTTCCACGGCAATGCAGGATCAGACTGGAAGGCAGAGTAGGAACTCAGAGGAACTGGAGCACGGAGCCAGTGACACAGGTCAGAGGAATGACACGAAGTCCAAGGCAAGGACTGACTCTCCATGCTGCTCCTGATATACCCCCCGTCTGCAGATATTGGCTGGGAGTGAATGGGGAGGTGCGGCCAAGCTCCGGATTGGCCGATGCAAAGAAGCTGATGGGAACTGTCATGGCGGCGCCCATGCCGCGGCCCGGCGGGAACGCGGCGTACATGCACGCCTGCTGACAACAGGAGTGTCCTTAGGCCCAGGATGACATTTGGCGACAAGGTGACCAGTGGCAGTGAAACATGGAAACCCCAGACGGATACCGCACCAGCGGACAGATGCAGCTGCAGTAAGTCGATTCCTGACAGTAAACCTCCCCTTTACGGGTGGGCACCGAACACCCACGTGGCTTGGAAGGATGAGTTCTGTGGAAAACTTGGATCAACCTTGGAGCATGGACATCTGTAGCATTTACCCAACTCCTCTCCTCAGGACCATAGCCGGACCAGTCGATAAGGTATTGCAGATGACTGTACCGGCAACGAGAATCCAGAATCTTCTCTATTTCAAACTCAATGCCTCTTTGAGTTCGTACTTTGGGGCCAACGGGAAGAGCTTTTTGGAAACGATTCAGGATCAAGGGTCTAAGGAGAGAGACATGAAAGGCATTAGGTATTCGCAAATAAGGAGGCAATCTGAGCTTGTACGCTACAGGACTGATGACTTTGTCAATGGAAAAAGGACCAATAAAGCGTGGTGCAAACTTCATTGATGGCACTCTGAGACGAAGGTTCCGGGTGGAAAGCCAAACCTTATCATTAGATTTTAGGCTGGGAACTGCACGTCTTTTGCGGTCAGCAAAGAACTTGTGACGGCTTGAGGCCTTTTTAAGGGAAACATGAATTTTCCTCCAAGTAGACGAAAACTGATTTAGAACAGAAGTGGCTGCAGGAACATCGATGTTTGGTAGATCTTGGAAATCTGGAACACGAGGATGTTGCCCATATACAGCAAAGAACGGGGTGGTCTCCGTGGCAGTATGATAGCAAAAGTTGTGAGCAAATTCAGCCCAGGGAAGCAGGTATACCCAGTCATCTTGGGAAGAGGAAACATAAAGTCTCAAGAAGGTCTCTAATTCTTGATTCACCCTTTCTGTCTGTCCATTCGTCTGAGGGTGGTAGGCTGACGAAAACTTAAGTTTAACTTGTAGGGCAGCACAGAGGGCTCTCCAAAACCTTGCTGCGAACTGAACTCCACGGTCAGATATAATTTCAGTAGGCAGTCCATGTAAATGAAAGATTTCTCGTAGGAAGACTTGAGCAAGTTTTGGAGTCGAGGGAAGGCCCTGGAGTGGAACAAAGTGGCCCATTTTGGTAAACCTGTTGACAACTACCCAGATGGTATTGAATCCTTGAGAGGAGGGTAGATCGGAGATGAAGTCCATGGACAGGTGAGACAAGGGACGGCTGGGTATTGATAACGGCTGTAACTGACCTGCCGGAGACTGACGGGGAGTCTTATGCTGGGCACATTTGGGGCAGGATGCCATGAAGTCCTTGATGTCGACCTTCATTTTAGGCCACCAGCAGGTTTCAGACAGGAACTTAAAAGTCTTTAGGACACTAGGATGCCCTGTAAACTTAGACTGATGAGCCCAAGACAACAACTTAGAACGAAGCTCAGGGGAAACAAAAATCTTGCCAGGAGGCGGAACAGGAGTAACTTGAGATGAGGCAAACACAACTGGATTCAAAACGGAATGAGGAACTGGATCGGGAATCTCCTCTTCAGATCCCATAGAACGGGACAGAGCATCAGCTTTGGTATTCTGAGAACCTGGATGGAAATGAAGCTTAAAGTTGAAACGAGAGAAGAACATTGCCCACCAGGCCTGGTGAGGATTAAGACACTGGGCTGCCTTTAAGTAGAGCAGGTTCTTGTGATCCGTATAGATGTTAAATGGATACTTTGCCCCTTCCAGGAGATACCGCCACTCCTCAAGGGCCAGCTTGATCGCCAGTAATTCTTGGTCACCGATGGAGTAATTAGCTTCTGCAGGAAGGAACTTGCCAGAGAAGAACCCACAAGGATGAATCTTCCCATCAACCCCTACTTGGGAGAGAACAGCTCCAACTCCCACTGTAGAAGCATCTACCTCCAACTCGAACGGCTTGTTAATATCTGGTTGTGGCAGAACTGGGGCGGACATGAAAGCCTGCTTAATTCTCTGAAATGCAGCCAAGGCATCTTCTGACCAGTTGGAATGATCTGCCCCTTTTTTAGTTAAGCTGGTAATGGGAGCAATGAGAGTTGAGAATCCTCTGATGAACTTCCTATAATAATTAGCGAACCCCAAGAATCGCTGAATGGACTTGAGAGTACTCGGAGTGGACCAATTAGCAATAGCTTCTAATTTTGTCGGGTCCATCTGGAGATCTGATCCGGAAATTACATACCCCAAAAAGGGTATGGAAGGAACTTCGAAGGTACATTTTGACAACTTGCCGTAGAGACGGTTCTCACGAAGACGTCGGAGGACCTCACGAACTTGTTGGCGATGCGCGGAGAGATCTTGAGAGAAGATAAGGATATCATCCAAGTAGACTACAAGATATTTATACAAGACATCACGGAAAATTTTGTTAACAAAGTGCTGGAACACTGCTGGGGCATTACTCAACCCGAACGGCATTACTAGGTACTCGTAATGACCATCCCGAGTATTAAAGGCAGTTTTCCATTCATCACCACTTCGAATCCTGATGAGATTGTAGGCACCGCGGAGATCTAACTTAGTGAAAATGCGGGCTCCCTTGACTCTGTCAAATAATTCAGTGATGAGACGTAGTGGATAGCTGTTTTTGATGGTAATATCGTTGAGCCCCCGGTAATCGATGCACAGAAAATCCTCCATCTGTCTTTTTAACAAAGAAAAAACCCGCTCCGGCGGGCGAAAAGGAAGGGCGGATCCTTTCTGTAGATTCTCCCTGATGTACTCACTCATTGCCTCGGTTTCAGGTACTGATAACGGGTAAGTACGCCCCCTAGGTGGCTTCTTGCCGGGAATGAGATCGATGGGACAATCCCACTCTCTATGGGGCGGCAGAACATCGGCGGCCTTTTCACTGAAGACGTCAGAGAAATCTTGATAGGCCACAGGAAGACTTGACTGAATTTTAACTTCTGAAGACCTTACAGGACGAACTTGGGCTAGGCAGGACTGATGGCAATGTGAACCCCAAGAAGTCAGTTGTGACGTGGACCAGTCAATCTGCGGATTATGTAGCTGTAGCCTGGGCATACCCAAAACGACCTCCTGGGTTGCCTTGGGAATGACTTTGAACTCAATTAGTTCGGAATGCAGGAACCCGACTCCTAAAACCACTGGCTTGGTTTGATGAGAGATGGAACCTTTGGAAATTCGACTACCATCCACTGCAGTAATATAGACTGGGTATGTAAGTTCACAGATAGGCAGATGGAACTTGTCAACTGCAGCTTGAGTAATGAAGTTTCCGGCAGCTCCACAGTCCACTAATGCAGATACAGACTGGAGTCCAGCCCTAGTCTCTAAAGTCACAGGAAGGATAAGATCTTGGATTGAAGGAGCTTGTCTAGAACAGGCATTCCCAACCACGGTCCTCAAGGCACACTAACAGTCCAGGTATTAGTGATATCCAGGCTTGAACACAGGTGACTTAATTAGTAGCTCAGTTATTTTGATTTAACCATCTGTGCTGCAGCCTGGATATCACTAAAACCTGCACTGTTGGTGTGCCTGAGGCTGCCGGTGGGAAATCTGGGTTATAGAACAGTGGGGTCAAAGGAGAGTATTTAGAAGAAATATGTGGTGGTACCCTAAGTCTACTCCAGCGTGTAAGTGTAGGGCCAATAATAGGATGGTCTACATGTGGTATCTTTGAGCGCCAGGGGTAGTATGCAATGGGAGCAGGTAGCACTGTTCCCTCGATATGAACCCACTGTTTTATGTCATGTGGGCGCGACCATTCCATAATTCGGTGGAGGATAATAGCCTCATAATACAGTGTGAAGTGCGGTAGCTGAAGACCTCCCTTATGTTTAGGGCAAAAAAAGGACGGCATGTTGAAAACGAGGCCGTTTATCACCCCAGATAAAATCCCGAACCAGATTATGTAAATCTCTGAACCAAGCTTTGGGAATGGAGACCGGGAGCGCCTGGAGGAGATAGAGGACTCTTGGCAAAACATTCATTTTAATGACACTGAGCTTCCCCAACCAGGACAGCCTCCTGTTACCCCAGTCCCGGAACTCAGAGCGGAGTGAGGCAAGTAGTTTTTTGAAGTTTTCATCAAAAAGGCGTGATAGATCTTTATGTAGCGTGACCCCCAAGTATTTAAAGCTAGAGGGATGCCAATGGAAGGGGAAAGATTGTTTGAGGTTATCAAGAGCTTGGGAGGGCATTGACACGTTCACTGCCACTGACTTAGAGAGGTTAATCTTAAAATTTTACATGGAGCCATATCTATCAAGATCGGACATCAGGGGCAATATTTACTAATATTCGTGTTTGAGTCGGTTTGTGTAGTGTTTAAACTCGTTTTGTATCGGGTGCATTTTCATGCAACTTTTTGAATCCATATACGCAAAGTTACTAAGCATTCGAGTTTATTGTTTTCGTGTTTTCCGATGTCGATGCCAGTCGGGTTTTTTTGCCACATTTACGGCCGTCATTGTCGTTTGCGTACGTGTTTTTGTTGGATTTGCTGTTTTTTTCACTAAGTTAAACGCGGCAGGGTTTTTTTTTCCCGTGGCCGCATTTTCACTTTCAGTTTCGATTTTCATCCCCGTTCGTGATTGGTTGTGTTTCAGATGGTAGGAGTGTCTGTGCGCAACCATATAAATACGCCCCAAACTGTCCGCACCTCATGGGTTTAGTTAGTGGTGAGGAGGAGGGAGGTTGTGCTGTGAAGGTAGGTGATTTTGTGGTTTGAAGAGGAGTGTTGGTAGCGATTTCTGAGTGTGGTATTGTGTTTGAAAGTCGTCTTGTCATTCTTGTTGTCTTGTATTTTGTGGTTTTGTCTCATTTTTAGTCCAAGTTATTTTTCTTTATAGTCCCTTGTCAGCAGTGGCGTAAGTTTGTCCCAGTTGCCCGGAGGCAAGAAAAATATTGGTGCCCACCCTATATATCATCGGTGAGCCAATAAGATGCTGTTTTGAGATCCGAGTAAAACCGAACCCGCTCATCTCTAATTCTAACTATATGAAGCTACTACAAAACCGTTGCAACTAGGCAGATCTATGTAGGGGTTCAACCACACACTACATTGACCTGCTCAGTCACTCACAATGCTGATTATTTCTCTGACAATTAATTTGCAAGTGTCATATCCAGGATTACAACCCACAACCTATTACACTGGATACAGGCACCTTCCTGATGGAGATATTTGCTCTTGCACAGGAAGTGTGAGAATTCTAACTATATGAAGTTACTTGTAATCATCAGATAAATAACTTCATATAGTTAGAATTTTCATGTTTCCTTTATAGGAGCAAATAGCTTCATCAGTAAGGTACAGTATCTGCTTGCAGTGTATCTATAATAAAGAGGGTGTGATTTGTAAGGTGCAGTGACTAGTGGGGAAGTCGGCTACGGAAGAGGTACCGGCTGCTGTCAATTAACTTAATTGATTAATGTTGCTGAACACACGGAACAGGAGGAGAGGTGCCCCCCTTCAAAGCAGGAGCCCGGCGGCAGCTGACTCCATTGCCTCCCAGAGTTCTGCCTCTGCTTGTCAGTGTTGTGTGTGTGTGTGTGTGTGTGTGTGTGTGTGTGTGTGTGTGTGTGTGTGTGTGTGTGTGTGAGTTGTGTAGTGGTAGTGGAGGAGTGTGTTGTTTGTCTTTTTTTTTTCCTGTGTTAACTGTTTAGACACACAATTATGTGTGACTCTGAGGTGGAGGGTGTGAGTGAGGGGGAGGAGGTCGGTCAGGTGGAGGAGGTGAGTGTTAGTGAGGTTAGTGAGGTGGAGGAGGTGGGTGAGGTTGCTGCAGCAACCTCAAGTGACAGTGACAGTCAGAGTGCTCCGCAGCCACGCACCACTACTAAGACTGGGCGGAATGTTAAGTTTAGTTTTGCTGAAAATGTGGCATTGGTGCGTAAGCTGATGAAGTATCAGAGGCAGCTATTTGGCCCTGAGTCCGCCAAGGTGCCAACACGGAGGAAGACGGTGTTGTGGGCGAAAGTTGTTGCTGCTGTCAATAGTGAGGGGGTGGTCAAGCGGACGGAGGACACATGCCGCAAACGGTACTATGACATAAAGCGACGTGTCAAGTCCAAAATGGCCAAGGAGGCCAAGTCGGCTCGGCAAACCGGTGGTGGGCAGCCCTATATTGCAAGATATCTGGAGTATGAGGAGCCCATGCGGAGTGTCATATCTCCTGAAGTTGTCTCTGCAACCCATGTCCGGGATTCAGATAGGCCAAGCAGTGCCGTTTCTTGCGGCGGGCGAGCCGTGCAACCGCGCGGGGCGCCCGCCGCAGCACTTTGCAGGTCCCGGTTTTCCTGTTCTCCGTCTTTCCGAGTACTCCTGCTCGGGAGGCGGAGTTTCGCGGAATGACGCGGTTGCGTCGTGACGTCACGACGCAATCGCGTCATTCCGCGAAACTCCGCCCGCCGAGCAGGAGTACTCGAGAAGACGGAGGAGGGCTGGAAGGAGGAGGCGCGAGGAAGCTGGAAGGAGGAGGCGCGACGAGGAAGGAGAGACGGCCAACCCGAAGAGCGGAAAGATCCTTCATATGTAAGCTGTCTCTCTCTCTCCCTTCCTCCCCCCCATTTGACACTTGCCTGCCAGCTGCCACACTGTGTAAAATTTGGACTCTTGCCTGCTGCACTTTGTAATTGGGGACACTTGTCTGCTGCACTGTGTAATTGGGGACACTTGCCTGCTGCACTGTGTAATTGGGGACACTTGCCTGCTGCACTGTGTAATTGGGGACACTTGCCTGCTGCGCTGTGTAATTGGGGACACTTGCCTGCTGCACTGTGTAATTGGGGACACTTGTCTGCTGCACTGTGTAATTGGGGACACTTGTCTGCTGCACTGTGTAATTGGGGACACTTGCCTGCCATAATGTATAAAATGGGGACTCTTGCCTGCCGCAAAGTGTAAAATGGGGACTCTTGCCTGCCGCAATGTGTAAAATGGGGACTCTTGCCTGCCGCAATATGTAAAATGGGGACTCTTGCCTGCCGCAATGTGTAAAATGGGGACTCTTGCCTGCCGCAATGTGTAAAATGGGGACTCTTGCCTGCCGCAATATGTAAAATGGGGACTCTTGCCTGCCTACTGTGTAAAATGGGGACTCATGCCTGCCGCAATGTGTAAAATGGGGACTCTTGCCTGCCGTAATGTGTAAAATGGGGACTCTTGCCTGCCTACTGTGTAAAATGTGGACACGTGCCTGCCGCAATGTGTAAAATGGGGACTCTTGCCTGCCGTAATGTGTAAAATGGGGACTCTTGCCTGCCTACTGTGTAAAATGGGGACTCTTGCCTGCCTACTGTGTAAAATGGGGACTCTTGCCTGCCTACTGTGTAAAATGGGGACATGTGCCTGCCTACAGTGTAAAATGGGGACTCTTGCCTGCCGTAGTGTGTAAAATGGGGTTGTTGTTTTTTTTTTTTCTGTGGTGGCCGTGATATCAGATGAGGCCACGGCCATTTTAATGAGACCACGCCCATTTTAATGAATCCACACACCCTTGTCGGGAGCGCGGGCACGCATTTTTTGTTTTTAGATCTTAGGGGGGAGGGGGGGCGCATTTTTACATCTCGTACTGGGAGCCAAATTGCCTAGAAACAGCCCTGAGGCCAAGGAAGAATGGTGAGCATGTGTGTGTTTTTTTTTTTTAGAAGTTTTATTTTGTAATCTGTGTCATGTGACCTTGCATATTACTCCCATCTTCAAGTGTGTGTTTGTAAATACATTGTTTTGGGTCATGTGTTAGCTAAAAGCCAATGTAACATCTTACTTTATTGTATGTCATGTGTTTTTCACACAGATGTTTAACATGTGTAGTTTGGACTTGTTGTGTCTCTGATTTGTCCTGCAATAATGTTTTCCTTTTGGGCGTTTTTTTCGTTAAAAATTATGACTATGTTTTATATATAAGTGATCCATGTTTTTTTGAATTAAAATAAGTCGTTGTCATGTTAGAGGCTGGAGTACTGGAAAGTGGTTTGTAAACCACTTACATGTGTAATGTCATCTTTACAATATGGTTTTTTTTTTTAAAGTTTAAAAAAAAAAAAATTTTTTTTTGCTTGTATTTGTTCCGTGACACCATACTGCATTTTTTTAAATCTTAACATTTGCTGGTTTTTTTGTGTGGTCATATAGTGGTAATGTGTATTTGGAGTGCCACATCACAGAGCCAATTAGATATTGCATCTGTATTATTTTTAAAAATAATACAAAATTAGTTTGTGTTTTTTTTTAATAAAAACCCATTCCTTTAACTTGTGGCCTATGTCAGTGGCCTGTACATGTTTGCCTGTCTTGATGTTGCCATAGTGCATATTTTTTAATTTTTAATTAATTTTTTTGGTATTTCTGGTCCTTAAAACCAAGCATTTCTAAAGGTAAAAATGTTTATAAGCATAATGGGTGGATGTATACACAATAGCATGATTTATGAATATATCTCATTTTATACAGTGTCTGAAAAAAGCAGTACTACTCGTCGGCCAGTAAATCCTAACACATCTGATGATGATGACGCTGCGGAAGCAGGTAAAGTGTCCATTGTAGTATAGGGTATGCTTGTAAAGGAATGGGCATAACAAAATTGCACTTTCATTAAAAGGTCCATCAAAAGAAGTATGGAGCAGCAGAAGTGGCTTTTCTGTTAGACATCACCACAAGAAACCTGTGGCCGAAAAGAAAGCAAGGTCGTCTGTCCCGCCACAAACACAGCAGGCTACCCCGCCACGAAGATTATCGTCCGTATGTTCTGTCCCCCCACTCCAAATTTTGGACACACCTCCAAGACGTCATCCACACTCCCCTCATCTTGATTGTGAGTATCAAACTGAAAAAAAAGTGTAAAATGTCAGAACATAATCATAATCAGTCATAACCGCATTAAGTCCAAACACATCCAAAACAAAAATACTTACCACAGTAAGTAAAAGCTGAAATGGAATCCAAACTAAATGGCCTTGTCCACATCCAGTAAAGATATGTATGTCCACTTGAGTCATACAGTATGACATTGTGTCTAAGATGCTGCAACAAAAAAGCATGTTGGTTTGTTTGTAAAAAGTAAGTTTGTTTTTCCAAAAATCTCATGTGTGCTTAAGGTAACATTGCAAAATACCTACAAAAACATTACTATGTTTGTTTGAACAAAGCTATAAGGTAACACATTATGTATTACAATGTTTATTTTATGCTGGAGTATGTGTGAGCTACAATAAAACTAAAATGTTTGCTTTCACAATTAAGTAACCAGACACATTTGCCACAAGCAGGCATATGTATGTATTTAAGCTATGAGTGATGATGTTGCTAGGCAGAATAGTTTAAAGCAACAGTGAATGACATGTGTTCCATGTGTAGTGTTTTTTTTTTCATTTCACAACCATATGGATAGCTAACGGAGATATGTTTAACATTTCAGCTTCGAGTCCTGGGAACAGCATCCCTCCGCAACAACACCAACACAGTGACATGGAGGAGACAAACATCTTAGAAATGCAGCCATTAATGCAAGGAATGAGCCCCCCAGCACCTGTGAGTACACCACCACAGCAAAGCACACCACCCCCACCACAACACAGCCCAACAACACCAGGAACACAATGCCCTGATCAGGTGTTTTGGACTATTTGGGCTAGACAGCAGGCCACTAATGAAGATTGCCTGCATAAGCAGACACAAATGTTTGCAAGCCTACCATCTCACCTCAGAAGAATCTCAAGAAATCTGAGTCGACAAAATGAGCAAACAACCAGAATAGGCAATACCATGGAACTCATGCGTACAGACATTACACAGGTCATGGCAACTTACAGCGCATAATGGAAGAACAGCACAGACTAATGGAAGAACAGCACAGACTAATGGAAGAACAGCACAGACAACAGCAAAGTTATATGAGCATTTTTCAAAACAGTCAAAAGATTAATGAAAGCTTATTCAGAATAGTAGACAATCAAAATGCTGCTACACGTGAACTCAATGCCACCCTCACTAACCTGAATGAAACACTTAGATGCATGCACCAACAGCAAACAACCAGCAGTTCTGGTACGACTACTCCAAATATCACACCAGTCTCATCACCACCAAGACGGTCCACCAGAGCACGCCAACATGACAGTGCTAAAGGCAAAGGGCAGGACAAGCAGCCACCAAAAAAAAAAGTAACAAAAAAAAGTTAGACATTTGTGATAAGTAAAGTTAGCAAGTGTTTTTGATGCTTTACAAAATATCACACTTAGCTCCTTGCCCCTTTTTTAAACATCATTAATTATAAGTGCACCAAATTAATTGTAAAAAATAGTACGCACATTTATTCCTTTTTAAATTTTTTGGGGGGTATTGGAGGAGGAAAATGTTGATGGAGCCACACATACATGTTAGCAGGAAGTAAACTGACCACTTGATTTTTTTCTAATCATTACTCTTTCTAGATTCCAATCATTCTCTTTGCCTGCAGAAAATCCAAAGAACAATGTTAGTGATACATATCTTAGCTATCTTATCTATACAACATTACAAGATGAACACAATTGAGTGGCGTAAAAAGCTTGTAATATGTTGCCTTTGTTTTGTTTGAAAAACATTGTCCAAATGAATGTCAGTATTGTTGGGACAGGTTTGTGTGTGCTAAAAATTATTAAGCATGTTTTTACACATGATGCTGAAACAAACAAATATGTACTTTTACAAAAAAAAATCTGTTTATAATAATGTATATGTGTGGCAAACTGTGTATTTACTTACACATCATCAAGTTTACAGCATCAAACATTAGGAAATAAATTATTCCTGATTATAGTAAGTTTGTGAGTCTTAAATATGATGGTGCGTCACACATAGGGACACATGTATTCCTCAAGCCAAACATATTATATGTTGAGGAGAGTTTTTTGGGAACACAGGTTCTCAAACTCGGCCATCAGGAACCCACACAGTGCATGTTTTGCAGGTCTACTCACAGAATCACAAGTGACATAATTAGCTCCACCTGTGAACCTTTTTACATATGTCTGTGAGTAATTCATACACCTGTGCTTCTACTGGGTTACGAGAAAAACATGCACTGTGTGTGGTCCTGGGGGCCGAGTTTGTGAACCTGTGCATTAGGACATTACACACAATGATAAAGTGAAATACTAAATGGATGATGTGGGCTTGTAAGAAATTAGCACTGTAAGATTTTTAACACTTATCCAGACTTAATGCATGCCACTCATAATCTGTTGTTTTGATATTAAAAAGACACACAATACACATGCAACATTTGTTGATCATATAGCGAGGGTATGTTTGTATGTGTCAAGGAGACAGACACATTCTGAGTAATGTAATTTGACCAAAAAAACAAAACATCTATTTATGAATACACAACAAATGAAATAAGCAAACCAAGCTTACCTTAGAAATAGCTATTGATGATCTGTTGCCTAACCTGCCTCCCTACATCAGTATTCCAAGTATCACCAGATGTCTCTAATTCCTCTGCTTGCTGGCTGTTTTCTTCCTCCTCCTCCTGCTCCTCCTCCTCCTCCTCCTCAACATGTGGCAGATGTTGTTGCAAACACATGTTATGAAGAAAGCAGCAGCAGAACACAATTTGAGTCACCTTGGAGGGACTATACAACAAAAGTCCACCAGACTTATCCAGACACCGAAACCTAGATTCCATCACACCAAAACATCTTTCTATCACATTCCGCGTGGACTTATGTGCATTATTGTAATTGTGTTCAGCAGGGGTATCAGGTTGGGACAATAGAGTTAGAAGCCAAGAGAAACAGCCATATCCTCCATCACCTAAAAGAAAGATATAGTAACGTGATTTATGTGAAGATACAGCAACGCATAAGTAACACACTGTGGGGCAGATGTATTAGCATGTAGAAGGCATAAGGAAGTGAAAAACCAGTGATATGTGCAAGATAATAAAGGCAGCAGACAATCTGATCCTAAATGTTTATTTACATATTGGAGCAGATTGGCTGGTGCTTTTAACACCTTGCACAGATCACTGGTTTCTCACTTCCTTATGCCTTCTACAGGTTAATACATCTGCACCTGTATTTGGGCAAAGTATACGCAGGCCTACACATATCAAATTACATACCCAGCAGCCATCCATCTGGCATTTGTCCGTCCTCAAACTTATCAAAGAGGGATGACTGACTGAGGATGAAGGAGTCATGGCAGCCCCCAGGGTAACCAGCAACAACACTCATCATTTTGAGATTTGCATCACAAACCACCTGCACATTTGTGGAGTGTTCAAAATGGCGGTTTTTATATATGTGCTGCCTGCCCCTAGGTGGTCTCAGCTGAATGTGTGTGCAATCTATGGCTCTAAGCACATTGGGTATGCCAGCCAGCTCATAGAAATCTACCCTGACGGCATGCCACTGAGACTCCTGGGTAGGAAGCACATTGAGGCCTCGATGTGTGGCTGCAAAACAGCCAAAACCTGTGTGAACATTTTAAAGAACATTAAACTTGAGATTTTAGGACAGAACTGGCCACCGAGAAATTAAAACAGACACAAAAGAGAAGAGGTTGTTAGGTACACATCACCTGTGTAAAATTCTGGAAAATGTGGGCTGTGAGATTCCTATCACATCCCCAGACACAGCCTGAAAGCTGCCAGTAGCCATAAAGTGCAACACAGCCAGGAGTTTGTGCAGGCCTGAGACAGGGCGAGAGCGTGCTGTCTCAGGGTCTAGGCCCAGTTTGACAAGGTCATACAGGCGGAAAATGTTGCTACGATTTAGACGGAACATCTGTATGACCTTATCATCGGACAATGCGTTCAAGTTTAAACGCCCCCTAAAAAAACGAGGCCTGCGCAGCCTCCGCGGAACCTGTACAACCTGCTGACCATGTTCAGTTTCTTGGCCCTGGGTACTTACAGGCTGATGTCTGAGTCTGAGGAATCCCACAGCACACAAAAGATCACTGGCCCACAGTCCTGCTGCCATTTCTGAGGGTAGGTGTATTGAAATGGGCCTAACATCCTTTTATAGGCATCCTAATTCAGGTGTGAGTGATTTTTTATTTGCAACACATGTAAACACGACTGAAAAAAGCAGGTATATTTTTTTGCCGCTTTTTTTAACGAATCGCAAAAAAAGTACGACCGCATTTGAGCCCTCAGAGACTAACACCCAAATACGAATGAATAGTGAATTCCCGTATTCTATGAAATAACAGCCGCGTTTGACCGATGGTCTATTCATTCGTATTTCGGGACGTTGTTATTCAAACCATTACGAATAGACCAGACACTGCCGAGATTGGTGCTTAGTGAATTCCCGGATTGGGACTTATTAAAAAAACACAAATCGACCAAACTCGGATTTTTAGTAAATACTGGCCCAGGTTGGGGACAGAAACCACTGGGTTCGATATAATAGCTAACAGGTCATCTGCGAACAGTGCGAGTTTGTATTCCCTACCCCCAACCGTGAGTCCCGAGATGTTTGGATTTAGTCTAATGGCACCCGCCAAGGCCTCCATACAGAGGACGAAGATTAGGGGCGAGAGGGGACATCCTTGTCTAGCACCGTTCCTAATCGGAACCGGACAAGACAAGTCTCCATTAATTTTGATCCTTGCAGTGGGGGAGTTATAAAGTGCTAAAATGCGGCTCAAACTGACCGGCCCCAGCCCCAGGTGACGCAGGACCCCCTCCATAAATATCCAATCAACTCGATCGAATGCCTTCTCGGCATCGGTAGAAAGCACCACTATCGGTTCATGTTTGCTCGAGGCTAGGTGCATCAAATCAATGATCTTGGTGGTGTTATCACGGGCTTCCCTCCCTAGTATGAAACCCACCTGATCCGAATGCACAATGTTGGGGAGTAGCAGCTTCAATCTGTTTGCTATAAGTTTAGCAAACAGCTTGATGTCTGTGTTGAGGAGGGATATCGGTCAGTAACTGGCACATTGAGCCGGGTCTTTCCCGTCCTTTGGTATAACCGTAATGAAAGCCTCTAATGATTGAGGGGAGAAGCCACGATCATCAGAGATCTCATTGAATGCCAGTAGCATTTTAGGCAGGAGAGTATTCTTAAAGAGCTTGTAATAAGAGACTGTATAGCCATCTGGGCCCGGGCTCTTCCCGGAAGGAGCTTCCTTAAGGGCTTGTTCCAATTCCGGGAGGGAAAAGGGGGAGTCTAGCCAGGCACTCTAATCTTCTGATATTCTAGGGAGTCCCGCGTCACTAAGGTATCCCTCCACCAAATCTCGAGTTGTCGACAAGGATGTCGGGGTTCTAGGTTCCTGAAGATTATATAATTTTGTGTAGTAAGAGTGGAAGGTCTCAGCAATATCCTTTGTGAGGGTGCGGCAGGTCCCCGCCGCATCCTGTATCGACTGTATAAATAGCGTGGCCCTCTACTCGTGGAGCGCCCTAGCCAGTAGCTTCCCCGGTCTGTTGCTCCATTGATAAAAGCGATTTCTACAGAGCCTATAGTCCCTCTTAATGTCCGCAAACAACAGGGTGTTGAGAGCAGATCTCGTCTCGGTCAGGGCAGTCAGCACCGATGGGGATGGACTCGTCTTGTGTGTTGTCTCTAAGTCCTTCAGCCGCTGGAGTAAAGCGGTCTTTTCCCCCAGTCTCTCTTTTTTCAGCATGGAACCTAGCTGGATGAGCTTCCCCCGCAAAACACACTTGTGAGCTTCCCACACCGTGACCCGGGAGATATCTGGCGTCTCATTATTTCGAAAATAATTCTCCAAAGTCTCAAGCAGCTGGGGTTGGAACCTCGTATCCATCAGAAGTTGTTCATTCAACCGCCAAGTACATTGCTTGGAGTGTGGATGGGACGTCTCCAGGGTCAGGGAGATAGGAGCGTGGTCCGACCAAGTAATTAGTCCAATAGCAGTTTCCCTAACTAGATGCAGGAATCTGTGGGGTAGGAAAAAATAGTCCAATCTAGAGTAGGTGTCGTGGGGTCTGGAATAGAACATGTAGTCCCTGTCCCCGGGGTGTTGGAGCCTCCAGGTGTCAACCAGCTGGTGGTCGTGGAGAGATCGACGCACTCTACGGTGCGATGCTAGGGAGGGTCTTGCCAGTGTCCCAGAGATGTCCACCTCCGGTTGGAGGGTCCAATTAAGATCGCCTCCAATAACTGGAATACCCGCGACTAAGGGGGCAATACGGATGAGAGCCTTCACTAGGAAACTGGGTTGCGATTGATTGGGAGCATATAGATTAATAAATGTATACAGCTGATCGAACAGTGTACATTTCACTAGGAGTGTCCTGCCCTCCTCCAAAGACTCAGACGTTATATCCCGAAAAGGCAAGCGTTTGGATAGCAAAATAGCTACACCCAAAGATTTACCTTTGCTGTTGTTGTTGTAGAAGGAATGTGGATAGTTACGGTCCTTGAGACCCGGGGCCACTCCCACTTTAAAGTGGGTTTCCTGTAAAAAAGCCACATCAGCCCTGAATGCAAAGAGGTCCCTAAGCAACCTGGAACGTTTCTCCGGGACATTGAGGCCCTTCACATTAAGGGAAACCAATTTTATATTTGTCACTTTAGGATCAACTGCCATTGTCTAGAAACAAATAGGGAATGCTTAGTCCGACCAGTAGGACAGGACAACTCGCAAAGCAGAGAGTCACACAGTGGGGGGAGCGAGGGAGAAGAGAGAAAGAATGAAACAGAAGCAAAGAAAGCATAATCAAATATCAGCCGAAGAAATAAACTGAATAAAAGAAAACTCTACCGCCTCTCGGGAGCTCGGATGCGCTAATCGCATCGGAGACCAAGAATACTCGGGCGGTGCAGGGTCGAACTGGGGGGTCAGTGCCAGCCCCAGCCCCAAAAGGAAATTTAACATCACAATCAGTAATATAGCTTAACAGTTCGATCACACAACTAAAAAAAACAACCACTGAAAAGAAATAGCATTTAACCGGAAACAAGTATCCCCGCCCCAGTCAGGGCAGGTGGGTGTCCGTCGAGTCAAGTACGATCTCGATGCCCCGGCCACATCTCCAAAGGGAGAGTGCACTGTACAGCAAGGAGATCCCTCGAGTCGGCAATAAATCTTTTAAGCTAAGGAAGGATCACTTGGAATTGCTACAGTGAATGTCCCGAACCAGGTTGAGACCCTCATCTCTTCGTCGACTGCGTGAGGGAACGCTGCTCTCTAGGGGGTATCGGGTTGCGGTGGACAAGTTGCCAGTCGTTTTCAGGGTGGGAGAGTTCTGGTGGGGCGTCGCCGGTCAGGGGCTCCTGCCAATCTGGAAGAGAGACATGTGGCATTCCCAGGGCTTGGCAGAAAAGGGGCAAGTCGGAGGAGTCTTTAAAGGAGTACAGTGTCCCATTTTGCGAGGCCTGGAGGCCAAAAGGGAAGCTCCATCTATATTTAATGCCCAGCTTCCGGAGTTCCGCGGTGAACGGGTGTAGAGCTCTACTCTTTTGGAGGGTCGTTCATGATAGGTCCTGGAAGATCTGAATTTTATGAGAGGCAGTCTCTATCACGTCCATGCGACGGGTTTTGCGAAGGATCTCCTCTTTTTCCGTGTAATAATGTAGACGGCAAATTATGTCGCGGAGGCGGTCAGACGGTGCGCCCCTGGGTCTCAGGGCTCGGTGGGCCCTATCAAACTCAATTATTGAAGCGGGATCACGGCCCAGAAGTTCATTGAAAACCGTTGTGAGGAAGTCAATGAGGCAAGCAGGTGAGACATCCTCCGAGACACCCCTAACCCTCAAGATATTTCTCCTTCTGCGGTTATCCAAATCTTCTACACGGTCTTGGAGCTGTTGGAGGCAGGACGCCTGCTTGATAACAGTGGCCCTAAGAGCATTGTGTGCAGCTGCCGTGTCTGAAGAGAAGCCTTCCAGCATAGACAGGCGGGAGCCAATGTGTGTTATTTCTGCCTGAACCACTGCAATCTCTGAGCGGACCGTTTCCCTGACTCTATCTTCCAAGTGTTCAAAGTCCTGCTTCGTTGGAAGGGCCTGAAGGAGGTTCAGAATCTGAGCGAGACTTCCCGGATCCGTCGTGGTGTGTTGGGCTGCCGCTTGGGAAGCCGAATCCGAAACAGGCGAGAGACGTGGGGTCGAAGGTAAAGAGGCATCAATCGTGGGGGCGGAGCCCTAGGGAAGGAGAAATTGCCTCATGTCGGCCGAAGTCGGAGTATCCATTGCACGTGTCGGGGGGAGTGTATGCGACTTCCTTCCTCTCCCTTGCGATCCTTTCTTTCCTCTCACCATGAGGCACCTTAGGTACGTCAGTAAAACATCAGAAGTAACGTTGTGTGATTAGAGCAACATCCCGTTAGGGCCAGCACCGGCACGCCACCCCAGAATCTAAGTGGCTAGCCGGCCATCAGTATAGGAGTAAACTTGCAGGAAAGAAACAGTAAGGCCGCAGGGCCATGTGTTATCCGCACTGTAATCTCCGTTGAGCAATTGGTTAAATAGAGAAAATCCAGGTTCCTCTGTGGCAAAGGAATGGTAGTTGAGTGGCACAGTAGGGAATGGTAGGGATGACAGCAGGGGTGTCATCCACGCTCCATATGACACTGCACAGGGACCCGAGGAGACAGGCAGCGTGTATGTGGGCTATGAGCTAGCAGGGCCAGGGGTGACAGCAGCAGGGAGGTCACCATATGCTGCCTATCCCGGAGGACAATGAAGGTGGTGCCAGTCCCAAGATGGCCGCCGGCCGGTCGTCGGAGCTGCCCCGTCCCGCGGCCCTTTCCTCCGTCCGCCGCCGCCGGGCGCAAAGGGCCAGTACAGTGGGAGCGCTGGAAGCGTGGATCCGGGCTTAGGAACCCCAGGGGAGCGCCTCAATGGTAGCCGCAAAGTCAGAGCGTCCAGCGGCGCTAACCAGAAGATGGCTGCCGCCATCCGCCGCAGCACCTACCTCGAGCGGTCTCCGCTGTCCTCGGTCCCCGGCTGGCTTCCCAGCTCGTCTGACGATGCGTCTTGCGGTGGGGTGCGACGTCCAAACAGGGGAGGTAATCCGCGATGCGAGGCGGGCCGTCTCGGATCCAGCAGACAGGTCACTCCGGCGGCTCGTCCCCGAAATCGAGGTCCCGGCCTCAGCACCGGAGGTTGGCCGCAATCCGCAGGGGGCGATGCAGGGCCCCCCCCGACTCCGCAGCGCTCACCTCCCGGTACCAGACAGGTCAGCTGGCCCAGGTGATCACAAAGAGGCCAGCAGGGTGTTCCAAACTTAGGCCAGGGCACACTTATAGGGAGATTCAGTCCGGAGCTCCACTGAATCCCAGCCTTCCCTGATGCCGGCCAGGCCACGCCCCGCTCACTAGCAGTTTTTAGTAGTCGTGCAAACGCTATGCCGCCTCCCACTGGGAGTGTATTTTAGCTTAGCAGTTTCAGAGTAGCTCCAGACCTACTCCTAGCTTGCGATGACTTCAGACTTTTCAGTTCCAGATTTGACGTCACAAACATGCCCTGCTTTCTCCCAACCACGCCTGCGTTTTTCCTGGCACGCCTGCGTTTTTTCAAGCACTCCCTGAAAACGGTCAGTTGACACCCAGAAACGCCCACTTCATGTCAATCACTCTGCGGCCAGCAGTGCGACTGAAAAGCTTTGCTAGACCTTGTGTAAAACTGCATCAGACGTTGTGAAAGTACGTCGCACGTGCGCATTGCGCCGCATACGCATGCGCTGAAGTGCCATTTTTTTTGCTTCATCGCTGCACAGCGAATATTTTCAGCTAGCGATCAACTCAGAATGACCCCCAAAGTCTCTTGTTTTTCTTCTGTGGGTTTGTGTCGGGTGGGGGGGCCAAAGCATATTGTTGCACCTGGGCCCACCACACTCTAGTTCCGCCACTGCCCCATACCCTAACCCTCTGGTGTCCTGTGTGAAATGGCACCCAAATCACAGAGGGAGGGACTTTTATACAGTAGAATACCAACATGCAAGATCTGACATCGAAAATATGACTTGTTGCTTTGTTTTGAAATCCAAGTCTGCCGGGAAAACCTCATAACTACTAATAGCAAAATTCATATGGGTTCTGTTTCAGAAAACCCAACCTGCACATCTGTAATAGGGATAGATGATCTTAATATTGGGTTAATTACTATCACCTTCCATATGTTGAATTACTTCAGCGTTTTACATGTAGATAAACAATGTTTTGTATACCATGGGTATAGGAGTGAAGCAAACAACATTTACAGTATTCACACACTGGTTACAGTAATGTAAAATGGCTGGAGACACGGGATAACACAGAGTCAGTAATGAAAAGTCCAAAACAGGGGATACTGTAGGTGTTCCTGAGAGTACTGGGGTTAAGCGCAGGTAACATGGAAAGCTGGAATTTGATGTAGGAAGTTCATAAATGGAATATGAAGAAAGAAGCTCAGGACTGGAATCTGATTAAAGGATCTTAAGACTGAAACCTGAAGCATGGAACTCAGGACTGGTGTCTGAAGCAAGGATCTCAGAACTGGTGCCTGAAGCAACGAACTGAGGACTGGTGCCAGAAGCAAGGAACTCATGGCTGGAATATGAAGCAAGGAACTGGGACTGGTGCCTGAAGCAAGGAACTCGGGACTGGTACCTGAAGCTAGGAACTCAGGACTGGTGCCTGAAACGAGGAACTGAGAACTGGTGCCTGAAGCAAGGAACTGAGGACTGGTGTCTGAAGCAAGGTACTGAGGACTGGTTCCTGAAGCAAGGAACTCAGGGCTGGAATATTGAGCAAGGAACTAGGGACTTGTATCTGAAGCAAGGAACTCAGGACTATTGTCTGAACCTTGGAACTCAGGACTGGTGCCTGAAGCAAGGAACTCAGGACTGGTGCCGGAAGTAAGGAACTCAGGGCTAGAATATGAAGCAAGGAACTCAGGACTGGTGCCTAAAGCAAGGAACTCGGGGCTGGTGCCTGAAGCAAGGAACTCGGGGCTGGTGCCTGAAGCAAGAAACTCGGGCTGGTGCCTGAAGCAAGGAACTCGGGACTGGTGCCTAAACCTAAGTACTGAGGACTGATGCCTGAAGCAAGTAACCGAGGACTGTTGTCTGAAGCAAGGGACTGAGGACTGGTGTCTGAAGCAAGGAACTGAGTACTGGTGCCTGAAGCAAGGAACTCAGGGCTGGAATATGAAGCAAGGAACTCAGGACTGGTACCTGAAGCAAGGAACTCAGGACTGGTGCCTGAAGCAAGGAACTCAAGGCTGGAATATGAAGCAAGGAACTCAAGGCTGGAATATGAAGCAAGGAACTCAGGACTGGTGCCTGAAGCAAGGAACTCAGGACTGGAGCCTGAAGCAAGGAACTCAGGACTGGTGCCTGAAGCAAGGAACTCAGGACTGGTGCCTGAAGCAAGGAACTCAGGTCTGGTGTCTGAAGCAAGGAACTCAGGACTGGTGCCTGAAGCAAGGAACTCAGGACTGGTGCCTGAAGCAAGGAACTCAGGACTGGTGCCTAAAGCAAGGAACTCAGGTCTGGTGTCTGAAGCAAGGAACTCAAGGCTGGGATATGAAGCAAGGAACTCAAGGCTGGGATATGAAGCAAGGAACTGAGGACTGGTGCCTGAAGCAAGGATCTCGGGAATGGTGCCCAAAGCAAGGAACTCAGGACTGGTGCCTGAACCTAAGTACTGAGGACTGATGCCTGAAGCAAGGAACTGAGGACTGGTGTCTGAAGAAATGAACTGAAGACTGGTGTTTGAAGCAAGGAACTCAGGACTGGTACCTGAAGCAAGGAACTCAGGAATGGTGTCTGAAGCAAGGAACTCAGGACTGGTGCCTGAACCTAAGTACTGAGGACTGATGCCTGAACCAAGGAACTGAGGACTGGTGTCTGAAGAAATGAACTCAGGACTGGTGCCTGAAGCAAGGAACTCAGGTCTGGTGTCTGAAGCAAGGAACTCAAGGCTGGGATATGAAGCAAGGAACTCAAGGCTGGGATATGAAGCAAGGAACTGAGGACTGGTGCCTGAAGCAAGGATCTCGGGAATGGTGCCCAAAGCAAGTTACTCAGGACTGGTGCCTGAACCTAAGTACTGAGGACTGATGCCTGAAGCAAGGAACTGAGGACTGGTGTCTGAAGAAATGAACTGAGGACTGGTGTTTGAAGCAAGGAACTCAGAACTGGTACCTGAAGCAAGGAACTCAGGAATGGTGTCTGAAGCAAGGAACTCAGGACTGGTGCCTGAACCTAAGTACTGAGGACTGATGCCTGAACCAAGGAACTGAGGACTGGTGTCTGAATAAATGAACTCAGGACTGGTGCCTGAAGCAAGGAACTCAGGACTGGTGTCTGAAGCAAGGAACTCAGGACTGGTGCCTGAAGCAAGGAACTCAGGACTGGTGCCTGAAGCAAGGAACTCAGGACTGGTGCCTGAATCAAGGAACTCAGGAATGGTGTCTGAAGCAAGGAACTCAGGACTGGTGCCTGAAGCAAGGAATTCAAGGCTGGAATATGAAGCAAAGAACTCAGGACTGGTATCTGAAGCAAGGAACTCAGGATTGGTGTCTGAAGCAAGGAACTCAGGACTGGTGCCTGAACAAGGAACTCAGGACTGGTGCCTGAAGCAAGGAACTCAGGACTGGTGTCTGAAGCAAGGAACTCAAGGCTGGGATATGAAGCAAGGAACTCAGGACTGGTGTCTGAAGCAAGGAACTCAGGACTGGTGTCTGAAGCAAGGAACTCAGGACTGGTGCCTGAAGCTAGGAACTCAAGGCTGGAATATGAAGCAAAGAACTCAGGACTGGTGCCTGAAGCAAGGAACTCAGGACTGGTGTCTGAAGCAAGGAACTCAGGACTGGTGTCTGAAGCAAGGAACTCAGGACTGGTGTCTGAAGCAAGGAACTCACGGGAACGTGCATCGGATCGGAAACCCCTCCAAAATGCCCGATTTCATCCGATATATTGGGCCGAATGCCCGAAATCATATGAAATCTGGCATTATTGTCCTAGTGTATGGGGCCCTTTACCCTTCTCAGCATCAAACTATCAATAAGGTATAAGGGACTAAAATATGAGAAATGATTCTCCATGTGCTAAAATCTGACAAATAAATATATACAGATGTAGCCTCGCTCACTCAGCCCATGGCACTCGCTCATTCAGCCCATGGCACGGCCGCACGGTGCGACTTGGTACACCGGGCTGCGACTATTCACACCTGCGACTGGACAATGTGAAGCCTATTGAACGTGGATGCGAAAATACACATCACGCCAAATGAGTCACACACGCGGCATGTCGCAGCCATAACCAGCAAGGCTACATCTGCAGAACTCTTATTTGGTATGATTAAAATTTACTAGTATCCTTCAAGTACTAAAACAAATAATTTTCAAAAATTATTCAATATGCGTAATAAATCACAAAGTAAATTCAATCTTATACAACATGTAAGGGACAAGAGATTGCCCTAATTCGTATGAAAGTATGATTAATCCTTTTGATCGCCCTGACGTGGGTATGGAGTGACACAGATATAACTTATCCTCCCAGTTTAATCATGGTCCCAAAAATTGAGTCTAAACAAACAATAGGGGAAAACATTTGTATAAAGGATTGTGTCAGACTCGATAGCTGAATTTTAAGCTCTTGTGGAAGCTCAAGATCACTTATGGAACTCTTGATATTAATAACTGATACCTACAGTACCTGATTATATTAAGGTCCGTAGCACAGAGAAAAAAGTATATTCACTCACAGTTTATATAGGCTGACCATATTATCCCTGTAACCTGGGACACTCATGAATTACACAGGTTCTGTGGCTGGCTGACTATAAGCCTGCATTTCACCTGGTTTTAAGCAGCCACAGAACCTGTGTAATTCATGAGTGCCCCAGGTTAACGGGATAATATGGTCAACCAAGTTTATATAAATTGTGACAGAAATCACATACACGGTGTAAAATCCAACACACTTTTATTTCCACCTCCGGCAGGATACAGCTTCATACAGTATGCAGGATTTACATGTCAGGTTTACAGGCAGATTTTATATCAGCAGTATAATATTACAGGTACTGGTAATCTCAAACAGTGCAGGTTCCAAATGGCTCCTAACGTAACCCCACACTCCCACCTATCACCTGGGCACAATCTGCCGTCAGGAGCAATGTCTCTCTTCACTGAACACATACTTAAAGGCAGATTACAGTTGCTGTTAATTAATTAACCTAGCTTCTGGCTGACAACTGATTGAGGCAAAATCAGGAATAGAACCTGCTGCTGCTCTGCTAAACCTGGGAAATCCTGTTCCACATTAACTCCATGTGGAACTATGCTGTACCAGTCACAACACACACACACACACACACACACACACACACACACACACACACACACACACACACACAATATATATATATATATATATATACTTCCCAACTTTCTTCCTTCAAGGGTCGAGAGGCAGAAAAGGAGCCCAATAAAGGGGCGTGACCTTGGGTGGTGTGAGCGTGGCCTTAGGTTGAGTGGGCATGGCCAGTGCCCCCTGCTCTCCTCCCAGCAATGAATACATGCCGTGTGCTTGCGCACAGCAGGCATTCAGCGATCACTCGCTGCTTTGCAGAACAGAGCAGCGGGTGATCAAAGCCTCCCTATCTCAACCTCCCCCCCCCCCCCCCGCCTGCAGGACACTGCAGCCGCGGGAGGGATAGCGGGACAGTGTCCGAATAGCTGGACTGTCCCGCTGTATTCGGGATGGTTGGGAAATATATACAGTGTATGTGTGTATATATATATATATATATATATATATAGCAGATGTGGACCGGCACTCCTCCTGATGGCCACACGTGACCTATGATATACTTATACTTTCGGCAGCGCGCCTCTCAGTATTCTTTAATTATGCACACAGGGTCACTTCTGGCGCTTAGCATCTCACTGTCACAGTCTGCCACTATCACCCACGGGTCACACAGGGTGACCATTGCCTAATCACCACGTCACACACCAGCGAGCTTTTGCCAGCACAGACACATCACTCCATATGTATAACACACTACCCAAACATGTTTCCCAGCAATCACAAAGGTCACGTATCCTTCAGCCACCCACACGACTGTTAAACACACCATACAGCAGTGTCCTATACTGGACCTGCTGGCCGGTGAGCACCTGTAATAAGTGGACATCGTATTCATGTCACACACCTATAGCCAAATTTCATTAGGCACATTAGATTAGATGTGGCGTGCAATTATCAATACACCTATACAATTAGGGACTTACATAACGGAGAATCACTGCCCTGACAGCCACCAACATAACAGCCATGACGCCCATGTGCCATTATCACCACACAACACACACTGTGATTAAACAATTAGACCACTGTCATATTGATAATCTTATATGCTGAGAAGTGCGCTGTATATGTACAACAAGGTGGAGGGTTCAGTAATTTGGTGAGGCTACACTATTTTACACTTTGTTTTCAGATGACTGTTTGGCCCGGCACACAGAGAAGCGTCTGGGTTGCTGTGGCAACCGCTAGACGCAGCCGGAGTGACGTCATCATTAAGGGGCCGGAAGCACAGCGGGAATCCGCGACTCCGACCCATGCACGAGCACTGGCGGGCTTCTCCTTTATAAAAGGTATGTCGTTTCACGTTTTTATTGTTATACACCTTGACAAAGGGGCGGGTAAGCCCCGAAACGTCGGCCTGTCTATTCACGTTTGAATACAACTTTTGCATGTTTACAAAACCCTGAGTGCCGCTGTCATCTTTATTGGGATACTCTATATATATATATATATATATATATATATATAAAAACTTCAATGGATGTTTGGCACTCACACAGAAGAAATTTCAACTTCGCCCGGTGCCCCAAGGGAGCATGTAGCAGTATATACCAGAGAGAAATGCGGCGCTCACAACTTTGTGAAGGAAAACAACTGGACCCCAGGTCAGTATACTGACCTGGGGTCCAGTTGATTTTCTTCACAAAGCCGTCAGCGCCATATTTCTCTCTTATATATATATATAGTATATATATATACCATGAAAGAAGGAAGGCGGCACTCAGAGGCTAAAAAAAGCCAAAGTGTATTCCACTCTCAGTAGACCTACCGAGAGTGGAATACACTTTGCCTTTTTTCAGCCTCTGAGTGCCGCCTTCGTTCTTTCATCGTATACCTATCACAAAGAGGGCACCGGAGCATTAGTGTATCAGTGGGAGAGTGCCGATCCATGGTACAACTATATATATATATACAGTGCCTTGTTAAAGTGTTCACCGCCTTTGCATTTTTCATATTTTGTTGCCTCACAACCAGGAATTAAAATGGATTGTTTGAAGGTTTGCATCATTTCATTCACAGAACATGGCTACAACTTTGAAGATGGTTTTTTTTTTTTTTTTTATTGTGAAGTAAACAACAAATAGGACAAAATAACAGTGTGCATAACTATTCACCCCCCTAAAGTCACTACTTTGTAGAGACACCTTTTGCGGCAATTACAGCTGCAAGTCGCTTTGGATAAGTCTCTATGAGCTTGCGATATCTTGCCACTGGGATTTTTGCCCATTCCTCAAGGCAAAACTGATCCAGCTCCTTCATGTTGATGGTTTCCGCTTGTGAACAGCAATCTTAAAGTCTGACCACAGATTCTCATTTGGATTGAGATCTGAGCTTTGATTAGGCCATTCCAACACATTTAAATGTTTCCCGTTAAACCACTCGAGTGTTGCTTTAGCAGTATGCTTTGGGTCATTGTCCTGCTGGAAGGTGAACCTCCGTCCCAGTCTCAAATCACAGGCAGACTGAAACAGGTTTTGCTCAAGAATATCCCTGTATATAGCACCATCCATCTTTCCGACTTGAAACAGTTTCCCAGTCCTTGCTGCTGAAAAACATACCCCCAACATGATGCTGCCACTACCATGTTTCACTGTGGGGATGGTGTTCTTGGGGTTTGGTGTGATTGAATGTGTTGGGTTTGCGCCAGACATAGCATTTTCCTTGGTGGCCGAAAAGTTAAATTTTAGTCTCATCTGACCAGAGCACCTTCCTCCATACATTTGGGGAGTCGTCCACATGCCTTCTGGGAAACTCAAAATGTACCTTCTTATTTTTAACACTAAGTAATGGCTTTTTTCTGGCCACTCTTCCATAAAGCCCAGCTCTATAGAGTGTGCGGCTTATTGTGGTCACATACGCAGATACACCAGTCTCTGCTGTGGAACTCTGCAGCTCCATCAAGGTTTCATATGGTCTCTGTGCTGCCTCTCTGATTAATGCCCTCCTTTCCCAGTCTGTGAGTTTTGGTGGCCAGCCCTCTCTTGGCAGGTTTGTTGTGGTACCATGCTCTTTCCATTTGAAGATGATGGATTTGATGGTGCTCCAGGGAATCATCAAAGATTTGGATATTTTTTTTATAACCCAACCCTGACTTGTTCTTCTCAACAACTTTGTCCCTGACTTGTTTGGAGAGCTCTTTGGTCTTCATGGTGTGATGCCTCTTGCTTAGTGGTGTTGCAGCCTCTGGGGCCTTTCAGAAAAGGTGTGTTTATACTGACAGATCATGTGACACTTAGATTGCACACAGGTGGACTTAATAGCAAAGGGGGTGAATACATTTGCACATGCCAATTTTCAATTTTTATAAATAATATTTTTATATGTATTTTTCTCATTTCGCTTTACCAATTTATACTATTTTGTGCAGATACATCACATAAAATTCAGATAATAAAAAAGAAAATGAAATTACAGGTTGTAATGTAACAAAATAGGTAAAAAGCCAAGGGGGGGGGGGGTATACTTTAGCAAGGCACTGTATATATGTATAGATATATACTATAAATATATATATATATATATATATATACACACACACACACACACACACACACACACACACACACAGTATATTAGAGATGAGCGGCGGGCACTTTTCGTGTTTTGTAATTTGGTTTTGGATCTGGATCCCCGCTCATGTTTTGGATCTGGTTTGGTTTTGCCAAAACCACCCTTTCTGGTTTTGGTTTTGAATCTGGATGATTTTTGAAAAAAAAAAAAAAACTAAAATCACAGAATTTGGGGGTAATTTTTGATCCTATGGTATTATTAACCTCAATAGCATTCATTTTCAGTCTGTTCTGAACACCTCACACCTTACAATATTGTTTTTAGGCCAAAAGGTTGCACTGAGGTCGCTGGATGACTAAGCTAAGCGACAAAAGTGGGTGGCACAAACACCTGGCCCATCTAGGAGTGGCACTGCAGTGGCAGACAGGATGGCAGATTTAAAAACTAGGCCCCAAAAAACACATAATGCAAAGAAAATAAAAGAGGTGCAAGATGGACATGCACACTTTAACAGACCAATCATTTCAGCGACAGGGTCTGCCCCATGACTGTGTCTAAAATGATTGGTTTGTTTGGGACCCCACAAAAAAATAAGCAATTAATGCCCCCACCAAAAAAAAAAGCAATTCATCTCTCTTTGCAAAAACTGTCTCTACAGAGGCAAGATGTCATCCTCATCCTCATCCTCCAATTCCTCACCTCTTTTAGTCTGTACATCCTCCTCCTCACAGAGTATTAATTCATCCCCACTGGAATCCACCATCACAGGTTCCTGTGTACTTTCTGGAGGCAATTGCTGGTAAATGTCTTCCTGGAGGAATTTATAATTCATTTTTATGAACATCATCTTCTCCACATTTTGTGGACGTAACCTCATACGCCGATCGCTGACAAGGTTATTGCCTGCACTAAACACTCTTTTGGAGTACACACTGGAGGGGGGGGGGGGGGGGGCGACTTAGGTAAAATAAAGTCAGTTTGTGCAAGGGCCTCCAAATTGACTCTTTTTCCTGCCAGTGTACATACAGACTGTCTGACATGCCTACTTGGATGCTGTAACTGATATAATCCTCAACCATTCTTTCAATAGTGACAGCATTATATGCAGTGACAGTAGACATGTCAGTAATCATTGGCAGGTCCTTCAGTCCGGACCAGATGTCAACACTTGCTCCTGACTGCCCTGCATCACCGCCAGCGGTTGGGCTAGGATATGTTATCCTTCTCCTCTCAGCCCCAGTTGCGGTAGAAAATGAAGAGGGAGCTGTTGACGGGTCACGTTCCGCATGAGTTGACAATTTTTTCACCAGCAGGTCTTTGAACTTCTGTGTCTGCTGGAAAGAGAGATACAACGTAGGCTTTCAATCTAGGATCGAGCACAGTGGCCAAAATGTAGTGCTCTGATTTCAACAAATTGACCACCCTTGAATCCTGGCAAAGTGAATGAAGGGCTCCATCCACAAGTCCCATATACTTACCGGAATTGCTCCGTCTTAGCTCCTCCTTCAATTTCTCCAGCTGCTTCTGCAAAAGCCTGATGAGGGGAATGACCTGACTTAAGCTGGCACTGTCTGAACTGACTTCACGTGTAGCAAGTCCGAAGAGTTGGAGAACTTTGCACGACACGGAAATCATTCTACACTGCGCTTGAGTCAGGTGCATTCCCCCTCCCTTGCCTATATCGTAGGTGGATGTATAGGCTTGAATGGCCTTTTGCTGCTCCTCCATCCTCTGAAGCATATAGATTGTTGAATTCCACCTCGTTACCACCTCTTGCTTCAGGTGAAGGCAGGGCAGGTTCAGAAGTATTTGCTGGTGCTCCAGTCTTTGGCATGCAGTGGCTGAATGTCGAAAGTGGCCCACAATTTTTCACGCCACCAACAGCATCTCCTACACCCTCCTGTCATTTTTCAAAAAATTCTGCACCACCAAATTAATTGAATGTGCAAAACATGGGACGTGCTGGAATTTGCCCAGATGTAATGCACGCACAATATTGGTGGCATTGTCTGATATCACAAATCCCCAGGAGAGTCTAAGTAAGGTAAGCCATTGTGCAATGATGTCCCTCAGTTTCCATAAGAGGTTGTCAGTGGTGTGCCTCTTATGGAAACCGGTGATACACAGCGTAGCCTGCCTAGGAACGAGCGAGAGTTTGTGAGATGCTGCTACTGGTGCCACAGCTGTTGTTGCTGTGGGAGGCAATACATCTACCCAGTGGGCTGTCACAGTCATGTAGTCCTTAGTTTGCCCTGCTCCACTTGTCCACATGTCCGTGGTTAAGTGAACACTGGTACAACTGCATTTTTTAGGACACTGAGGACACTTTTCTTAATGTCCCTGTACAGTCTTGGAATCGCTTGCCTAGTGAAGTGGAATCTAGATGGGATTTGGTACCGGGGACACAGTACGTCCATCAACTGTCTAAATCCCACTGCACTAATGGCAGATACCGGATGCACGTCTAACACCAGAATAGTTGTTATGGCTTCAGTAATCCACTTTGCAACAGGGTGACTGCTGTCATATTTCATCTTGCTCGCAAAGGACTGTTGAACAGTCAATTGCTTACTTGAAGTAGTACAAGTGGTCTTCCGACTTCCCCTCTGGGATGACGATCGACTCCCAGCAGCAACAACAGCAGCAGCAGCAGTAGGCATACCACTCAAAGATCCTCCGGAGGAATCCCGGTTAGGAGAGGACTCATCAGTCATGCCAGTGACATGGCCTGCAGGACTACTGACATTCCTGACTGAGGTTGAAATTGACATTGAGGGAAATGGTGGTGGGGCTTGCAGGAGCTTGAGTACAAGAGGAAGAAGGGATTTAGGTGTCAGTGGACTGCTTACGCTCTTACCCAAAGTTTCAGAACTTGACAATGACTTCTGATGAATGTGCTGCAGGTGACGTATAAGGGAGGATTTTCCTACTTGATTAACATCCTTACCCCTACTTATTACGGATTGACAAAGGCAACACATGGCTTGACACCTGTTGTCCTGATTTGTGGAGAAATAACTCCACATCTTAGAGGTGGCTTTATCAGTATTTTGCCCAGGCATGACAATGGGCTTTTCCGTCCCATGGACATAAACTGTCTCCACTGGTGCCTTATTCAAACAAATCACATCACCATCAGAATCCTCCTCGTCAACTTCCTCCTCAGTGCCAGCTACTCCTATATCCTCCTCCTCCTGGTGTACTTCTACAGTGACATCCTCAATCTCAATATCATCAACTGGACTTGCGGTGCTCTTCCCAGCACTAGCAGGTGGTGTGCAAATGGTGGTAGGAGCCTCATATTTCCATATAGTCTTGGGAAGGTCAGGCCTAGACATCGCAACCGCGGACATACCTGTAGTTCTTGGTAGCTAGGACTTTTAAAGTAAGTGGCAATCAATTTTACAACATGCTAATTTCCAACTTGGCATGCAGTTCTACAAATCTTTGGCTAGAGTGTTGGCATGGGTTACTCCCCATAACTGACATTACACAAAAGTGCCTACAGTATGTCTTTTTAACATTTGGTACATTTTTCTCAGTACGCATTTAATACACAACCACACACTTCTTCCAAGGGTGACTCACAGCTGGATGTAAAGAACAGAGATAAAGTAAGAATATAAGTAAATTGCTCATTTTTCTTTATTGCAAACCCACAAAAATAGTTGTTCTTCAGGGGAAAATCTATTTATAATTATTGATGACATTGACTAAAAATGCATATGTGCTTATTATTACTGGCTGTCTTCCTAATTAAACTTGATTAATGTCGCTTTTTTTTTAAAGTATCAACATAATAAATCAAGCATTCGGGTCAGTGGCCACATTATATTCGCATCAGCCTGATACCTTATTAAGGTGGATAACTACGGATACAGTAAATGAGACTTGGTTATTATTACAAAGAAGCAGTGAAGTTTTGCATCAGATAAATATACACTCCTATATGTAGTATTATTATTAGAGCTGAGGTATAGACTAAACCTTTTCTGTTGTTATTATATACAGTATGCAATATGGAATATATGTAATGTTGTACATCTTTCATGTGATATGCAATAGTGGGGTAATTTATTAAGTGGCAATAATTAACTAGCAACATGCAAATTTGTAATTATGTTTTACTGTACAGGGTAATATTATAGACATTTGCTAGAATTGAGGTTCATTTGCAAAATGCATATAATTTAGGGGTGTGCACTGGGCCATTTTTGGGTTTTGGTTATGGGTAGAGATGAGCGGGTTCGGTTCCCTTCATGCTCCGAGCAGAGCCGTAACTAGGTGTATGCCTGCAGTGCCTGGCACACAGCGCATGTGCTCTGTGGGCGCAGGACCACCGGCAACACCTGCAGGTCCTCTCCGTACTACTGTCTAGTATGAATGACAGCTCCACTGCCACTGCCGCTTGCTGCATCTGTGAGGTGCGCACAGCTCCTTCTCGCGCCTACAGTACATTACACATACACACCAGCCGGGCAGCGCTACAGCTGCCTGTCCACAGGCTCCGCCCCCTCCCTGGTCCCTCTCTCCGGCTGCAGCTCTATTTGTCCCCGTGAGTGGGCAGCCAAAAACTCTGCCTACTCACTCCCTTGTGTACCACATCCAAGCCTGTAGCATGGAGAGAGTGTGCGCCCTCTCCCTGGTCCCCCTCTCTGGCTGCAGCTCTTCTTGTCCCCGTGAGTGGGCAGCCAAAGCCCCGCCCACCTACTTCTCCTGCACCGACTCCTGCTTGTAGCATGGAGAGTATGCTTTCAGTGGCCCATCCCAACAGCGCCTCCAGTAGTGCGGGGAGAGGGACACTTGTAGGGAACAGAAGCCAGCAGCTGACTGTTAATACAAGCTATATACTGTGTATGTAAGTAGTGCAATGGTTAATTTCTGAGCAGGGGAAGGGGGCGCAACACACACTCTCACTTTCTTTGTACACACACACACACACACACACACACACACACACACACACTCTCTCTCTCTCTCTCTCTCTCTCCCTGGTGGAATATGTATAAGGGATAGTACTGTGCAGTGTAATTTGACTGACGGGCACTACTATGCGGTGTAATGTGACTGACGGGTGCTACTGTGTGGTGTAATGTGACTGACGGACTCTACTGTGCTGTATAATGTGACTAACGGGCACTACTGTGCGGTGTAATGTGACTGACGGGTGCTACTGTGCAGTGTAATGTGACTGACGGGTACTACTGTGGGGTGTAATGTGACTGACGAATGCTACTGTGTGATGTAATGTGACTTACGGACTCTACTGTGCTGTGTAATGTGAATACCGGACTCCACTGTGCTGTGTAATGTGACTAATGGATGCTACTGTGCTGTGTAATGTGACTGATGGATGCTACTGTGCTGTGTAATGTGACTGACAGGCGCTACTGTGCGGTGTAATGTGACTGACAGGCGCTACTGTCACAACTGAGGGCCTGAGCTGACGGGAGGCAGCCTCAGTTGTAGGGGCTGAGATGTACCGGAACCTGGGAGGTTGTATCAGACCCCTGGACATGTAAGTAACATGAATAATAACTGCCCGAAGGCGTGACCACGACAACTTGGATAAAAGTCAATGATGTTTATTATGACAACTCCGCAACACAGCAGCAGTAAAAGAAAACGTAAAAGTCAGCAAAGAATAAATACAGTTCCTGGGTACTACAGGATGGCAGGAGCCACAGGGCACTGGTAGTGTGAGATAGTTCTTATGATCTTCTAGATGGAAAGTCCTTACCAGGCCCGACTGTAGCAATGGAGATAACCCAGGATTGTGCCAGCTGGTGTTCCAGGAAAAGCTGGGTTGCTGAAGATAAAACAGCTGCTGTGGATACTGGCTGGAACCAGACTGTTGTTAGCACGGAGTGGATACTGGCTGGAACCAGTTAAATAATAAATGAACTTGGGAGCGATGAAATATGAACTGAAATGTAGAACTTGAGAGCGGAGAAATAATAATACCGGTGGAGAGTGGTAAAGTGTAGAAAGGACACCGGCCCTTTAAGGGAAGCTGTACTCTGCTGGAAGCTGAGCTGGAAGCAGGTAATGTTGTAGCTGGAAACAGATGAATCCACAATGGATTGGAGAGTCAGGCTACACCGCAGGTGGAATGCTGGTGCGGGTCTCTATGGTGGAAGTCTTGAGACAGGAGCTGGAACCTGGAAGACAATCACAGGAGAGAGACAAACAGGAACTAGGTTTGACAACCAAAGCACTGACGCCTTCCTTGCTCAGGCACAGTGTATTTATACCTGCAGCAAGGAAGGGATTGGCTAGGCAATTATGCAGATTATCAATACTGAGAACAGATTGGTGGAAATGATCAGCTGACAGAATCAAAGATGGCTGCGCCCATGCAGACACTTGGAGGGAAGTTTGGTTTGTAATCCATGTGGTAATGAACACAGTAATGGCGGCGCCGGCCACCGGAGACAGGAGGCGCCAGGCTGACAGATGCACATCCAACCACGCGGACACAGCGGAGGCCGCGGCTGACGTAATCGCCACTCAGACACTCTGCATGCAGAAGTTCAGGGATGGCGGCGGAGGCCGCGGGAGACGCCATGCCAGGTGTAATATGGCGTTTACTGTGACAGCGTCCCAGAGTGACAGGAGAGGATACAGGAATGTACACATCAGGATAACAGATGGGATCCGGTCCTGGAGCGCTGAGCCAGCCTTAGGAGGCATCTGATGGGTAAGAAATGGCGTCCAGATACCCGGATCGTGACAGCACCCCCCCCTTTAGGAGTGGCCCCAGGACACTTCTTTGGCTTTTGAGGAAACTTGGAATGGAATCTCCGGACCAAGGCAGGAGCATGGACATCAGAAGCATTGGTCCATGAACGTTCCTCAGGACTATAACCCTTCCAGTCAATAAGATATTGTAGTTGACCGTAACGGTGACGTGAGTCCAGGATCTTGGCCACTTCATACTCAACGCCTCGTTGAGTTTGGACTTTCGGAGTTGGAGGAAGTGAGGAATGAAACCGATTCAGGATCAGCGGTTTCAACAGGGAAACATGGAATGTCCTGGGTATTTTTAAGAAGGGAGGCAACTGGAGTCTGTAAGCAACAGGATTGATGACTTGTTCAATCTTGAAAGGACCGATATAGCGAGGTGCAAACTTCATACTGGGAACTCTTAACCTCAAATTCTTCGTGGATAACCATACCCGATCACCCACCTTGAAAGCAGGAACTGCTCGACGCTTCTTATCCGCAAACTTCTTGTACCTGAACGATGCCTTGAGCAGAGCTGATCGTACGCTCTTCCAGATATTGGCAAACTGATGCAAGGTGATATCCACTGCGGGAACAGAAGTTGCTGGAAGCGGTTGGAACTCAGGGACTTTAGGGTGGAATCCAAAGTTAGTGAAGAATGGTGTTGAAGCAGATGAAGAATGATACTGGTTGTTATGACAGAACTCGGCCCAGGGAAGTAATTGAACCCAGTCATCTTGAGAGGAGGACACATAGATGCGGAGGAAGGCCTCCAAGTCCTGATTCACCCTCTCGGTTTGACCATTGGTCTGAGGATGGTAAGCTGTGGAAAACTTTAGCTTGACTTGGAGGACTTGACATAAACTTCGCCAGAATTTGGCTGTGAATTGAACTCCTCGATCTGAGATAATTTCTTCAGGAAGACCGTGGAGTCGGAAGATCTCTTGTATGAATACTTGAGCCAACTTGGAAGCTGACGGAAGACCGGTGAGAGGAATGAAGTGTGCCATCTTGGTGAACCGGTCAACTACCACCCAGATGGTATTGAACTTGTTGCACATGGGTAAGTCTGTAATGAAATCCATCGACAAGTGGGTCCATGGTCGACGGGGAACGGATAGTGGAACCAGTTGCCCCGCAGGCGACTGGCGGGATACTTTATGTTGGGCACACTTTGGGCAAGATGCAATAAACTCCAAGACGTCCTTTTTCAGAGTTGGCCACCAATAGGACCTAGAGATAAACTCCAGGGTTTTTTGGATACCTGTATGTCCGGCAAAACGGGAAGCATGGGCCCAATGCATGAGCTTCTTCCTTAGCATCGGCTTCACAAAACTTTTCCCTGATGGGGGCGTAGAGTCCATCCCTACCGTGGAGAATGCCAACGGATTTATAATAGGATGCTTGTCTGAAGACTCTGACTCATTTTCTTGCTCCAATGAGCGGGAAAGGGCATCGGCCTTGCGATTCTGAGAGCCCGGACAGAACTGGAGTTTAAAGTCGAACCTGGAAAAGAAAAGTGCCCATCTGGCCTGACGAGGGTTGAGACATTGTGCGCCCTTCAGGTATAAAAGGTTCTTGTGGTCTGTAAGTATGGTGATTGAATGAGAAGCTCCCTCCAACAGATACCTCCACTCTTCTAGAGCGAGCTTGATGGCTAGCAACTCCTGGTCGCCAATGGCATAGTTGCGCTCAGCTGGGGAGAACTTCCGGGAGAAGAAACTGCAAGGGTGTAAATGGCCATCTTTAGCCCTCTGAGATAACACCGCTCCTACTCCAATGGAGGAGGCATCCACCTCTAAGATGAAAGGAGAGTCGATGTCAGGCTGTTTCAGAACAGGCGCAGAGATGAACCTTTGTTTTAAAAGATGAAATGCTTGCATGGCTTCTTCAGACCACTTGGACGGGTTAGCACCCTTCTTAGTGAAAGCAGTAATAGGCGCCACAATGGTGGAAAAGTCTCGTATAAACTTTCGGTAATAGTTGGCGAACCCTAAGAACCTCTGGACCCCTTTGAGGGTTAAGGGTACCGGCCAATTTTGGATTGCTTGTAGTTTCTCAGGATCCATCTCTAGTCCGGAACCGGACACAATGTACCCTAGAAACGGAATGGACTTGACTTCAAAGACGCATTTTTCTAATTTGCAATAGAGATGATTGACACGGAGACAGGACAGAACCTCTTTAACCCAAAAACGATGTTCCTCTAAATCGTTGGCAAAAATGAGGATATCGTCTAGATAGACCACGACATGACGGTATAGAATGTCTCTGAAGATCTCATTGACAAAATGCTGGAAGACAGCTGGAGCATTGCTCAATCCGAAGGGCATGACGAGGTACTCATAATGTCCGTCACGGGTGTTAAAGGCGGTCTTCCACTCGTCACCCTCACGGATCCGGATGAGATTGTATGCACCTCGCAAGTCCAGCTTTGTAAAGATGGTAGCTCCGCTAACTCTGTCAAAGAGCTCAGTAATCAGGGGTAAAGGATAACGGTTCTTGATGGTAATGTCGTTCAAACCTCTGTAGTCGATGCACGGCCGCAGACCACATCTTTCTTTTTTACAAAAAAGAAGCCTGCGCCGGCTGGAGAAGAAGAAGGTCGAATGAACCCCTTTGCTAGGTTCTCTTTAATATATTCCTCCATAGAATGCGTCTCAGGCAGAGACAACGGATAAGTTCGGCCTCGAGGTGGAACCTTCCCTGGAACGAGATCAATCGGACAGTCCCATTCTCTATGAGGAGGAAGGATATCAGCAGAAGCTTTACTGAACACATCCGTGAAATCTTGATATGGAGGAGGTGGAACATCAGACGACCTGGGGGAGGAAGAACAGACAGGCAATACTTTAAACAAACATGTCTCAGCACAGGAGGAACCCCATGCCAGGATTTGCGTAGTCGTCCAATCAATTGTAGGATTGTGAAGACGGAGCCATGAAAGGCCCAGGACCACAGGATGTGTGGCTCTTGGAATCACTAAAAAAGAAATAAGTTCGGAATGAAGAACTCCCACTCTCAGACGAACTGGTAGAGTCCTTAAAGAAATAACTGCATCAAAAATTTTGCTGCCATCCACGGCAGTTAAAGAAATGGACGAAGGAAGTCTCTCGGTGGGTAGGGACCACCGTTTAACATAGGCTTCGGTAATAAAGTTCCCAGCTGCTCCGGAATCAAGGAGGGCAATGACGTTCCGATAACGTTGAGCAACTTGAAGCGAGACTGGGAGATTACAATCTTGAGGAGATGGAGAGGAGATCATTACTCCTAGCCGGCCCTCTCCTTGGCGAGCTAGGATTTGGAGTTTCCCGGACGTTTGGGACAGGCATTAATGGTGTGAGACGGAGCTGCACAATAGAGACAGAGAAACTCGGAGAGACGTCTTCGGCGCTCAGCAGGAGTTAAACGGGAACGGCCAAGTTGCATGGGCTCATCTTTAGATGGTGACAGTTGACGAGGAGGAGGAGCAGAAGATTTTGGAGCAGATGATCTTCCACGCTCAGTTGCTCTCTCTCTGAGACGTAAATCAACTTTCGTGCAGAGTGAGATTAGCTCATCTAACTTAGAAGGTAAGTCTCTGGTAGCTAACTCATCTTTAATACGCTCAGATAAGCCATGCCAGAATGCAGCATACAGGGCCTCGTCGTTCCATGCCAGTTCGGATGCCAGGATCTGGAACTGTATCAGATATTGTCCTACAGTACGTGACCCCTGGCGTAAACGGAGAATCTCGGATGAAGCTGAGGTTACCCAGCCTGGCTCGTCGAAGATGCGCCTGAATGTTGACACGAAGGCAGTGTAGGAAGATAGCAGGGTGTCGGACCTCTCCCATAACGGTGATGCCCAATCAAGGGCTGAGCCACTGAGAAGAGAAATAATGTAGGCAATTTTTGTACGGTCACTGGGAAAATTGCCAGGTTGTAGCTCAAACTGAATCTCACACTGGTTGAGAAATCCCCTGCAGAATCTTGGAGATCCGTCAAATTTTGCTGGCGTTGGAAGATGAAGACGTGGAGCAGAAATGGGTAAGGTGGGTGGGGTTATAGCTGGAGTCACTGTGGTTGACGCACCAGACGCGCCTGATCCACGGAGAGTTGTCTGAATCTTATCCAGCCGAGTAGAGAGATCCTGGAGACAGCGGATGATGTGGCCCTGTGCAGCCTCCTGATGTTCTAGTCGGGCTGCTAGTTCTTGCATCGGCCTGGCCGCTTGATCCTGGTCTCCGGCTGGATTCATTAGGTCAGTGCTTACTGTCACAACTGAGGGCCTGAGCTGACGGGAGGCAGCCTCAGTTGTAGGGGCTGAGATGTACCGGAACCTGGGAGGTTGTATCAGACCCCTGGACATGTAAGTAACATGAATAATAACTGCCCGAAGGCGTGACCACGACAACTTGGATAAAAGTCAATGATGTTTATTATGACAACTCCGCAACACAGCAGCAGTAAAAGAAAACGTAAAAGTCAGCAAAGAATAAATACAGTTCCTGGGTACTACAGGATGGCAGGAGCCACAGGGCACTGGTAGTGTGAGATAGTTCTTATGATCTTCTAGATGGAAAGTCCTTACCAGGCCCGACTGTAGCAATGGAGATAACCCAGGATTGTGCCAGCTGGTGTTCCAGGAAAAGCTGGGTTGCTGAAGATTAAACAGCTGCTGTGGATACTGGCTGGAACCAGACTGTTGTTAGCACGGAGTGGATACTGGCTGGAACCAGTTAAATAATAAATGAACTTGGGAGCGATGAAATATGAACTGAAATGTAGAACTTGAGAGCGGAGAAATAATAATACCGGTGGAGAGTGGTAAAGTGTAGAAAGGACACCGGCCCTTTAAGGGAAGCTGTACTCTGCTGGAAGCTGAGCTGGAAGCAGGTAATGTTGTAGCTGGAAACAGATGAATCCACAATGGATTGGAGAGTCAGGCTACACCGCAGGTGGAATGCTGATGCGGGTCTCTATGGTGGAAGTCTTGAGACAGGAGCTGGAACCTGGAAGACAATCACAGGAGAGAGAAAACAGGAACTAGGTTTGACAACCAAAGCACTGACGCCTTCCTTGCTCAGGCACAGTGTATTTATACCTGCAGCAAGGAAGGGATTGGCTAGGCAATTATGCAGATTATCAATACTGAGAACAGATTGGTGGAAATGATCAGCTGACAGAATCCAAGATGGCTGCGCCCATGCAGACACTTGGAGGGAAGTTTGGTTTGTAATCCATGTGGTAATGAAAACAGTAATGGCGGCGCCGGCCACCGGAGACAGGAGGCGCCAGGCTGACAGATGCACATCGCCACTCAGACACTCTGCATGCAGAAGTTCAGGGACGGCGGCGGAGGCCGCGGGAGACGCCATGCCAGGTGTAATATGGCGTTTACTGTGACAGCGTCCCAGAGTGACAGGAGAGGATACAGGAATGTACACATCAGGATAACAGATGGGATCCGGTCCTGGAGCGCTGAGCCAGCCTTAGGAGGCATCTGATGGGTAAGAAATGGCGTCCAGATACTCGGATCGTGACAGCTACTGTGCAGTGTAATGTGACTGACGGATGCTACCGTGCTGTGCAATGTGACTGACAGGCACTACCGTGCTGTGTAATGTGGCTGACAGGCACTACTGTGCTGTGTAATGTGACTGACGGACACTGCTGTGCTGTGTAATGTGACTGACGGGTGCTACCGTGCTGTGTAATGTGACTGACGGGCGCTACTGTGCTGTGTAATGTGACTGACGGATGCTACTGTGTGGTGTAATGTGACTGACAGGCACTACCATGCTGTGTAATGTGACTGACGGGTGCTACTGTGCTGTGTAATGTGACTGACGGGCACTACCATGCTGTGTAATGTGACTGACAGACACTACTGTGTGGTGTAATGTGACTGATGGATGCTACTGTGTGGTGTAATGTGACTGACGGATGCTACTGTGCTATGTAATGTGACTAACAGGCACTACTGTGCTGTGTAATGTGACTGATGGATGCTACTGTGCTGTGTAATGTGACTGACGGATACTACTGTGCGGTGTAATGTGACTGATGGACGCTACTGTACGGTGTAATGCGACATACAGATGCTACTGTACGGTGTAATGTGACTGACAGAGACTACTGTGTGGTGTAATGTGACTGACAGAGACTACTGTGTGGTGTAATGTGACTGACGGACGCTACTGTGCGGTGTAATGTGACTGACGGATGCTACTGTGCTGTGTAATGTGACTGACGGATGCTACTGTGCTGTGTAATGTGACTGACGGACGCTACTGTGCGGTGTAACGTGACTGACGGATGCTACTGTGCTGTGTAATGTGACTGACGGACGCTACTGTGCTGTGTAATGTGACTGACAGACTCTACTGTATGGTGTAATGTGACTGACGTCATATCTCCCAGCACACGGGCGGGGAGGAGCGGAGGGGGAGCTGCAGCGCTGCCCGACTACCTACGTGAGAAGAGGTAGCCAGGCAATGCATCTGGGCAGTGACGGCGGGAGGATGCAGGCCGCATTCCACAGTGCGGCAGTGGTGGAGCGGCGTAGGCATCACTGGAACACACCTAGTTACAGGGTATGCGGTTAGCATAATGACAGTTTGTAGCCCAGCAGTCACAATACAGACACCAGAATACCAACAGGGGCACCATGCCGCCGCCGGTATACCAGCGACGTAGGTGATTCCCCCTCTATGGGTGTCCACAACACCCATAGAGGGAGAATAGAACTTGGCGAGTGACGCTTAATTGCACTCACCCCCCTGACGGCATTCTGCCGCTTGGGATGCCGATGTCAGCATAATGACATTTGGCATCCCTAGTAGCAGTAAATCATACCGATCCAAGTTATGGCCCTGTGCCTGCCTTATGTGTAAAAGGGCGACTCTGCCTGCCTAATGTGCAAAAAGGGGACTGTACTTGCCTAATGTGTAAAGTGTAAAAAAGGGGGACTCTGCCTGCCATAATGTGTAAAAGAGGGACTCTGCCTGCCGTTATGTGTAAAAAGGGGGACTGCTGCCATAATGTGTAAAAGAGGGACTCTGCCTGCCGTAATGTGTAAAAAGGGGGGCTCTGCTGCCGTGATGTGTAAATAGGGGATTCTTCTGCAGCATTATGTAAAAATGGGACTCTGCCTGCTGTAATGTGTAAAAGAGAGCTCTGTGGCCACACCCATGAAGCCACACCCCAATACTTTTGACGCACGTCTACGGCGCGCACTGGACCAGTTTTGTATGGGGGGAGGCGCCGATGCGGTTTCTTGCACACAGCGCTAAAATGTCTAGTTACGGCACTGGCTCAGAGTCCTGATACAAGTCTGGCTCGGGTTTTCTCGTCAGACTCGGAAACCAGAACGAGGCAAAACGTCATCACCCCGCTGTCGGATTCTCACGGGTTTTGGATTCCATATAAGGAACTGCGCGTCACCGCCATTTTCACTCCAGTCCTGGAGAGTGTAGTTAGAGGGACGTACCACCTCAGTGTCTGTGCGGGAAAGTGGTGTAGCGCGTGGGGTGGCGACCTGCTCTTTTGTATCATTCCAGTGGTACTGTGTTGTGCTGCATCAGTCCAGTGGTGGTGTCTTGTGCTGCATCAGTCCAATCACAGTGATGGTGTCCTGTGCTGCCATAAGTCCAATGCTGCTGTATAAGTCCAGTCCAGTGGTGCTGTGTTGTGCTGCTTCAGTCCAGTGGTGGTGTCCTGTGCTGCCATAAGTCTAGTGGTGCTGCTGACTGCCGTATAAGTTCAGTCCAGTGGTGCTGCACTGCTGCCGTATTAGTCCAGTCCAGTGGTGCTGCCGTATAAATCAAGCAGTACTGCCGTATAAATAAAAAAAAATGTGGAAACCTCAGATGTGTGCAATAAAGCTGCTTTAACAGGAAAATCCCTAATTAGGTGTCACCACACCCAAACAAAGAACAATCAACGTATTATTGGAATAGGGAAATGTACTCGTATAAGCACTAAATGTTACCAAAATAAGAACAAAGATACATTCCTTGTATAAATGTGTCCTTTTTCTTCTGTCTGTTAAGATTCCACTGATGAACTCCCAGTTAAAATAGATATATAAAAAGGAAAATAAAACGATATGTAGTATTGTCTAATGCACAAAAACTTTAGATTCTTATTCAGCCCTTATGATCTCTCAAAGGTAGGATGGTGGGAATAGAGCTCATGCAGCGTACCCCTACTCACAGAAAAAAAAAAACCAGCAGATGTACGTGTAAAGGTTCCTTTTGTCCTCTCAAAGCCCGTCACCAGAATAGTTCAAATAGGATGCATACCCCACTCACTTTTATTTGGACAGGTATAAGCACATAAAGGTATCTTTAGCCACAAAAAGTTATGGAATTATCCACATATACATGTCAGAAAATATTGTAAATCCTATCTGGGTTTCTTTTCCTCACCACTGAAATCCAAAAACACAGTTCTCCAACAAAATTGAAGTGTTATAAACCAATTCATTAAAAAATGTTTTATTGTTTCACACAAACTCCATAGTTGGAGTAACGAACATCCAAAAAACACATGCAAAAAAAAAAAAAAACATTTAAAAAACTGTTCATAAAAATTCCTAAAAAGACCAGGAAAAAGAGAAAAATCACCAAAGGCTCGTTGTGGTGACAGGTATTCAAAGCTCCAAACATGTCAACCCTGGAACGTTACCTCTGATTCCTGGTGTCTATAAAATAACAAAGTCACAGTACCCAGTTCTGTCGACGCATTTCGGCTCAATAGGAGCCTTTGTCAAGACATGTGGGCACTGTGAGAACCCTTGGTATTTAACTGGGAGGTGACCAATGAAAAGCACAGGAAATGACATCATACTGTAATTAGGAAACAGTATTCATGTGTATAAAACATCTCATAAAGAATATTAGTTCAATATATATTAAAAAAAAACACACTCAAGGATTGATGTTCTAGATCAGAAATAACTTTGATACCATTTCTAAAAAGATTACACCATATGCATTCGAATACAATCCCGGAAGTAAAATAAACTGGAAGTACATATACTCCGTTACTTACAAATCAAAGTGCTAAAAAAAGAAATCAGTGCCATTCAGTGTCGGACTGGGGCATGAAGGACCACCGGGGGAATGCAGTGATAGGGGGCCCATACTTATAGGTGTGGCCAGCCTCCACAGAGGCTTGAAATACACAATAGTTTAGTGCAGTGTAATGCAACATATCTACCATGTATAATACAAGTGCACAGTCTGGAACCTGATCCCTAGAGGAAGGAGTGGGCCCTCAGGCAGTGGGGCCTACCAGTGGTTTCCCTGGTACCCCTGTGGGCCAGTCCGACCCTGGTGCCATTGCTGTAACCAATATCCTGAGAGGATCTAAACCTAACAACAGGTTTGGGTGGTCATTCCCAGTTGTTCGCTCGTTGACGATTTTCGCTCTGCTGCGATTTGTTGCTAACTGCGCATGCGCATGGTACGCAGAGCGCATGCGCTAAGTTATTTAACACAAAACTAAGTTTTTGCTGGTGTTCGAACGACGATTTTCAGTCGCATTGCTGATCGGTGAATGATTGACAGGAAATGGGCGTTTCTGGGTGGTAACGGAGCGTTTTCCGGGAGTGTGCTAAAAAACGCAGGCGTGTCAGGGAAAAACGCGGGAGTGTCTGAAGAAACGGGGGAGTGGCTGGCCGAACGCAGGGCGTGTTTGTGACGTCAAACCAGGAACTAAACGGACTGAGCTGATCGCAATCTGTGAGTAGATCTGGAGCTACTCAGAAACCGCAAAGAATTATTTAGTAGCAGTTCTGGTAATCTTTCGTTCGCAATTCTGCTAAGCTAAGATACACTCCCAGAGGGCGGCGGCCTAGCGTGTGCAATGCTGCTAAAAGCAGCTAGCGAACGAACAACTCGGAATGAGGGCCTTGGTGTGTGAGAGACTGCGCCGCTGATACATTGATTGCGGCGCTACATTCCCTTCACTTCCACATGCGTTCCAAATACTGGACTTTCGGTCAGCGGGCGCCGCTTGCTTTCCACTGCGGCACCGCTGTTTACATCTCACCCCTCCTTCACAACTGCTGGAAATGGCGCATGCGTAGAACCAAAACAAGGAAAATAATCCTTGTATATTAATATACTTCTATACTTATAAAGTGTTTTATAAGACACCTTTAAAGAAAATGGCTACATAATTATGGTAAACACCTATATATCATATCCGCATATGGGCCCTCATTCCGAGTTGATCGCTCGCTAGCTGCTTTTAGCAGCAGTGCACTCGCTAGGCCGCAGCCCTCTGGGAGTGTATCTTAGGTTAGCAGAAGTGCGAATGAAAGGTTCGCAGAACTGCTCCCAAAAATAATTGTGCATTTTCTGAGCAGCTCGAAACTTACTCCTAGCTAGCGATCACTTCAGACTGTTCAGTTCCTGTTTTGGCATCACAAACACGCCCTGCATCCGGCCAGCCACTCCCCCGTTACCCCAGCCACTCCTGCGTTTTTATCGGGCACGCCTGCATTTTCACACACACTCCCCAAAAACGCTCAGTTTCCGCCCAGAAACAACCACTTCCTGTCAATCACACACCGATCAGCAGTGCGATTGAAAAGCAACTCTAGACCTTGTGTGAAACTGCATAGTTTTGTGTGAAAGTACGTCGCACGTGCGCACTGCGCACCATACGCATGCGCAGAAATGCCGCTTTTTCACCTAATCTCCGTGCTGCAACCGAAAGCAGCTAGCGATCAACTCGGAATGACCCCCATGGTGAAATCCTAAACTATTCAGGTAGAATAAGTAATTATACATAAATTTCTATTAAATATCAATATATGCACAATCAAGGGTAAAATTATTTATACATTTTATATATATATATATATATAGTACAAGATGTCATTTTGATATACCCAAAGTGTAAATTTTCAGAAAGAACATACAAAATCCCGTCCCACATATTCAGACCATGTCGCCCGGGAACAGGCATCCAGGACATGCATTTTTTGTAGGATGAGGGCAGCTGGACAAATCATAGTATATCATTACATATGGCAATATATTCTTCAGCTTTTAAAAAAGGGGGCAAAATATTCCATTTCAGCTTCATAAGAGTCCATACCAGTCCAAAGAGTATAGAGATTTAGTGTCCAATATAATGATGTAAAGGGAACTAGAAATATATAATTAGCAAACATTAAACAACCAGTAAATCATATTATAAAAATAAAAGTGAAGTAGACATAAATGTCCATCCCACTCCATTTTATAAACTTAGAGGAACCACTTCTTCTTTTTGAGATATATTAAAAAGGGACTTGAAACCCATGCTTTGTCCCTTCATTTTAAGGAGGTAAATGAATGTTCCTCCAAGTATATTGAAGGCTTTTTCGGTATCAGGATTATAAAAGGTCATTTAAGGGGTGGGAGTATTTCTAAAATGCTCGCCAAAGCTGAAATGACCTGTATTTATTCATATAGAACCCTCCAACCGCTTGGTCTTAATAAAGACTTCATATTGAAGTGGTTCCTCTAAGTTTATAAAAATTGAGTGGGATGGACATTTATGTCTACTTCACTTTTATTTTTTGTTCTGCAAAGTGAGGCTATCCATGTAAAATATGATTTGCTGGGTGTCATTAATGTTTGCTTATTATAATGTTTGTATTTATAATGGGTGCAAGTGTTCAGGGAGGCCCACACCACACACCCTGCACCCATTAATTTAAATACTTACCCTCCGGAGTCCCACGGCGCAACAACAGCGCTGCAGAAATCACTGGGAAAATGGTGCAGTGCCATTTTACTGGTGATTCACACATTAGCAAAATCATTGGGAAAATGGCCGCCGCTCCATTTTCCCAGTGATTTGCGCCTACGATTTAGGCTCTGGGATTGCACTAGGGTCCCCTAAGGGCCCTAGTGCCCAGAGCCATACAGCTCTTCCGGCTAGAGAGTAGGGGGCTCAGACAGAGCCTGCACACGGGCCTCGTCCTCTATAGAAACGCCCCTGGTAGAGGCACATTTATCAACAAGTGATAAATCTCATTGTGTATGATAAATGGTTCTCCAGTCGAACAGCGCCCAACTGTCATGTGTTCAGTTCCTACTATCATGTGTTTGAAAAATGACAGTTGGATGCTGTTTGACTGTAGCACCATTGATCATAAACAACGCGTTTTAGAATTCACAGTGAGTTTTATCACTCGTTTATAAATGGGCCCCTTCGTTTGCTAGCTGTTGGATACTTCAGAGAGAAATAAAGTCTAATAAGACTATAGTAACATAAATTTTCATTTAATTATATGTTTCTGTTTTTGTTTTTCGCCAGAGCCCTGTGTTTGAAGGATATAAACCCCTTAATGCTATAGAGTATGTTTGCTATGTACTATTAGTCAGTGCATTGCAAACTTTCACTCTAATAAATAATCACGCAGACAAGAGCTGGCATCAAACTTCATCATTATTTTATCAATAACAATATAACTGTAACCCGCATGGTGGAGAGGAGGAAGCGAGCAGATCAGACTACCACGCTGAGGCTCGGCAGTCCAGCAGCAACCAACCAACCATGTGCCCAACCAGTGCCAGCAAATGGCTTCTGCCTACTCACTCTTATCAGGCCTAATGGATTACCCATTAGCCATAGTGTTGCCACGGACCTCCGTATATGATCTACAGTATGTCAGCTAATGTCCTTTTGAGGAGAACGGTATATAGCTGATAGTGTGGTATCACATCGGATCTGACACTCACTCCTACCACCAAGAGGGGGAAAAAAAGAAATAGAGGGAGGGAAGTAGTGACTTGAAGAAAAGGCTGTTTTCAGGGGACAGTCCTTAATATTGAAACCCTATGATTATTTAATATGTACTGGATCAGTGGTTCTCAAACTCGGTCCTCGGGACCCCACACGGTTCACGATTTCCATGTCACCCAGCAGCTGCACTGTGTATCACCAACTGTCACATTTTAAAAATCTATAGGTGACCTGCAAAACATGAACCGTGTGCGGTCCTGAGGACTGAGTTTGAGAACCTGTGTACTAGATTGATGAAATGTAGGGGTTACTGTAAATTACCTTTTCAACAATGTGCTAGTGAAAAGTGAAACAGTTACACATAAGACAGTACACTGTTTGGTTAGTACTGTATCTGTGAATCCACTAGTGATGAGCAGGTTCGGTTTAAGAGAAACCGAACCCCCCCGAACTTTACCTTTTTTACACGGGTCCGAGCCATACTCGGATTCTCCCGTATGGCTCGGTTAACCCGAGCGCGCCCGAACGTCATCATCCCGCTGTCGGATTCTCGCGAGATTCGGATTCTATATAAGCAGCCGCGCGTCGCCGCCATTTTCACACGTGCATTGGAGATGATAGGGAGAGGACGTGGCTGGCATCCTCTCCGTTTTAGTAGATAAGACAGTTGATTTCATGATTTGATTGCTTGTTTATTACTATAATTGTGGGGAGGATTGGGGAGCAGCTGTTAGGAGGAGTACAGTGCAGAGTTTAGTTTTTATCCGTTCTCTGCCTGAAAAAAGCGCTCCATACCATATGTGTGCTAAGTGTGCTGCATGATATATCTGTGCTGAGTGCTCACACTGCTTAATTGTGGGGACTGGGAAGCAGCTATAGCAGGAGTACAGTGCACAGTTTTGCTGACAGTGACCACCAGTATACGTTTGACTGCCTGAAAAACACTCCTGTGGTGGCTTTTTTTTATACTAGTTTAGCAGTCTGCTGACAGTGTCCATCAGGTCCATTATACTGTATATAGCAGTACGGTAGGCCACTGCTGTACCTACCTCTGTGTCGTCACTCGTCGTCCATAAGTATACTATCCATCCATCTACATTGTATACCTGTGGTGTCTTTTTTTCTTTATACTAGTAGTACTAGTTTAGCAGTCTGCTGACAGTGTCCACCAGGTCCATTATACTGTATATAGCAGTACGGTAGGCCACTGCTGTACCTACCTCTGTGTCGTCAGTCACTCGTCATCCATTAATAATAATAAGTATACTATCCATCCATCTACATTGTATACCTGTGGTGTCTTTTTTTTTTATACTAGTAGTACTAGTTTAGCAGTCTGCTGACAGTGTCCACCAGGTCCATTATACTGTATATAGCAGTACGGTAGGCCACTGCTGTACCTACCTCTGTGTTGTCACTCGTCGTCCATAAGTATACTATCCATCCATCTACATTGTATACCTGTGGTGACTTTTTTTCTTTATACTAGTAGTACTAGTTTAGCAGTCTGCTGACAGTGTCCACCAGGTCCATTATACTGTATATAGCAGTACGGTAGGCCACTGCTGTACCTACCTCTGTGTCGTCACTCGTCGTCCATAAGTATACTATCCATCCATCTACATTTTATACCTGTGGTGTCTTTTTTTCTTTATACTAGTAGTACTAGTTTAGCAGTCTGCTGACAGTGTCCACCAGGTCCATTATACTGTATATAGCAGTATGGTAGGCCACTGCTGTACCTACCTCTGTGTCGTCACTCGTCGTCCATAAGTATACTATCCATCCATCCATCCATCTACATTGTATACCTGTGGTGTCTTTTTTTCTTTATACTAGTAGTACTAGTTTAGCAGTCTGCTGACAGTGTCCACCAGGTCCATTATACTGTATATAGCAGTACGGTAGGCCACTGCTGTACCTACCTCTGTGTCATCACTCGTCGTCCATAAGTATACTATCCATCCATTTACATTGTATACCTGTGGTGTCTTTTTTTATTTATACTAGTAGTACTAGTTTAGCAGTCTGCTGACAGTGTCCACCAGGTCCATTATACTGTATATAGCAGTACGGTAGGCCACTGCTGTACCTACCTCTGTGTCGTCACTCGTCGTCCATAAGTATACTATCCATCCATCTACATTGTATACCTGTGGTGCCTTTTAGTTGTGCGCATTAAAATATGGAGAACAAAAATGTGGAGGTTAAAAAAATAGGGAAAGATCAAGATCCACTTCCACCTCGTGCTGAAGCTGCTGCCACTAGTCATGGCCAAGATGATGAAATGCCATCAACGTCATCTGCCAAGGCCGATGCCCAATGTCATAGTACAGAGCATATAAGATCCAAAACACAAAAGATCAGTAAAATGACCCAAAAATCAAAATTAAAAGCGTCTGAGGAGAAGCGTAAACTTGCCAATATGCCATTTACGACACGGAGTGGCAAGTAACGGCTGAGGCCCTGGCCTATGTTCATGGCTAGTGGTTCAGCTTCACATGAGGATGGAAGCACTCATCCTCTCGCTAGAAAAAAGAAAAGACTTAAGCTGGCAAAAGCACAGCAAAGAACTGTGCGTTCTTCGAAATCACAAATCCCCAAGGAGAGTCCAATTGTGTCGGTTGCGATGCCTGACCTTCCCAACACTGGACGGGAAGAGCTTGCGTCTTCCACCATTTGCACGCCCCCTGCAAGTGCTGGAAGGAGCACCCGCAATCCAGTTCCTGATAGTCAAATTGAAGATGTCAGTGTTGAAGTACACCAGGATGAGGATATGGGTGTTGCTGGCGCTGGGGAGGAAATTGACAAGGAGGATTCTGATGGTGAGGTGGTTTGTTTAAGTCAGGCACCCGGGGAGACACCTGTTGTCCGTGGGACGAATATGGCCATTGAGATGCCTTGTCAAAATACAAAAAAAATCAGCTCTTCGGTGTGGAATTATTTTAACACAAATGCGGACAACAGGTGTCAAGCCGTGTGTTGCCTTTGTCAAGCTGTAATAAGTAGGGGTAATGACGTTAACCACCTCGGAACATCCTCCCTTATACGTCACCTGCAGCGCATTCATCATAAGTCAGTGACAAGTTCAAAAACTTTGGGTGACAGCGGAAGCAGTCCACTGACCACTAAATCCCTTCCTCTTGTAACCAAGCTCCCGCAAACCACACCACCAACATCCTCAGTGTCAATTTCCTCCTTACCCAGGAAAGCCAATAGTCCTGTAGGCCATGTCACTGGCAAGTCTGACGAGTCCTCTCCTGCCTGGGATTCCTCCGATGCATCCTTGAGTGTAACGCCTACTGCTGCTGGCGCTGCTGTTATTGCTGCTGGGAGTCGATCGGCATCCCAGAGGGGAAGTCGGAAGACCACTTGTACTACTTCCAGTAAGCAATTGACTGTCCAACAGTCCTTTGCGAGGAAGATGAAATATCACAGCAGTCATCCTGCTGCAAAGCAGATAACTGAGGCCTTGGCAGCCTGGGCGGTGAGAAACGTGGTTCCGGTATCCATCGTTACTTCAGAGCCAACTATAGACTTAATTGAGGTACTGTGTCCCCGGTACCAAATACCATCTAGGTTCCATTTCTCTAGGCAGGCGATACCGAAAATGTACACAGACCTCAGAAAAAGACTCACCAGTGTCCTAAAAAATGCAGTTGTACCCAATGTCCACTTAACCACGGACATGTGGACAAGTGGAGCAGGGCAGACTTAGGACTATATGACTGTGACAGCCCACTGGGTAGATGTATTGCCTCCCGCTGCAAGAACAGCAGCGGCGGCACCAGTAGCAGCATCTCGCAAACGCCAACTCGTTCCTAGGCAGGCTACGCTTTGTATCACCGCTTTCCAGAATACGCACACAGCTGAAAACCTCTTACGGCAACTGAGGAAGATCATCGCAGAATGGCTTACCCCAATTGGACTCTCCTGGGGATTTGTGACATCGGACAACGCCAGCAATATTGTGCGTGCATTACATCTGGGCAAATTCCTGCACGTCCCATGTGTTGCACATACCTTGAATTTGGTGGTGCAGAATTATTTAAAAAAAGACAGGGGCGTGCAAGAGATGCTGTCGGTGGCCCGAAGAATTGTGGGCCACTTTCGGCGTTCAGGCACCGCGTACAGAAGACTGGAGCACCACCAAAAATACCTGAACCTGCCCTGCCATCATCTGAAGCAGGAGGTGGTAAGGAGGTGGAATTAAACCCTCTATATACTTCAGAGGATGGAGGAGCAGCAAAAGGCCATTCAAGCCTATATATCTGGCCACGATATAGGCAAAGGAGGTGGAATGCACCTGTCTCAAGCGCAGTGGAGAATGATTTCAACGTTGTGCAAGGTTCTGCAACCCTTTGAACTTGCCACACGTGAAGTCAGTTCAGACACTGCCAGCCTGAGTCAGGTCATTCCCCTCATCAGGCTTTTGCAGAAGAAGCTGGAGACATTGAAGGAGGAGCTAAAACAGAGCGATTCCGCTAGGCATGTGGGACTTGTGGATGGAGCCCTTCATTCGCTTAACCAGGATTCACGGGTGGTCAATCTGTTGAAATCAGAGCACTACATTTTGGCCACCGTGCTCGATCCTAGATTTAAAACCTACGTTGTATCTCTCTTTCCGGCAGACACAAGTCTGCAGGGGTTCAAAGACCTGCTGGTGAGAAAATTGTCAAGTCAAGCGGAACGTGACCCGTCAACAGCTCCTCCTTCACATTCTCCCGCAACTGAGGGTGCGAGGAAAAGGCTAAGAATTCCGAGCCCACCCGCTGGCGGTGATGCAGGGCAGTCTGGAGCGAGTGCTGACATCTGGTCCGGACTGAAGGACCTGCCAACGATTACTGACATGTCGTCTACTGTCACTGCATATGATTCTCTCACCATTGAAAGAATGGTAGAGGATTATATGAGTGACCGCATCCAAGTAGGCACGTCAGACAGTCCGTACGTATACTGGCAGGAAAAAGAGGCAATTTGGAGGCCCTTGCAGAAACTGGCTTTATTCTACCTAAGTTGCCCTCCCTCCAGTGTGTACTCCGAAAGAGTGTTTAGTGCCGCCGCTCACCTTGTCAGCAATCGGCATACGAGCTTACTTCCAGAAAATGTGGAGAAGATGATGTTCATTAAAATGAATTATAATCAATTCCTCCGTGGAGACATTCACCAGCAGCAATTGCCTCCAGAAACAGCATGTGCTGTTTGGGGACAATTTTTTTGAAGTGCCATCCTGTCTGACACTGCAGTGCCACTCCTAGATGGGCCAGGTGTTTGTGTCGGCCACTAGGGTCGCTTAGCTTAGTCACACGGCTACCTCATTGCGCCTCTTTTTTACTTTGCATAGTGTGCTGTTTGGGGAGTATTTTTTTGAAGGGCCATCCTGCGTGACACTGCAGTGCCACTCCTAGATGGGCCAGGTGTTTGTGTCGGCCACTAGGGTCGCTTAGCTTAGTCACACAGCTACCTCATTGCGCCTCTTTTTTTCTTTGCATCGTGTGCTGTTTGGGGAGTATTTTTTTGAAGGGCCATCCTGCGTGACACTGCAGTGACACTCCTAGATGGGCCAGGTGTTTGTGTCGGCCACTAGGGTCGCTTAGCTTAGTCACACAGCTACCTCATTGCGCCTCTTTTTTTCTTTGCATCATGTGCTGTTTGGGGAGTATTTTTTTGAAGGGCCATCCTGCGTGACACTGCAGTGACACTCCTAGATGGGCCAGGTGTTTGTGTCGGCCACTAGGGTCGCTTAGCTTAGTCACACAGCTACCTCATTGCGCCTCTTTTTTTCTTTGCATCATGTGCTGTTTGGGGAGTATTTTTTTGAAGGGCCAACCTGCGTGACACTGCAGTGCCACTCCTAGATGGGCCAGGTGTTTGTGTCGGCCACTTGTGTCGCTTAGCTTAGTCACACAGCGACCTTGGTGCGCCTCTTTTTTTCTTTGCATCATGTGCTGTTTGGGGACAATTTTTTTGAAGTGCCATCCTGCCTGACACTGCAGTGCCACTCCTAGATGGGCCAGGTGTTTGTGTCGGCCACTTGTGTCGCTTAGCTTAGCCATCCACCGACCTCGGTGCAAATTTTAGGACTAAAAATAATATTGTGAGGTGTGAGGTGTTCAGAATAGACTGGAAATGAGTGGAAATTATGGTTATTGAGGTTAATAATACTATGGGATCAAAATGACCCCCAAATTCTATGATTTAAGCTGTTTGTAGGGTTTTTGGAAAAAAACACCCGAATCCAAAGCACACCCGAATCCGACAAAAAATTGTCGGTGAGGTTTTGCCAAAACGCGTCCGAATCCAAAACACGGCTGTGGAACCGAGCCCAAAACCAAAACACAAAACCCAAAAAATTTCCGGTGCACATCACTAGAATCCACCACAACAATACCTGAAAAACACATTTGAAAATTATTTGTTAATCGACATCAAGCATGCCAATTGTCTAAGAATCAACAGGGGGAGAGTAATAAGCCTTGGAGAATGATAAACTGGAGATCAGCCAATCAGCTCCTAACTGTCATGTTACAGGTTGTGATTAATAAATGACAGTTATGAACTGATTGGTTGGTAGTTTATCTCCGTCCACTTTATCTCTCTCCAAGGCTTAATACATATGGCCTTTAGTGTGCTAATATTATATCTTTAATTGTGCTATTTGCATTATCCCACACCAGAAAATGACACAAACCCTTTTTATCAAAAAGTCACGTTAATTAGTTCTTTTTTAAAGTAAGATATATCATAAGGTGTCAAGATTGCTGAGTGACTATACCCACTTATGACTGACAACTCTTGGACATTGCTATAGCTTATCATCTATTAGCCTGAAAGATTTCCTAGGCTTTATTGAGCTTTCAATTCATTATCCCACTTGTGGAGTAAGGGGACTTGGCATCCAGCCATCTGGTTGCTCCTGACCTACTCCATATGTGTGATGTCATGGTGTCACATGTTCTGGAGTTGGGGGGGAGGCGTGATGGGGACTGGCACAAGTAGAAGAAGTTGGCAATGGTAGAAAGGTTCGCTCCCCCTTATTCGTGTGGCGCACGAAATCAGTGACAGCCAATTGCTGGGTGTCAATAACAGATGTCAGCAATTAAAATAATGGATATTTAATGAAAAATTAATATGCACAATAAAAACATGTGAAATTGTGACTAAAAACAAGAGTGGAGACTGTACTGGCAGGAAAAAGTCATACCGGTGAAGGCAAATGGAGCCACAGGTGTCAGACAAGCAAGGTATCCCAGGATATACCCTGCTTAGGCTCCAAAGAGTTTAATCCCACCAGCCGTGGATAGAAAGTTCTGGATGTCCGTCCGTGTTGAAGATAGGCACAGCAGGGAAGCGCTGACGCGTTTCGGGACTATCCTGTCCCTTTTTCAAAGCAGGTTGCCCTCTGTGCTGTGCTATGGTGCCTTTATAGTGCTGGGTTGGTGAAATGACATGCCACCGCGTGTTTTGCCGCTCACTTCCGGTCTGACGTCACCGGAACCGGAAGTGGCCGTTTCCGGAAGTGCCATTTGCGTTCCACCAGTGGTTTTGCGTTCCAAAGGCCAGAAGTGACTGAAAAAAGGCCCTGGTTCTTCAGAAATGGATGATTTCAAGTCGTTTGAGCAGTATAAATCACCGGAAAGACATAAAACAAGTACATATATAAATTAATGTATATATAATCAGTCGAGTTAATAAAAAAGTGAATGCAAATAGGAATAATGATGCGAATAAAAACAGTAATGCGACAGAAATGGTTGCAGATGGAGGATTAAGGAAAATGAGATAAAGCAAATTACAAGAACCATTTTATTTCAAAGTCCTGGTTTAACCCATTGGGTGTGAGTGTGTTTAGGTTAAAAATGGTTTTCATTTCCATTTTGGCAATGTATGTTTCTGTGTTTCTATTTTTCCAGGAGGCTTTGATGCTTAGGAGTCCCACAAATTCTTTTATTGCACCGGTAGAGCATTGATGTTCCTGTCGGAAATGTTCGGATAGGTGATGTGTTGGAAGGCCTTTATTAATGTTTCGAAGATGCTCCCCTATACGTGTTTTCAGGGATCGTGAGGTACGGCCAATGTAGGACTTGTTACAGATGCAAGTGATCAGATACACCACATTAGTGGTATGACAAGTAATGAAGTTGTGAATTTTCAAAGTCACTCCGTTGACAGTTATCTCTGTATACTTAGATCTATTCGACGGTATCTATCTGCAGCCTGGACATATTCCGCAGCGGTGAAAGCCTTTAGTTCTGATGGGATTTACATTCTTGATGGGTAGTGCGCTGTGGACAAGACGGTTTTTTATATTAGGTGCTTTGCGGTTGGTCCAGAATGATGTTCTTCAGTATCGGATCCCCTTGTAGGATGTACCAATGTTTCTGTATTATTTTCTCAAAAAGTTTGTGTTCTGAATCATAGGAGGAGAGGAATGCCGAATTGGTGTCCCTTTTGATGGTATTGGGGGTATTTTGTTGATTGTTGATAAGGTGTTCTCTGTTTATGGAAGCAATTTCTGATATAGCTGTGTCTATGGTGTCTGGTTTGTACCCTTTTTTAGAAAGGTTTTTTTTAAGTTCTCAATTTGGTTGTCACTTACTGCAGTTTCACTGCAGTTTCTCTTGATTCTCGTAAATTGACTTTTCGGGACTCCTCGTAACCAATTTTGGTGATGTTCACTATCAATTGATAGATAATTTTGAGTGTCCGTTGGTTTGTGGTAGATTTTGGTTTCAAATCTTTCGTTTTTAATGTAAATAGTTAAATCAAGGAAGTTCACTTCTCTGTTACTGATGGAAAATGTTAATTGTATATTCATATTATTATTGTTGAGTTTGGTGCAGAAGTCGTCCAGTTCTTCTCTTTCTCCTTGCCATACAAAGAGAATGTCGTCTATATAACGTCCCCATTTTTTCAATTGTGTGCCCCAAGTTACGCCGGCATAGATGATACTTTGCTCCCAGAACGCCATGAACAGGTTGGCGTAACTTGGGGCAAAACGGGTACCCATTGCGGTCCCTCTCCGCTGTAAATAATAATCACCATTAAAGAAAAATAAATTGTTGGTGAGTATGAATTGTATCGATTCCATGACAAAATTCTTCCTTTCCTCACTCATCTCTGTTTGTTCTAAAAACCATTTGGTGGCCTCCAGGCCGTTAGTATGGTCAATTACGGTGTACAGCGAGGATACGTCAGCTGTGACCAGATAGGTGTTGATGTCCCATTGGAATTCTTGTAATTTCTTGATGACATCTCTGGTGTCTTTTAAGAATGACGGTGTTTTAGAGACTAAAGGCTGAAGTAGATGATCAATGAGTTCTGAAAGGTTTGAGGTGAGACTTCCTGTTTCCGTTATGATGGGTCTGCCTGGAGGATTTGTGAGGCTTTTGTGGACCTTTGGCAAGACGTAAATGGTTGGTGTGGTGGGGTCTTCAATGTTTATGTATCCATATTCATCTTCTGTAATGCCTCCACTAATGAGATGTTTCTGGAGATGTTTGGAATAAGAGTTTTTAATGCGTGTTGTAGGGTTTCCTTTGAGTTTCTGGTAGGTTTCTGTGTTGGATAGCTGTCTGGATACTTCTGAAATATAATCTTCTATGTTGAGGATTACTATACCACCGCCTTTGTCACATGGTTTTCTAACTATCGATTCATCCTTGCTGAGATCCATAAGAGCTTTACGTTGATTCCTTGTGAGATTTGGCTTGAATTTATGTTTGTTCTTTTTGACTTTGCTGAATTCCTCTATGGTAAGTTTTTGAAAAGTGTCGATAAAGCTTCCTTTGATATGTGCCGGATAGAAATTTGATTTCTTTTTAAACTTGGTAACTCCTGTATTAGGACATAATTCACTGGGGTTGGAAGAATCAGTTCTTATGGTAGAATCGGTTGACAGATTCTTCGTCTCGAAAAACTTTCTCAACGTTAATTTACGTGTGAATTTGTGAAGATCCACAAATTTGTCGAAAGCTTCTGAAGTCGTAGTAGGGGCATATTTTAGCCCTTTTTTCAGGACAGTCTCTTCATTCTTTGATAACTGTCTCCTACTCAAGTTGAAGATGATCTGCTTTTCATTGTCATCTACCTCTTCTTCCTCCCTTTCATTAGGGGTGGGAATGGGACTAGGCTTCTTCCGTCGATGTTTTCTTGGATTCTTTCCTGCCCTTTTGCCCTTTTCCGATAGTTCTTGGATTTTGAGGATAGTCAATGTCGTGCGGGACCCTTCCTTTCTCTTTGAGGGTGGGGTTCTGTGTTTTGTCCACTTGTCGATGGTTCAGCATCTTCCATATGCTTGACTCTGTCGGCCTCTCTTCTAACTTTATGGCTAAAATATGGTACTGGGGGCCAACGATCAACGGTCCATTCCTTATTGTGGGATGGCGATCTTCTTTTACCCGAGTTGCTTCTCCGATGTCTGTACCGTGATGAATCTCGATAGTCTGGTCTTCTTGTTTCTTTGTACATGGGTCTTGGGGTATAGTTGGAGACATAGGGATGATCTCTAGTTTGGAAATTTCTTAGGGGGGATCTTCTCCTATAACGATCTCTATAATTATCTTCCTCTCTTCCGTAGGGTCTCCTGATGTAATTTTCATTTATCTCTGTCCTGGGATTTTTTTTGTCTCCTCCATTGTGGCCATTCGCTTCGGAATCTGTTGAAAATATACTCGTCTCTCCTTGTATTCCTTTCCGATTTAAAGTTTCCTGGATTTATTTCTTGGTTTCTTTCACCATCTTCCCTCTCATTGGTAATGGTCTGGTCTCTCGATGATATGTTCGTCTGTAAAAAGCAGCTTTTCTTTGGTTTGATTATTCCGAATCTGTAGAAATCACAGTCCCTTTGAAGTTTTTTCTGTTTTTTCTTGATGAGTTCTTTAGTATTCTGTTCCATTTTCAGGGAAACATCTCATTAGTGGTGGCATTACAGAAGATGAATATGGATACATAAACATTGAAGACCCCACCACACCAACCATGTACGTCTTGCTAAAGGTCCACAAAAGCCTCACAAATCCTCCAGGCAGACCCATAATAACGGGAACAGGAAGTCTCACCTCAAACCTTTCAGAACTCATTGATCATCTACTTCAGCCTTTAGTCTCTAAAACACTGTCATTCTTAAAAGACACCAGAGATGTCATCAAGAAATTACAAAAATTCCAATGGGACCCCAACACCTATCTGGTCACAGCTGACGTATCCTCACTGTACACCGTAATTGACCATACTAACGGCCTGGAGGCCACCAAATGGTTTTTAGAACAAACAGAGATGAGTGAGGAAAGGAAGAATTTTGTCATGGAATCGATACAATTCATACTCACCAACAATTTATTTTTCTTTAATGGAGATTATTATTTACAGCGGAGAGGGACCGCAATGGGTACCCATTTTGCCCCAAGTTACGCCAACCTGTTCATGGCGTTCTGGGAGCAAAGTATCATCTATGCCGGCGTAACTTGGGGCACACAATTGAAAAACTGGGGACGTTATATAGACGACATTCTCTTTGTATGGCAAGGAGAAAGAGAAGAACTGGATGACTTCTGCACCAAACTCAACAATAATAATATGAATATACAATTAACATTTTCCATCAGTAACAGAGAAGTGAACTTCCTTGATTTAACTATTTACATTAAAAACGAAAGATTTGAAACCAAAATCTACCACAAACCAACGGACACTCAAAATTATCTATCAATTGATAGTGAACATCACCAAAATTGGTTACGAGGAGTCCCGAAAAGTCAATTTACGAGAATCAAGAGAAACTGCAGTGAAACTGCAGTAAGTGACAACCAAATTCAGAACTTAAAAAAAACCTTTCTAAAAAAAAAGGGTACAAACCAGACACCATAGACACAGCTATATCAGAAATTGCTTCCATAAACAGAGAACACCTCATCAACAATCAACAAATTACTCCCAATACCATCAAAAGGGACACCAATTGGGCATTGCTCTCCTACTATGATTCAGAACACAAACTTTTTGAGAAAATAATACGGAAACATTGGTACATCCTACAAGGGGATCCGATTCTAAAGAACATCATTCCGGACCAACCACAATTCATTTATCGCAAAGCACCTAATATAAAAAACCGTCTTGTCCACAGCGCACTACCCATCAAGAATGTAAATCCCATCAGAACTAAAGGCTTTCACCGCTGCGGAATATGTCCAGGCTGCAGATAGATACCGTCGAATAGATCTAAGTATACAGAGATAACTGTCAACGGAGTGACTTTGAAAATTCACAACTTCATTACTTGTCATACCACTAATGTGGTGTATCTGATCACTTGCATCTGTAACAAGTCCTACATTGGCCGTACCTCGCGATCCCTGAAAACACGTATATGGGAGCATCTTCGAAACATTAATAAAGGCCTTCCAACACATCACCTATCCGAACATTTCCTACAGGAACATCAATGCTCTACCGGTGCAATAAAAGAATTTGTTGGACTCCTAAGCGTCAAAGCCTCCTGGAAAAATAGAAACACAGAAACACACATTGCCAAAATGGAAATGAAAACCATTTTTAACCTAAACACACCCACACCCAATGGGTTAAACCAGGACTTTGAAATAAAATGGTTCTTGTAATTTGCTTTATCTCATTTTCCTTAATCCTCCATCTGCAACCATTTCTGTTGCATTACTATTTTTATTCGCATCATTATTCCTATTTGCATTCACTTTTTTATTAACTCGACCGATTATATATACATTAATTTATATATGTATTTGTTTTATGTCTTTCCGGTGATTTATACTGCTCAAACGACTTGAAATCATCCATTTCTGAAGAACCAGGGCCTTTTTTCAGTCACTTCCAGCCTTTGGAACGCAAAACCACCGGTGGAACGCAAATGGCACTTCCGGAAATGGCCACTTCCGGTTCCGGTGACGTCAGACCGGAAGTGAGCGGCAAAACACGCGGTGGCATGTCGTTTCACCAACCCAGCACTATAAAGGCACCATAGCACAGCACAGAGGGCAACCTGCTTTGAAAAAGGGACAGGATAGTCCCGAAACGCGTCAGCGCTGCCCTGCTGTGCCTATCTTCAACACGGACGGACATCCATAACTTTCCATCCACGGCTGGTGGGATTAAACTCTTTGGAGCCTAAGCAGGGTAAATCCTGGGATACCTTGCTTGTCTGACACCTGTGGCTCCATTTGCCCTTACCAGTATGACTTTTTCCTGCCAGTACAGTCTCCACTCTTGTTTTTAGTCACAATTTCACATGTTTTTATTGTGCATATTAATTTTTCATTAAATATCCATTATTTTAATTGCTGACATCTGTTATTGACACCCAGCAATAGGCTGTCACTGATTTCGGCACCACACGAATAAGGGGGAGCAAACCTTTCTACCATTGCCAATTTTTTCAGAGTCTATAGGGGTCTCCAATGGTCCCCCCCCCCCCCCTTCGGGCAGGCCCGGCAATTTCATACAGCGCCATCACCACTCTCACCCTTCTCTTTTTCACAAGTAGAAGTGTCCTCCTATGTCCCTGAGAACAACCAATAGATTATACAAAAATAATAATATCTAGGGTACCCGTTGTAACTGTTGGCCCTACACCCGCCAATCCAATACAACGTGCACCCATAGCCGACATCAATAAGCCTACTGATAAACTCATTATGCATGTACTGTATATTGCACTCCCAAACTCAAATTGGGGTGTAATTGGAAGACTTTAGTCCTCCCTCAATCTCTTTGGTAATAACTGTATAAAACAAGGATTATGTCAGCAGTCTACAGAATGACACACTGAAAAAGGTTCATAACATATAGGATTTTTGATACAGCTATCACTATGCCTTTTCCCAAGCTCTGTATAAATACTAAATAGTGCATCTTTTAATATGTACTCAGATCTCTGCACTGCTCTTTCTCCCCAATTGCTCTTTCCCCCACAAATTTCTTCCAAACCCATCCACACTCCCCAACCATAACCTATTCCTTGCTTTATACTATCTCCTTTTATAGCAACTGACTCTCTGAAACCACACTTACTGTATGTTAGCTGACTTTTGACTTGTTTTGGTTTTCTTTTGTTCTATTACAACCTTTTGCATATATCACCTGATCAGTACTGTACTGTTTAGATTTTTTTGTATCACTCACCTTGTAACCTCCAATGCTATTGCCCCTTCTCTTTTGTACCCTATATAATTTTTAATTAATAGAATAAAAGAATTTATAATAATAATAATAATAATAATAATAATAATAATATATCAATCAAAAAGATGCCATATAGAGGTTTACAAAGCCCGTAGCAACCATGGTGCCCATGGCCTTCCCTGGGATTTGCAAGTACTAGGTGGAATCAAAGCAAAAATATTTGTGAGTTAAAATGACAAAATAATCAAACACTAACAACTTTTTGCTTAATCACCTTTCTGGTGTATTCTTTGGGTGAGTGACTTTTTTGAGTTTTGAGAAGTGGTTGTGATAGGTCCCCTAAGACCTGTGAGCTCTAGGTTTATTAACATGTCTATACTGTAATTACTGAATATTCTGGAAAGGGCACCAAAGTGGTTTTCTACAAACTTATTTTATCTTTAGTCTTTGCTGTTGTTCAAACAAGCTTATGAGTCCATGATTTTATTGTGATTTGTTTACTATATGTACTATTGCCGCATTTTTAAGTTGGTTTTTTTTTGCGGCATTGATGAATTATTAAAACTAATTTTATAAATGAGAGCTTCATTGTATTTTGCACAATATATTTATGGTTCCTCCTAGTTGGGTCTTCCCAGAGCGCAAGTCCCCTTCTCCCCAGAGCGCAGGTTCCCTTCTCCCCAGAGCTCAGGTCCCCTTCTCTTTATTGCTGTGTGGTTGTAAAACTTCCCTAGTATGGAGTTGCTACTAACTGATAAAGTATTGATTGATACATTCATTTCTTGGTAGCCTTTGTATATTTTTCCTTCAGTTGTGATTATAATAGCCAGCTGGAGGCAAGCAACAATATATACAGCAAGCAACATACTCGGCGGGATGTAATGGCGTCCAAATTTGTCAGATGCCGTCCAAACTATGACTATATAATTTTTTTAAAGTGGTGGTCATTTGCAAGCCATGGTTTTGCCTTGTAAAAGACTGTCGTTTAAAAAAAAAACACATCCGAGTTCGGTCATCGTCCCGCACCTCCGGAAAGCTTTTAGGGACCAATAGAAGATAATAAATATGTTTATTTATTGGACTATTTGTAATAAAGACACTGACAATGAAAGCAGGGAGTTGCCATTTTTTATATTTATTTGAAAACCAACACATTTCTTCATTTCAATACAAAGCTGATATAATGCACCATCAGAAAGCTTTCTCCTAGCAACTATACTCAATGTGCTCATTACAGAACACTTCACAATATCTTAAGTAATTGTACACAGATGTTTGTGATAAGAAGTTAAGCCTGATTTAATAAGAGCACATCTATGCAGGAAATACGCTGTGTCTATGTACACATTTTCTTCTAACCTTTTTACAAAGAGTCAAAGCGAGCTTTCCTCTTTAAAATTGTCTGAATATATTATGAAGGATCTTTTATATTTTTGTTGAAGGATGCATACACTGGAGAAGTACAATAAACATTTGTGTACTGATAAATTCCCATCCTTGGTCTTGCAGCTACAGGTGGTTGGTTACTAGTACTGGCAAACAAAATGAATATTAGTTGTGAGTTATGCAATCTCCCAGAAGGGGGGCCCACATGAGGGATGAGGGTTGGAAAGGGTACAGTATATAGACATGGCCAAAGCATAGTAAGTACATATCAATATGAAATGTCTCTCAAAATTGTGACCTAACAACTGGTTGGAAGGAGAAGACTTGTGGGAACTCAACCCAGGAGTACGGATGGTGTAATGATTAACATTATTGCCTCACAGCACTGAGGTCATTGGTTTGATTGCCATCAAAAACCTAACAGTGTGGAGTTTGTATATTCTCCCCGTACTTGCGTGGGTTTCCTCCGGGTACTCCGGTTTCCTCCTACATTCCAAAAATATACTGGTCGGTTAATTGGATCCCATCAAAATGAACCCTAGCGTGAATGTGTCTGTGTGTACATGTGGTAGGGAATATAGATTGTAAGCTCCACTGGGGCAGGGACTGATGTGAATGGCCAAATATTCTCTGTAAAGCGCTGCGGAATGTGTGTGCGCTATATAAATAACTGGTAATAAATAAATAATAAACCTCTGTACAAGTTGTGAGCTGATGATTATGACGGTTACCAGCCACATCTTATTTGCATCTTGGGCACAAGAATTGAGCAAATACTGTATATGTTGTACTGCAACTGCTGTGGCTCCAATCTATTAGCAGGATTGCAGCGGTGGTGCATGGTGCGGAAAGAGAATAGGGGATATTAATTAAACAGTATCTTCTTCTGTTTATGAGTGTGAACTTAAAGCAAGTTTATTTGTGTCTTGTTAGATTCGCTATTATATATATACCCTTTGATGAAGTCCAGATAAGACGAAACGAGTTGGGCTCCCCTATATTGACCTCCACCGTGCACTGAGATACATTTTTTATCCTTCAGACTCAGCTATTTATTGATCTTGTTTTTATTTTTTATTTTTTTATTTTTATATTTGTCATTTTGTTCAGCTCCTTTGTGACATTAAATATATTCTTATTAATACTGGCTTTTAGGTTCCATTTCTAAACGGTCATATAGAACATTTACCTCGTATCACATTTGGTCGCCGTACCTCTACTCTTTTTATCTATCTATCTATCTATCTATCTATCTATATAAAGAGAATAGCCAAAGAGAATAGTCGGCGGCACTCACGGCTCCCGGTTAGGGAATGAAAGAGGACACAATCGCTGTGTTGTCAACACAGCGATTGTGTCCTCTTTCATTCCTTAACCGGGAGCCGTGAGTGCCGCCGACTATTCTCTTTATCTGTGGGGGCATCCAGTCTATGGTTGTTGCTGGGAAGGCACCGGCGTTATTTCCAAATTTGTAACGGAATGGTGTGCTGCTGATCTCTACAGTGTATATATATATATATATATATATATATACACACACACACACACACACACACACATATATACTGTATATGCAGTATATTCTTAAGATCCAAAGCTCATGTGTAGTGTATTGGCTCTTCATGCCCTATAACAATTGATCATTGCTTATTTAAAGTATAACAAACTCGAAATCCATTGGGACATCATAGGGGATTTCTACAATGGAAAAAAACTTACCAACCACTCAGTGTTAAATGTCAGGAGCAGAGTCGTAACCGGGACCATTGGCACCCAGGGCATGTGGAAAAATGGCTCCCCTACACACAAAGTGGAAGAAAAGTTTCCCTGGTTGCGCCTTTGGCTTACGCTTCCAAAAAGGGTACATGAGCGAACAGGGAGGAAGCGTGGTTTCACGGCACTTCCCTCCATCATCATTCTATGGGACAGACAAGCATTACCGAAACCCCTCCGGTCCTCCGCTTCCCCCAGCTGGCTCTCTGTCTTCCCCCCCAGTGTGTTGATCTGCTCCAGTTGGCACCCGGGGCATGTGCCCTGCTCACCTCACCCTCGTTACGACACTGGACAGTGTGAGCAGCCAGGACTATCCAGACATTCAGTGTGCCTGGGTGCTAGAGGGAGAAATGTGACCGATCATGGGGTGTGGCCATGTCTGCATATTAAAACTTGGACTAAAAACACTATGCATGATGAGGAGGGAGCATTTCTCATCCACCATGGCTGCCCCTTGGTCCTGCCAAGCTATTCAGATGAGTCCAAACCCAGGTAATTAGTACCCATCTCCATTTTGGCACGCCTGGTAGCAGCAGACTTACACCAATTTAGCTATGCAGTTAGGATTGCTGTACAACACCTATGATATCCTAATGCAGCACCTGCATTGGATCTCATAGTTTGGTCAATGCAGGTGCTGCCTTATCTACATACATTTCATCCACAGATGATGGAACTTGGCCCAATGCAATTTACCGTAAGAAAAGATTTATGCTCTTTTCAGGTGGCTTTCTTGTGGACTTCATGTACTTTGTTCTCCTATAATGATTAGGGGCATGTAATCTAAGTGGTATATTGAGGCTTTGTGGGCTACCACAAAGTCTCTTTGTTCCTTTCTTCCTTCTCTCCCCAGAATTTTGTTGTTTAGGTGGTGGTTTTCGTCGTTTGCTCTTTTTAAGGAGGAAAAGAATGTCAGGTCGCTGATTCTGGTGCAAATTTGGTTGCGTTGATTAATGTTATGGTTTTGGGCGTGTTCACCTTCATCATCACCCTACTGGGTGGGTAGTCATCATGTTAGATGGGTTGAATGGATTCCTAATGTTGGTAGCTGTTGAAATTTCGGTTTGTGTGCCGGTATTATTCAGGATTGCTAGTTGTTGTTTTTTTTAATCGCATTGTTGGAGTGGACTGACTATGGCCAGACCGTGCAGGGGGGCAGTCCACAGCGGCTGCATGACGTCACACGCAGCCGCTGCGAGCCCGGCAGCGACAAGTAGCTTCCGGACAGCGCGCAAAAGTTGCGGTCACCGGGAGCTACTCCTGAAGTACAAAAGCATTGCCGCTGTGCGACGCTTTTGTATTTCAGCGACGGGGCAGGGACTGACATGTGGGGCGGGCTAGTCCTGTGCTGGGCGTCGCCCCACATGTCTGTATTCCTGATCATAACTGTGCTAAATTTAGAACAGCTACGATCAACTCGGAATGACCCCCATAGTTATAATTGTTTTCTTACATTATTTTTTTATATTGTGTATAACTGGGGACAATGATTTAGTTAATAAATATTATATATATATATATATATATATATATTTAGAGGGATGCTGGGTTGAGGCAAAACTTTCTTGCTATTCACTTGGTGGTTCAGAGCCAGTGTGAGCAATGAATGCTACAGGCGGTCACAAATCTCTCGATTCAGATGTTCCCTCTTTTAATTTATACGTGTCCTTTCTAGAGATTAAGGTTCAGTCTCCTGGGTTCTGAATTATCTTGAGCATTTTATTGAACTCTTTGAAGCGTGAAAGATGGAAAGGCCTAACCATCTTGACTAGTGCATGTCTCTGAACAGGAGATTGAACTTTGTGTTCGGTGAAAGCCCACTGTGCTTTGCTTTTCGTGTTAAATTATCACACGCTGCTTGTTTTGTCAATGCCTAAAGGTATTTCCTCCGTGATCTAACTCTGTGTTGTTTTTCTTCAAGTTAGTTGATTTTTGTTTATCGTCATTATTTGGACGGTAATCAGTGTTAAAGCGCTACGCACAACGGAATCCTATTGCAAATTATTTTACCTATTTTGGTTCCTATCAAATACTCTGGGGACATATTCATTCATCCTTCTAAAAAGAGCTAATTATCTCACTTTTCTGCAATTATCAAGAGCTTAATGAGAAATCCCACAGTGCCGTCTGAATAAATGTATGTAAAATAGGGCTCATTTATTTCTTTATTAAAATCAAAATAGAAGTATATAAAAAAAGAAAGAAATGATAATTGGATGATGGAGATTTGATCTCTTATTATTAGAAAAGAAACATTTTAGATACGTACAATGTATTTGGAACAATTAAACATGGGTGGTAATAAATGAAGCTACCACTAAGGCAGTGGTTTCCAAACTTTTTTGAATCACGGCGCCCTAGAATATCAGATTTTTTTCACGGCACCCCTAGGCCAAAAATTTCTTATTAAGAAATTTAGAAAGAAATATTACATTAAGTAGATCGCGTTTATAATGTCATCCTTAGGGTCAGTTGTGTGGTGAGGGACAAGATTTGCATCTGTTTGGCCACATATTTTATGACTGGCAGTCACCAGCACTGGTTTTGCCTATTATATTGACCATGAATAATTTGAATTGGTCCTGGACCACCAACCCAGGGCACCCCTGCAAATGGCCTGAGGCACCCCAGGGAGCCACGGCACACAGTTTGAGAACCTCTGTACTAAGGTAAGTAAGTAAAAGCTGTATGGTCTGCCGCTGACCGTGGGTAACCTCACCGCTGACCGCAAAGTTCCCACCATTGAAGATAATGGAGCGGCTGTGCAATGCGCTGTCTGACAGCTCAGACGCGCATAGCCAATCAGGAGAGTGCCATGACGTGGCGCTCCCTGATTGGCTGAAGGGACCCTCTGTGACAGGAGTCACGGGGGGTCTCAGCATTCGGGGAAAGGGGTCCTATGTGTAAACATGGGACCCCCTTCAGTCCGTGGATCGGGTAAATGTGGTTTGTTTTTTTGCCAAGTACGTGGATTACAAAAAAAGAACAGGACATACTGGATTTAGGTGAGTATAATTTTATTTTCAGGTACCCCGGATTCTACTTGGAGACGTGGACAGAGTTGGCGTGTGAACATAGGTAAGTATGTGTGTGTCAGCATGTATGTAATAAAGTTTTAATTTCACGGTGTGCGTGTCCTGTTTTTATTTGGGTATTTTTTTTGCAGTAGAACTACAGGTACCAGCGGGCCCGTTTTCCCCCCGCATGCTGGTACTTGTGGTTCTCCAAGTACTAGCTTGCAGGGGAGGCTTGCTGGGACTTGTAGTTCTTCTGCAAAAAACAATATTCTTTGATTTTACACAAGGCTATCAGCCCCCCATCCGCAGCCCATGGATGGGGGGGGACAGCCTCGGGCTTCACCCCTGGCCCTTGGGTGGCTGGAGGGGGGGACCCCTTGATTTAAGGGGTCTCCACTCCTCCAGGGTACCCCGGCCAGTGGTGACTAGTTGTGGATTTAATGCCACGGCCGCTGGGAGCGGTATAAAAGTGTCCCCTGGCTGTGGCATTATCTCTCCAGCTAGTGGAGCCCGGTGCTGGTGTAAAAAATACGGGGGACCCCTACGTTTTTTGTCCCCCGTATTTTTTGCACCAGGACCGGACGCAGAGCCCGGTGCTGGTTCTAAAAATACGGGGGGATCCCCTGTATATTTTTTCCCCGTATTTTTACAACCAGGTCCGGCTCAAAGAGCCCGAGGCTGGTTATGCTTAGGAGGGGGGACACCACGCAATTTTTTTTAGGGTTTTTTAACCATTTTGGTGCCGTCCAAAAAGTCGAATCCAGGAAGCACTTATCCGTCAATTGGTCCATTTTTCAACAGCGGGACTGTCAAATACGTTTTTAATTGCATATGTCAAATTCCGGCTCCCGCCGGCCGGGATTCGACTGTCGAATTGTGTCGAATTTAAAAACGGTCGAATTCCAGCCGGAATTCGACCGCAATTGCATATACCCCATAGAAGGGGAGGAAGAGAGATATAGAAGGGGAGAAACAGGGATACATCACTGGGCTTATTAAGGGTAGCAGACATGTCCGTTTTGCAATCAGCTTTTGCATTTTTGTGCAATGCACGTGTCCAAGCAAAGCATCTGCAACTTCGAGAAACTATGGGTGTTTCAGAGCCATAAGCATCCTAGCCTCATGTGCACATGTGACTCAGTTTGGGAGGTATGATGCATTCAGCCATTCTTAGCAAGCATAACAGTGTTTATAAATGGCATATGCTTGAAAAAAAATCACAAAGGTCAGATCACCAGGTAAGAACCGTAGTTTGCAATAGAAGGACATCCAGATTTAAGACCCAGGAGTACTTCTGCACTAGTGAAGAAACTCAAAGTAAACTACAGCTCCCAGCAGTGCTTGCTACTAGGAGCGGGGCGTCACTTCCAGGTGCTGTGCTGCGCTTGCGTAACCTGGCGCCCAAGGTATTTCTGAGTAAGAGAAAACATTTTGCTATCCCTAATGCACAGTGAATAAAAAATAACACTACATAATATTAGATAATACAGAGATCTTGGTTGCATATATCTGCAGATATAGGGCTAAACCCCTGGACCAAACGGCAAGGCGTCTCTGTCTCACTGGGGGTCCCTAACACTAGGTATAGTACCGGGGTGCCGGACCCCATCAAGTCGGCACAAGCTGGCCACCCCAGGACAGCACACAGGTGATAATTAGTAAGGGTTAATAAGAAGCACATAAGTGCTATATAAGTGATAGGTGTGATTAAAATAATACAAAAATATATAAATGTGATTAGGAAAAACATAAGGGTTAATAAAGTGTTAGGGTGTGCCGTCCTAAAGCAGCCCAGCCATGCCAACACAGGGGGCACCGCGCCCTAAACCCACCCCATAAATAATTACAAATATGTCTGGGTCTAATAGCCCAGTGTAAGACCACATGATAATGACTCCTACAGTATCTGAGAGCCAGCTTACCTTGAGACACCCCTAGCTTCTCCAATGGCACTCTGGAGTCAGCAATCCCTCCTAATGCTGACCCATCCATGCCCAAGATATTTCACCAGGCTCTCATCCTAGAGACAACCAGACTGCTCTATCAGATACCGCACCACGAACAACGGATGCAAAGCAACACTCACAATAAATATACAAACAGGTCAATGAGATGTAGTAATGCTATTTGAGTAAGCTACAGAATCTATGTAACTGTAAGGATTCTCTCTCGCTTTCTGCTGCATTTCTCTAGCGGCTTGAGGAAGAACCAGCTCATTGAGGAGGCTTTTTCCGGCAATTCTTGCTACACTGGCTGACATTCATACATTCTGGAAAATTGTTTCTCTCTCTTTTAATAAGTCACAGAGAGAATGGGTGACGTTTCTCTCCTATGCAGATAATTATTAATAATAGGATTTTAATTACCTGAAACGGTAAATCCTTTTCTTGTAGTCCGTAGAGGATGCTGGGGTCCATATTAGTACCATGGGGTATAGACGGGTCCACCAGGAGCCATTGGCACTTTAAGAGTTTAATAGTCTGGGCTGGCTCCTCCCTCTATGCCCCTCCTACCAGACTCAGTCTAGAAAACTGTGCCCGGGGAGACGACATACTTCGAGAGAAGGAAATACACACAGTGGCGAGATTCAAACCAGCTCACACAACAGACAAACCCGGCTAACAAGCCGGAAAAACTCAGCAACAGCTGAAACAGTACTGAAACATAAATAACGCAGAACTTACCTAGGAACCAGGTAGAACTGAACTATAAAATCAAAGCAGGAAAACGAAGTGTTGAGCGGGCGCCTAGCATCCTCTACGGACTACGAGAAAAGGATTTGCCGTTTCAGGTAATTAAAATCATATTTTCTCTTACGTCCTAGAGGATGCTGGGGTCCATATTAGTACCATGGGGATGTACCAAAACTCCCATAACGGGAGGGAGAGTGTGGGGGCTCCTTCAAGACCGCTTGACCAAACTTGAGGTTATCAGAGGCCAAAGTGTCGAACTTGTAAAACCTGGCAAACGTATTCGAACCAGACCAAGTAGCAGCTTGGCAAAGCTGTAGTGCCGAGACACCCCGGGCAGCCACCCAGGAAGAACCCACTTTACGAGTAGAGTGGGCCTTAGCCGATTTCGGACACAGCAATCCTGCCGTAGAATAGGCATGCTGGATAGTGAACCTGATCCAGCGTGAAATCGACTGCTTCAAAGCAGGACACCCAATTTTGTTGGGATCATAGAGGACAAACAGAGAGTCAGTTTTTCTATGACGAGCTGTCCTCTGCACATAGATCTTCAAAGCCCTCACAACATCCAAGGCCTTTGAAGCAACTGAGGAGTCAGTAGCCACTGGCACAACAATAGGCTGGTTGATATGAAAAGCCGATACAACCTTAGGCAGGAACTGCGGACAAGTCCGAAGTTCCGCCCTGTCTTCATGAAAGATCAGATAAGGGCTTTTACAAGATAAAGCCCCCAATTCCGACACGCATCGAGCAGAAGCCAAGGCCAACAAAGTGTTTTATACAGATGGGGGTGTGGTCTGCGCTCCCTCCAATTGGAATTTGTCTTTATGGGATAAGTTATACCAGTGCAGCCCAGGTGCCTAAGAGGAATTCTTTTCAAGGGTTCCTCGTTAAGCAATAGCAAATACAGAAAAACAGGGACCTGTGGCGCTACTTGATATCTAAGAATTCAGTAATACATAAAAAGTTTAATTATAAAAATCTGTTTATTGTGAACAAAGTACTAAGACAAAACGAAAATCAGTGTTACATAAGCATTTAAAAACGAGAGACAGCAATACTTTTATACCAATGGTTGTGGCTTAATAAGCACCCCACAGCACCTGTCTGTAATTATTAAAATTCACTGCTCACACATTTTCTTGTTCCACGTTAATTAATAAAGCATCCGAGTCTCAGTGATGCTGTTAGTGTAAAGGGGTGGTGGTTTTTAAAATTGATGTATATGTCTCAAGTTCATAAAGCCATAGTAAATAAATGTAACAGTATTCTGATAAAGCAAATGATAGGGTGTATAATAACTTGATATAATGCAGTCAAAAAAACACTTAGTAAAAAACACTTAGTAAAAACACTTAATAAATTCTCCTATTGAGGAGGAGGGCCCTGTGTGCTGAGTCCAAATGAGAGAGCGCGCTCTCTCTCCTTTCTGCGGCAAAAAAAGAAGGATTTCTTTATGTGGATCCGGGTATTGGCAAGTGAGTTTCTTTGGGTCCGATGTTTGTAAAAAAAGGTCTCTCACTTACGTGTCTTCGTCCCGGGCGGATGTGAGGGGGTGTGTCCCTCACATCCGCCCCCAACCCGGAGTTCCAGATCCCCTGGCAAGCGCTGGCCGCAAGTACAGAGAGGACCGAGGAAGAAGCACTGCAGGCGCCTGCAGCAACATCGCGACCGCGGGGAGAGACTGACACACCGCCCAAGGTGAAAACATCAGGAGTCCTGAGCGGGACGAAGACACGTAAGTTAGAGACCTTTTTTTACAAACATCGGACCCAAAGAAACTCACTTGCCATTACCCGGATCCACATAAAGAAATCCTTCTTTTTTTGCCGCAGAAAGGAGAGAGAGCGCGCTCTCTCATTTGGACTCAGCACACAGGGCCCTCCTCCTCAATAGGAGAATTTATTAAGTGTTTTTACTAAGTGTTTTTTTGACTGCATTATATCAAGTTATTATACACCCTATCATTTGCTTTATCAGAATACTGTTACATTTATTTACTATGGCTTTATGAACTTGAGACATATACATCAATTTTAATAACCACCACCCCTTTACACTAACAGCATCACTGAGACTCGGATGCTTTATTAATTAACGTGGAACAAGAAAATGTGTGAGCAGTGAATTTTTCATAATTACAGACAGGTGCTGTGGGGTGCTTATTAAGCCACAACCATTGGTATAAAAGTATTGCTGTCTCTCATTTTTAAATGCTTATGTAACACTGATTTTCGTTTTGTCTTAGTACTTTGTTCACAATAAACAGATTTTTATAATTAAACTTTTTATGTATTACTGAATTCTTAGATATCAAGTAGCGCCACAGGTCCCTGTTTTTCTGTATTTGCTAAGGCCAACAAAGTGACCTCCTTCCACGTGAGAAACTTGATGTCAGCCTCCAGTAGAGGCTCAAACCAAGCTGATTGTAGGAACTGCAACACCACATCTGGATCCCAGGGTGCCGTTGGTGCCACAAAAGGAGGTTGGATGTGCAGAACCCCTTTCAAAAAGGTCTGAACCTCAGGAAGGACAGCCAATTACTTTTGAAAGAAGATGGACAAGGCAGAGATTTGGACCTTGGTGGAGCCCAATCTCAGGCCCATATCCACTCCTGCTTGCAGGAAAAGGAGAAAACGTCCGAGTTGAAAAACCACCGCAGGAAATTTTCTGGATTCACACCAGGAAACATATTTTTTCCAAATACGGTGGTAATGTTTAGACGTTACCCCCTTCCTAGTCTGAATCAGGGTAGGAAAAACCTCGCTCGGGATACCTTTCCGAGCTAAGATCTGGCGTTCAACCGCAAAGCCGTCAAACGTAGCTGTGGTAAGTCTTGATAGGCGAACGGCCCCTGCAGCAGCAGATCCTCCCGAAGAGGTAAGGGCCTTGGATCTTCTGGAAGAACCAGCAGATCCGCATACCAAGCCCTTCGCTGCCAGTCCGGAGCAATGAGGATTGCCAGAACCCTTGTTCTTCTTACCAGCTGAAGAACCCTTGGGATCAGAGGAAGTGGAGGGAACACATACACTGACGGGAACACCAACGGTGCTACCAGTGCCTCCACCGCCACTGCCTGAGGGTCTCTCGACCTGGAACAGTACCTCCCCAGCTTCTTGTTGAGGCGGGAGGCCATCATGTCTATGTGAGGAACCCCCCACCAAGCGGTTACTTCCTCGAACACCTCCGGATGGAGGCCCCACTCCCCTGGATGGAGATCGTGTCTGCTGAGGAAGTCTGCTTCCCAGTTATCTACTCCCGGAATGAAGATTGCTGACATCGCTACAGCGTGCCTTTCTGCCCAGAGAAGGATTTTTGACACCTCTGACATTGCAGCCCTGCTCTTCGTTCCGCCTTGTCGGTTTATGTAGGCCACTGTGGTCACGTTGTCTGACTGTACCTGAACAGCCCAATCCTGTAGCAGATGTGCTGCTTGCAGGAGGGCGTTGTACACGGCCCTTAGCTCCAGGATGTTTATCGGGAGAAGGGATTCTTGAAACGACCACTTTCCTTGAAAGGTTTCCCCAGAGTGACTGCTCCCCAACCTCTTAGACTTGCATCTGTGGTTAAGAGGATCCAGTTCTGAATTCCGAGCCTTCGGCCTTCCAGAAGGTGTGGAAGTTGAAGCCACCAGAGGAGTGAAATCCTGGCTTTCGGAGACAGGCGTATCTTCTTGTGCATGTGTAGGTGAGAGCCCAACCACTGGTCCAAGAGGTCCAGTTGAAATGGACGAGCGTGAAACCTGCCGTACTGCAGAGCCTCGTAGGCAGCAACCATCTTCCCCAGAAGGCGGATGCATTGATGAACCGAGACCCGGGTAGGCTTTAAGACCTCCCGGACCATTCTTTGAATCACCAATGCCTTCTCCACCGGGAGAAACACCCTCTGCACCTCCGTGTCGAGGATCATTCCCAGGAAAGACAGCCTCCGCGTCGGCTCCAGATGAGACTTTGGAAGGTTCAGGATCCACCCGTGCTTCCTGAGCAGCTGTGTCGTGAGCGCGATGGATCGCAATAACCTCTCCCTGGATGATGCCTTGATCAGGAGATCGTCCAGATAAGGAATTATGTTCACCCCTTGCTTGCTTGGTTCTTCTCCGCCATCACCTTGGTGAAAATCCTTGATGCTGAGTAGAGGCCAAACGGCAGCGCCTGGAACTGATAGTGGTCGTCCAACAGCGCAAACCTGAGGTATGCCTGATGCGGTGACCAAATGGGGATGTGGAGGTAAGCATCCTTAATGTCCAGAGACACCAGGAACTCCCCCTCCGTTAGTCCTGAGATGACAGCTGTCAGAGATTCCATCTTGAATTTGAACTCCCTGAGATAAGGGTTCAAAGACTTTAAGTTCAGAATAGGCCGTACCGAACCATCCGGTTTCGGTACCACGAAAAGGTTTGAATAATAACCCTTGTTCCACTGCTGAGGCGGAACCGGCACAACGACTTCCGACACCAGCAATTTTCTGATGGCCTCCAGAAGAATCGCTTTGTCCGCCAGCAGAGCTGGTAAGCCTGACTTGAAGAAACGGTGAGGCAGGGGATCTTGAAACTCCAGTCTGTACCCCCTGGACGCTATATCCAGGACCCAGGGGTCCAGACCAGACGACACCCAGACGTGGCTGAACTGTCGGAGTCTTGCCCCCACCTGACCGTCCCCCAGGCCCAGCCATCCACCATCATGCGGAGGGCTTAGTGGCATCAGAAGCGGGCTTCTGGGTCTGGGAACCTGCGGGAGCAGGTTTCTTTCCTTTTGCATGACCACCTCTGAAGAAGGTGTTCGAAGGCTTGTTTTTTCTTTGCCTCACGGGCCGAAAGGACTGTGACGCGGCTGGTGTAAAAGGCTTCTTCGTAGCCGGTGCAGCTGAGGGGAGAAAAGTAGACTTACCCGCGCTAGCCGTGGCAATCCACGCATCCAGCGCCTCCCCAAAGAGAGCCTGACCCGTGTAGGGTAGGCCCTCAACGCTCTTCCTGGATCCCGCATCCGCAGACCATTGGCACAGCCAGAGACCCCTGTGAGCCGAGACGGACATGGAGGAGATCCCCGCAGCCATGGAGCCCAGGTCCTTCATGGAATGCACTAGGAACCCTGCAGAATCCTGAATATGGCGTAAAAACATATCAACGTCATCTTTATCCAGCGTAGCCGATTCTTCCTGCATAGTGATAGACCACCTGGCAATAGCTTTTGCAATCCAAGCACAGACTATAGTAGGCCTTAATATAGCCCCAGAAGCCGTGTACGTGGATTTTAACGTAGCATCCACCTTGCGATCCACAGGGTCTTTCACCGCGGTAGATCATGGTACCAGCACCACCTGTTTGGACAGTCTAGATACATAGGCATCGACCATAGGCGGGGACTCCCAATTTTTCCTATCTTCCTCAGGGAAACGAAAAGCAACCAAAACCCTCTTAGGGATCTGAAATTTATTTTCCGGAGTTTCCCAGGCCTTTTCAAAGATAGCGTTTAATTCTTTGGATGCTGGGAAGGTGAGGGGGGGCTTCCTGTTTTCTGTAAAGAAGGCCTCCTCCACCTGTTCCGGAGCCATGTCTGAAATGTGCAAAACATCTCTAACAGCCGCAATCATCAACTGTACCCCCCTGGCAAGTGATGCCGTCCCCCTCGACACATCCCCGTCACCGTCTGCAGTGTCAGAGTCGGTGTCCGTGTCATCCTGCAACATTGCAAGTGCACGTTTCTGAGAATGAATCGCAGGGGACCCCGAAGAGGCAGTATCAGACCAAACAACCATAGAGGACTGGAGGACCTTGGTGGCGTGCTCAGTCCTAGCAACTTTATCAGAAATCTGGGAAATAGTCCCCCTCAGAGAGACTAACCATTCTGGCTCTCTAGCAGGGATCTGCGCTAAAACTGTGCAATCCTAATTACATGGAATGGAGTCCTCTTGTGAGGATAAATCCTCTGCAGCATATGAAACATTGTCCCTAGACATGTTACCACACACACACAACACCCCACAAACACACAGGGTATTATGAAGGCAGAGTTTCCCCCCAAAGAATGGCAGAGAGACACAGAGATTGGAGCCAACCCACACACAGCACTATTAAAGGTATAGGGAGTCCCTAACCAGCGCTGACTGTGTCCCTTAATAGGTGACACAGCCTGTATACAGCTCCCCCTGCCCCCTACCCCTTCTACAACCCCCTTGGTACCTTACAGATTGCTGGAGATTGCTCTGGAGGGACCTGGATCCACTTGGCAGTGAGAGCAGGCAGGAAAAATGGCGCTGAATGCTGCTGGGTCCGCTCTGAGGAGAAGCTCCGCCCCCTTCAATGGCGCCGGCTTCCCGCTCTGTAAAGAGATTATACTGGCCTGGAGGAATGTGGCTGACCCGGATCCGCAGATCCCGTCAGGAGATGACCAGTGTGGGATCTGGAGCAGGCCCAGGACGCTCCCCCCAGCGCCACACCAAGGTACACTGAGCCGCCCAGGTACGCAGTCAAGGCAGCGCTCCCGCCCTAATAGCCACCATCTTCACACTGTCTCCCCGCTTGCAAGGGAGGATAGTGACTAACTTGCCATGTTTAGCATCTGGGGGGGTGGCGGCCGGCTGCTGGGGCGAGCGTTCCCCTGTGGCGAGGCGCGATCGGACCCTCCGGAGCTAAAGTCCAGTCAGCGGGAGCAGTGGCTCAGGACCCCGCGGGGCGGACACTGCTCTGCCCCCCCCCCTAGTCCCACGCTGCAGGGAGGCTGTCGCCAATAGCCTCCTTGTAAAACAAAAAATCCTGAAATAAATAAATAAAACTCTTTTACCAAGAGAACTCAGTAGAGCTCCCCTAGCTGTGACCGGCTCCTCCGGGCACATTTTCTAAACTGAGTCTGGTAGGAGGGGCATAGAGGGAGCCAGCCCACACTATTAATCTCTTAAAGTGCCAATGGCTCCTGGTGGACCCGTCTATACCCCATGGCACTAATATGGACCCCAGCATCCTCTAGGACGTAAGAGAAAAATAGCCTTCGACACAGATTGGTAAATGTAGTGATATATGGGGGGTTATTCAGAGTTGTTAGCATATAGTACCAAAAAAGTTAGTAATAGGGCAAAACCATGCTGCAGGTGGGGCAGATGTAACATGTGCAGAGAGAGTTAGATTTGGGTGTGGTGTGTTCAAACAAATCTAAATTGCCGTGTAAAAATAAAGCAGCCAGTATTTACCCTGCACAGAAGCACAATAACCCACCCAAATCTAACTCTCTCTGCACATGTTACAACTGCCCCACCTGCAGTCCAACATGGTTTTGCCCAATTTCTAACTTTTTTTGGTGGTTTGCTAACAACTCTGAATTCCCCCATGGACTGGTGTATCCAGGTGTTATTACTCGTGGAAACGTTTTCATATTTGTTGACAATTGATATACTGTAGACAGAGACAGATTTCAGTTTGAACACACCCCTCCCAAATCTAACTCTCTCTGCACGTTACATCTGCCCCACCTGCAGTGCACGTGGGGGGGTCATTCCGAGTTGATCGCTCGCTGCCTATTTTCGCAGCGCAGCAATCAGGTAAAAAAACGGCAAAACTGCGCATGCGTACGGGCCGCAGTGCGCACGCGCAACGTACTTTCACACAAAAGTATGTCGTTTTACACAAGGTCTAGCGACTCTTTTCCATCGCTCTGTTGATCGGTGAGTGATTGACAGGAAGTGGGTGTTCCTGGGTGGTAACAGACCGTTTTCCAGGAGTGTGCTTAAAAACGCAGGCATGTCAGAATAAAAAGCAGGCGTGCCTGGGGAAACGGGGGAGTGGCTGGCCGAACGCAGGGCGTGTTTGTGACGTCAAAGCAGGAACTGAACAGTCTGAAGTGGTCGCAAGGTAGGAGTAGGTCTGCACCTACTCTGAAACTGCACAATCTTTTTTTGTAAAAGAAATAATACAGCTGCGCCCGGGATTAACAGAGAATATAATGAACCATAGTTAATCAATTAATTGCACATGCAAATACAGGCCACCGAGTGTCAAATCAATTGAACCCAATCAATATTGCACATAAATGTTTTAATATATAACAAAATAAAATTATATTTAAAATATACTGTGCACAGTATCAAATTGATAATGCTTTAAAAAAGCCAAAGAGAGAACATATAAAACATAAATCATAAAAGTGTGTCCAATTATGAACACAATAATGTAGCATATATGGTATCTCAGACCTGTCTCAATTAAGAGACGTAGTCATTGAAAAACACTGTTGCGCAATTAATTTAAACAGTAACTAAGATATCAGTTTAAAGTCCACAATAATATATGGTGATTACTTAATTTGAACAGATATCTCAGTTCTTCAAGTCCATAAGGTATATGACTATTGTTGTGATAAATACCATTCGTGCAAAGGAACTATAATATGAAATGCTTGTTCTCTAAGACAGGTACGTGTGGCGTCCCACCGTAAAGTTACCTGATATAGTTGTGAAATAGGAACCGGTGTTTGGATTAAGCGCACCTCATGTAGCTGCTGGATTGATTGGCAATATTGAGACCGCTGATCCTTGGTTGAATATCAGGAAGAAAGGTGCAGATAGTAACCGCCAGACTGCGCTGGCTTAGATGATCACCTCGTGATGCCCTTACCGGCAAACCCGTCCTGCGGATAGTGCAGATAGTGACCGCCAGACTGCGCTGGCTTGGATGATCACCTCGCAGTGCTCTTACCGGAAAACCCGTCCTGTAGCGAGAGGGAGCCGAGCTGGAGTTATATCACCTCACGCCGACCCGCCGGGTCAGATGGAATAATGTGACCGATGTACTGCAGCGGAGGTCGGCTGGCTGTGTCTCATGGGCACCAATCAAAAATTTCCGTGTCGGTTCAAACCTCTGGGTATCTGACCAGAGGAATTGCGTGTGGCAGGTATCCCAGATGGGAAAATAGGGAGGAGTCCTAACGCGTTTCGTCACACCCACGTGACTTTCTCAAAGGTATGACTCCTATAGCCAGAATCAGAGTTATATACCTCTTCCATACAACACCTGTGTTGTGTTTTTAATCACAGTGCAAAGCTGTCATCAGCCTTAGATCTAATTGCGCACATTCTCATTAGTTCTTTAACAGATATCCACAGTAGTATATAGAAACAAAACGAAATTAGTAATAATAAAAACTTCATTATACTGCATATTACTTTCCAATTTACATCTTAAGATAATGACACTCGGTAGCCTGACCTCATGGCCATGAGGTCAGGCTACCGAGTGTCATTATCTTAAGATGTAAATTGGAAAGTAATATGCAGTATAATGAAGTTTTTATTATTACTAATTTCGTTTTGTTTCTATATACTACTGTGGATATCTGTTAAAGAACTAATGAGAATGTGCGCAATTAGATCTAAGGCTGATGACAGCTTTGCACTGTGATTAAAAACACAACACAGGTGTTGTATGGAAGAGGTATATAACTCTGATTCTGGCTATAGGAGTCATACCTTTGAGAAAGTCACGTGGGTGTGACGAAACGCGTTAGGACTCCTCCCTATTTTCCCATCTGGGATACCTGCCACACGCAATTCCTCTGGTCAGATACCCAGAGGTTTGAACCGACACGGAAATTTTTGATTGGTGCCCATGAGACACAGCCAGCCGACCTCCGCTGCAGTACATCGGTCACATTATTCCATCTGACCCGGCGGGTCGGCGTGAGGTGATATAACTCCAGCTCGGCTCCCTCTCGCTACAGGACGGGTTTTCCGGTAAGAGCACTGCGAGGTGATCATCCAAGCCAGCGCAGTCTGGCGGTCACTATCTGCACTATCCGCAGGACGGGTTTGCCGGTAAGAGCATCACGAGGTGATCATCTAAGCCAGCGCAGTCTGGCGGTTACTATCTGCACCTTTCTTCCTGATATTCAACCAAGGATCAGCGGTCTCAATATTGCCAATCAATCCAGCAGCTACATGAGGTGCGCTTAATCCAAACACCGGTTCCTATTTCACAACTATATCAGGTAACTTTACGGTGGGACGCCACACGTACCTGTCTTAGAGAACAAGCATTTCATATTATAGTTCCTTTGCACGAATGGTATTTATCACAACAATAGTCATATACCTTATGGACTTGAAGAACTGAGATATCTGTTCAAATTAAGTAATCACCATATATTATTGTGGACTTTAAACTGATATCTTAGTTACTGTTTAAATTAATTGCGCAACAGTGTTTTTCAATGACTACGTCTCTTAATTGAGACAGGTCTGAGATACCATATATGCTACATTATTGTGTTCATAATTGGACACACTTTTATGATTTATGTTTTATATGTTCTCTCTTTGGCTTTTTTAAAGCATTATCAATTTGATACTGTGCACAGTATATTTTAAATATAATTTTATTTTGTTATATATTAAAACATTTATGTGCAATATTGATTGGGTTCAATTGATTTGACACTCGGTGGCCTGTATTTACATGTGCAATTAATTGATTAACTATGGTTCATTATATTCTCTGTTAATCCCGGGCGCAGCTGTATTATTTCTTTTCCTTATATTTATACACAAACGTACAGAAGTTTGTTTGCAGCAGCGAACGGGAGATACAGAGGTGCGAACATTTTGGATGTACATGTGCATGTTTGCATATGTATATATGTACTTATATATCTAATTTTTCTTCATAAAATTAGCGCCTAGGTTTTTCGTTTTTTTTGTTCTGATTAAATCTTTTTTTGTAGCAGCGCTGCGATCCTATCGTTCGCACTTCTGCTAAGCTAAGATACACTCCCAGAGGGCGGCGGCATAGCGTTTGCACGGCTGCTAAAAGCAGCTAGCGAGCGATCAACTCGGAATGAGGGCCATGGTTTTGCCCATCTGCTAACACATTTGCTGCTACGATCAGGTCTGAATTAGGCCCAGAATTACTTGCTAGACTACGCTGAACAATTTGTTGTGTAGTATTTGTGTGCAAATGACTCTGGATCTTTCCATATGGCATATAAACACTAGGTGTATGAAGACTCATCGAAAATATGTGTTAGTTACAGCGACTAATTTGCACATCTGACACTTAAGTGAGGTGTACATAAATATGTGGAAATATGTAAACAACTTATGTCTTCACAAAGGAATAAAAGTGAATTTTAATTGAGTGCAAACTATATATTTTTTTGCTTGTGTTTAGTGACAACTAAAAAGTTCTAAACGCCTAACATACGCACACACAGGGGGGGTTTCCGAGTACCTAGAAACCCCCCCTGGCCGCCGATCTATCACCGCTGGTGGACAATTTATTTTTTTAAGGCTGCTCATGTAGGTTGCTGCAGCTCCTCTTTGGCTCCTTACACTGGGGTATATTTACTAAGGTCCCGATTTTGACCGAGATGCCGTTTTTTCTTCAAAGTGTCATCTCGGTAATTTACTAAGCAAAAATCACGGCAGTGATGAGGGCATTCGTAATATTTTGGAAGTCCTCGTAAAAAATCACGAATCAATACACCATCGGTCAAATACGCCTGCAATTTGGTAGAAATCGGGAATTTACTAAAAAGTGCAAAACACAAACACTGCCGACAATAGCCAAACACTGCCGTGATGAAATACAAATCGTGAAAAAATGCTAAAAAAAAACAGACCTGCTTTTTTATCCCGTGTTTGTATAGGCATGCACGGATCCATGAGATCCGTGCATGTTTTTCAGTGGGAAGGGGTGGGAAATGTTTTAATTTTTATAAAAAAAAATGCGTGGGGTCCCCCCTCCTAAACCAAACCAGCCTCGGGCTCTTTGAGCCGGCCCTGGTTGCAAAAATATGGGGAAAAAATTGACAGGAGTTCCCCCATATTTAAACAACCAGCACCGGGCTCTGCGCCTGGTCCTGGTTCCAAAAATACGGGGGACAAAAAGAGTAGGGGTCCCCCGTATTTTTGAAACCAGCACCGGGCTCCACTAGCTGGACAGATAATGCCACACCCGGGGGTCACTTTTATACAGTGCCTTGCGGCCGTGGCATCAAATATCCAACTAGTCACCCCTGGCCGGGGTACCCTGGGGGAGTGGGGACCCCTTCAATCAAGGAATCCCCCCCCCAGCCACCCAAGGGCCAGGGATGAAGCCCGAGGCTGTCCCCCCCATCCAATGGGCTGCGGATGGGGGGCTGATAGCCTTTGTTGAAAGTAATGAATATTGTTTTTAGTAGCAGTACTACAAGTCCCAGCAAGCCTCCCCCGCAAGCTGGTACTTGGAGAACCACAAGTACCAGCATGCGGCAGAAAACCGGGCCCGCTGGTACCTGTAGTACTACTACTAAAAAAATACCCCAATAAAGACATTACACACACACCTTGAAAGTATAACTTTAATGCATACATACACACCACCATATACACATACTTACCTTATGTTCACACGAGGGTCGGTCCTCTTCTCCATGTAGAATCCAAGGTGTACCTGTTGAAAAAATCCTACTCACCAAATCCAGTGTAGAGGGCTCCTGGGGTACTCCATTTGTAATCCACGTACTTGTAAAAATAAAAAAAACGGGACACCCGACCACGAACTGAAAGGGGCCCCATGTTTTCACATGGAACCCCTTTCCCCGAATGCCAGAAACCCCCTCTGACTGATGTCTAAGTGGGTTTCTTCAGCCAATCAGGGAGTGCCACGTTGTGGCACCCTCCTGATCGGCTGTGTGCTCCTGTACTGTCTGACAGGCGGCACACGGCAGTGTTACAATGTAGCGCCTATGCGCTCCATTGTAACCAATGGTGGGAACTTAGTGGTCAGCGGTGAGGTCACTTTCGGTCAACTGCTGACCACAAAGTTCCCACCATTGGTTACAATGGAGCTACGCTTTTTGTCCCCCGTATTTTTGGAACCAGGACCAGGCGCAGAGCCCGGTGCTGGTTGTTTAAATATGGGGGAACCCCTGTCAATTTTTTTCCCATATTTTTGCAACCAGGACCGGCTCAAAGAGCCCGAGGCTGGTTTGGCTTAGGAGGGGGGACCCCACGCAATTTTTTTTTTACGTTTAAACATTTTTAATTTTTTTTACAAGGTGCACAATGAAGCCCAGCACGGATCTCTCAGATCCGGCCGAGATTCATTGTATTAAAGTCGGCAGTGTTTTACAAGTCACTCACGTAAAACACTGCCTAAAAAAACAAATGACATCGACATCGGAAAAACCGAAAATGCAGAATACGGCAGCTTAGTAAATTAGTCGTAATCAATTCAAAAAGTTGCATATTTACACTTTCGATGTCATTCGTGATTGAACTTTGACCTCAAACGGGAAAATACGATTCTTAGTAAATTTACCCCACTGTCCGTGTCACGGTGAGAAGCTAGCTGCTGGCTGCCAGTAGGTGGAGCTGCAGTGAAGTGAGCAGCTCTTCTCAGACACTGGCAACACATGTGGCTTGTTTGAAACAATCGGGTAAGGCGGTGTTCAGCACTCACAGTGAATCTGCAGCAGCCAGGTGCGTCTCTCATATACTGTATGTCGGGGGGTGAAGAAAGGGCACTCTTAAATGAATTGCTGCAGTAATTAGTACAGCATGTACCTCCCCCAGCCAGCACTGTTTGTGTGAATAGCATGTGTATAGGTGCAGGGATGGGGGGCTATGCTTCTTGTTAACATAGGCATGGTGTGCACAGGCACCCCCTAATGTCTGGCGATCGCTGAGCAGGTTGATTACTGTCCCCTCTGCGCTGCACCCTGTCAGGACTGCATTACTGACCGGACGCATGGGTTAATCAAGAGTGCCACTGCCACCGGCTTTCAAACTCCCGGCTCCACTTCCATGTACAAAAACAGCGTGATGTGACGTGATGATGTCATGCTGCCTGCACGCCCACCCGTCACACGCCCACCTCTCGCCTATGCCAATGCCAGCCACTGATGAGGAGCAGCATGCAGCCAGCGTTCCTCTTAGGAAGACAAATTTAATACTAGCAGACGGTCGGCAGCAGCATTGACACGTCACTCGTTTTTCCAGCAACAGCAGTACTAGTCTGCGACTGTCAGTGTCAGTGAGTAGCTGACTTGTAAGTAAGCTGCTGCAGCTTGCAGGGGAAAGAGAGGGGGAGCCAGACCAGGCTGAGGAGGAGCAGTGTAATTGCACTGAGTGCCATCAGGGGTGTTTGTTTTGTGCACACCACAACATCTGACAATGAATCTGCTTTATTAGGATTGCTACAAGGGGGGATATTTATATTGTGTTGACCGTCAATAGATGGTGCTAGACATACCAAAAAGGCGGTGCTAGACAATGGCTTTGGACACAAATCCTCTTTATACCACATGCATGCACTTAACGCAGAATGGCTTACCCCAATTGGAATCTCCTGGGGATTTGTAACATCGGACAACGCCACCAATATTGTGCGTACATTACATGTGGGCAAATTCCAGCACGTCCCATGTTTTGCACATACATTGAATTTGGTGGTGCAGAATTATTTAAAAAACGACAGGGGCGTGCAAGAGATGCTGTCGGTGGCCCGAAAAATTGCGGGCCACTTTCGGCATTCAGCCACCGCGTGCTGAAGACTGGAGCACCAGCAAACACTCCTGAACCTGCCCCGCCATCATCTGAAGCAAGAGGTGGTAACGAGGTGGAATTCAATCCTTTATATGCTTCAGAGGATGAAGGAGCAGCAAAAGGCCATTCAAGCCTATACAGCTACCTACGATATAGGCAAAGGATGGGGAATGCACCTGACTCAAGCGCAGTGGAGAATGATTTCAACGTTGTGCAAGGTTCTGCAACCCTTTGAACTTGCCACACGTGAAGAAGTCAGTTCAGACACTGCCAGCCTGAGTCAGGTCATTCCCCTCATCAGGCTTTTGCAGAAGAAGCTGGAGAGATTGAAGGAGCAGCTAAAACAGTGCGATTCCGCTAGGCATGTGGGATTTGTGGATGGAGCCCTTAATTCGCTTAACCAGGATTAACGGGTTGAAATCAGAGCACTACATTTTGGCCACCGTGCTCGATCCTAGATTTAAAACCTACGTTGTGTCTCTTTCCGGCAGACACAAGTCTGCAGAGGTTCAAAGACCTGCTGGTGAGAAAATTGTCAAGTCAAGCGGAACGTGACCCATCAACAGCTCCTCCTTCACATTCTCCCGCAACTGGGGCTACGAGGAAAAGGCTAAGAATTCCGAGCCCACCTGCTGGCGGTGATGCAGGGCAGTCTGGAGCGAGTGCTGACATCTGGTCTGGACTGAAGGACCTGCCTACGATTACTGACATGTCGTCTACTGTCACTGCATATGATTCTGTCACCATTGAAAGAATGGTGGAGGATTATATGAGTGACCGCATCCAAGTAGGCACGTCAGATAGTTCGTACTGTCAAAGTCTAAAAATATTGCAGTACACACATCACGTACAAACTACACACAGATGGCCTCTGCGCGTGTACTTGTTCTGCCGTGCGTGCACATATTCGCAATTTGCGTATGGTCGCTCCCGCGGACATGCGCATTAGCGCGTGGTATGGGTATTTACGGTAGAGTTTGTGAACGCATGGAGAGCTATTAAAACACGTTACATATTTAATCCAAATAGTGCACCATGTACACATAGCCTCCCTGCACCACATCAGAAAGTAACAGCAGTTTAAATGGTTTCAGAACAAAGGGATTCACCTTTACAGAATAGGAGGGGACAGAACAAGGTCATAAGGTGGCGTTAGGTATCCAGCTGTAGGGTATTTTAAGGGTAACATTCTGGTGTTGGTTTGAGGAAGATCGCATGTTCCTGCAGATAGTTATGTGCAGAAGCAAAATATAGATATAAACTGTATTTACTGTACATTATGTATGTGGCAGGAAGCCAGAGGAGACCATCCACAAGAGCAGTTGGAATGGACATCGCCCACCTATTCAAACCGACCTATGACCTCTCCTGTACTGTAAAAGTGCATCCCTGTGTCCAATGGACAAAGGGATTACAGTATCCATTGTATTGAGTTTTGGAGGAATTGTATAAAGAAAGCTTGCTGCAGGCCTGGTCAGACACAAGACTCACAAAGTTATCTATTTGATGACCGAGGACCGGACCGGGTAGCGCAAGCGAATCCAATCACGTATGTACCATTGAATGTAGCCATTTACTCTGTTATATTATATTGTATTGTTTGTATTATAACCCCCTTTCAGCAATAATACGCTGTGGTTTCGGAACCCAGTGGTTTAATCACAATATGGTGTCGTGTCTTCATTGCCCTGCTAAGGTTTAAAGTGTATTATCATTGCATTACATTGCTGTAAAAGGTTTAGAGTGTATCTCTGGGTGCGTGCACGCTGTGTGTACTTTGTACCCCCAGCGCGGCGTTTGTACGCAAAGTCCGTACAGTGATACGGGACTCCGTACGCAAACAGTGTATGAAGTACGTAGCGTGTGTACTAAGTTTAGCGGCCGCAGCGGCTCCATGGTAAAGTGTATTCAAAGTGTGTATAAGGTATAGCTTTCATTCCTGTAAGATAATCAACATTATCAGTACGTATACTGGCAGGAAAAAGAGGCAATTTGGAGGCCCTTGCACAAACTTGCTTTTTTTTACCTAAGGGGGGGCCCCTCCAGTGTGTACTCCGAAAGAGTGTTTAGTGCAGCCGCTCACCTTGTCAGCGATCGGCGTACGAGGTTACTTCCAGAAAATGTGGAGAAGATGATGTTCATCAAAATTAATTATAATCAATTCCTCCGTGGAGACATTCACCAGCAATTGCCTCCAGAAAGTACACAGGGACCTGATATGGTGGATTCCAGTGGGGACGACTTAATAATCTGTGAGGAGGGGGATTATACACAGTGAAAGGGGTGAGGAATCGGACGATGAGGAGGAGGTGGACATCTTGCCTCTGTAGAGCCAGTTTGTGCAAGGAGAGATTGATTGCTTCTTTTTTGGTGGGGGCCCAAACCAACCAGTCATGTCAGTCACAGTCGTGTGGCAGACCCTGTCGCTGAAATGATGGGTTTGTTAAAGTGTGCATGTCCTGTTAATACAAAATAAGGGTGGGTGGGAGGGCACAAGGACAATTCCATCTTGCACCTCTTTTTTCTTTAATTTATCTTTATCTTTGCATCATGTGCTGTTTGGGGACTATTTTTTGAAGTGCCATCCTGTCTGACACTGCAGTGCCACTCCTAGATGGGCCAGGAGTTTGTGTCGGCCACTTGGGTTGCTTAGCTTAGCCATCCAGCGACCTTGGTGCACCTCTTTTTTTCTTTGCATTATGTGCTGTTTGGGGACTATTTTTTGAAGTGCCATCCTGTCTGACACTGCAGTGTCACTCCTAGATGGGCCAGGTGTTTGTGTCGGCCACTTGGGTCGCTTAGCTTAGCCATCCAGCGACCTTGGTGCACCTCTTTTTTTCTTTGCATCATGTGCTGTTTGGGGGCTATTTTTTCAAGTGCCATCCTGTCTGGCACTGCAGTGCCACTCCTAGATGGGCCAGGTGTTTGTGTCGGCCACTTGGGTCGCTTAGCTTAGCCATCCAGCGACCTTGGTGCACCTCTTTTTTTCTTTGCATTATGTGCTGTTTGGGGACTATTTTTTGAAGTGCCATCCTGTCTGACACTGCAGTGCCACTCCTAGATGGGCCAGGTGTTTGTGTCGGCCACTTGGGTCGCTTAGCTTAGTCATACAGCGACCTCGGTGAAAATTTTAGGACTAAAAATAATATTGTGAGGTGTGAGGTGTTCAGAATAGACTGGAAATGAGTGGAAATTATGGTTATTGAGGTTAATAATACTATGGGATCAAAATGACCCCCAAATTCTATGATTTAAGCTGTTTTTAAGGGTTTTTTGTAAAAAAAACACCCGAATCCGACAAAAATTTTTCAGGGAGGTTTTGCCAAAACGCGTCCGAATCCAAAACATGGCCGCAGAACCGAATCCGAAACCAAAACACAGGTCTCGAGCTACTCTGAAACTGCACAATCTTTTTTTGTAGCAGCACTGCGATCCTTTCGTTCGCACTTCTGCTAAGCTAAGATACACTCCCAGAGGGCGGTGGCTTAGCGTTTGCACTGCTGCTAAAAGCAGCTAGCGAGCAAACAACTCGGAATGAGGGCCTATATGCAGTGCCCACTCCGCACACACACCTATTTACGGCCCTGTCTATACTGTTATCCAATATCTATTTAAAGTTTTTAACGTTTTTTACAGTTTTTTTCAGTTGATTTCCCCTATTTTCAAAAAAATGTTGCACAGGTTATTGAAGAAAAAATTCTCATGCTTATTTTTCTTCAACTGGATAGCACAAGGATCTGGTACTCACAACTCTGCGGTAATCAAAAATTGGTTGCGACAGCTGCATTAATCTTGCGCCCATGTGAATCTGTCCCTTAGAGAAAAAATGTGTTTGCAAGAAACCCTGATATTGTAATTACTGATTAAATCAAATACTCAATTCAAGAAATCAATTAAATAAAAATCCCCATAAGGGGTGTGGGGTTTTTTTCTATTTACAGTTATAATTTGTGAAAGTACATATTTTACATTTACCTACCTAAAAGAAATTAATTACTTAAACTGTTAGATGTGAAAGATCTATTTTTTGTTGTTGTTAAAATGAAGTGTTATATAAACCGTCATGTTTAGCAAGCAGTGGTTTTTAAACTGCTGCGACAATATTGACACATTTGGTGTGTTGTCCTGCCTTTATTTAATTTTTTTGCAAGTGCACTGCATATCCCAGCAGGGGAATCCGGACTCTGGGTCGACAATGTCTAGGTCGACACACATTAGGTCGACACCTATTGAACGACATTGATTATGCCGACACAGGGAATAAGTCGACACATCCATTAGTTCGATGTGAACAAGGTCGACATGGAAAAAGGTCAACATACGTTTTTCACAATTTTTTTTCTCATTTTTTAAAACTTTTTCATACTTTATGATCCACGTGGAATGCAATTAGGAATGGTAACCTGTGCCGAGCGCAGCGGTAACGGTGTGGGGGAATACAGTGCACTAACTGGGGATCTCGGTCCCTTTACAAAGAAAGCGACACCCAAAAAAACATTAAAAATCCATGTTGACTCTTTTTCATGTCAACCTAATGGCCACGTCAACCTAGTCACTGTCGACCATTAGGTGTCGACCTAATGTGTGGCGATCTAGACACTGTCATCCCTGAGTCCCATACCCCTCAGCAGGATCTAGATGCTAGCAGCTGTGGTTTTCCAAGTGCCAGCATGACCTGGCAGCCATGAAATTTGGGAATTACAAGGTTTGCTGGGACCTGTAGTGCATCAAAAAATAGGTATATTTTCTAAAATTAAAGAATGATTACTACCTCAACATGCACAGTCTAATTGGGTTGCAACAAGCCTTAGTTCTATTAGAATGGGGCTGAAACCTCTAGGGCAGTGGTTCTCAAACTCGGTCCTCAGGGACCCAAACAACTCATGTTTCGCAGTTCACCCAGCAGGAGCACAGGTGTATTCATTACTCACTGACACATTTTAAAAGATCCACAGGTGGGGATAACTATTTCAGTTGTTAATCTGTACAGAGACCTGGAAATCATGAACTGTTTGGGGTCCTCATGAAGACCGAGTTTGAGAACCCATGTTCTAGAGCAGGCAATCCCAACCTCGGTCCTTAAGGCACGCTAACAGTGCAGGTTTTAGTGATATCCATGCTTCAGCACAGTTGGTTAAATCCAAATAACTGAGGTACCACGTAAGTCACCTGTGCTCAAGCCTGGATTTCACTAAAGCCAGGACTGTTAGTGAGCACTGAGGACCGAGGTTGGGAATGTCTGCTCTAGAGAATGCAGTCTCATGATGTCTGGCCTAGGACATACTGGAACTCGGAGGGAGACCCCATTTAGCAACAGTAGCTACTGTTTTCTTAACAGAAACTTCATCAGGACCCTACACATTGGGCCTAATTCAGATCTGTTCGCTTGCTAACATTTTTCGCTGCGCAGCGATCAGGTCACTACTGTGCATGCGTATGCACCGCAATGCGCAGGCGCGTCGTACTTGTACAAAGCGGATCATTGCTGTGCACTGGTTCTAGCAAAGAATCCATTCGCACAGCCGAACGCAAGGTGATTGACAGAAAAAGGGCGTTTGTGGGTGGCAACTGACCGTTTTCTGGGAGTGTTTGCAAAAACGCAGGCATGTCAAGGCGTTTGCAGGGCGGGTGTCTGACCTCGATTCCGGGCTCGAATAGGCTGAAGTGATCGCAGCGGCTGAGTAAGGTCAGATCTACTCAGAAACTGCACACACTGTTTTTGTACTGCTACGCTGCACATGCGTTCGCACACTTGCAAAGCTAAAATACACTCAAAAAATAGATAGCGAGCGAACAGATCTGAATTAGGCCCATTGTCCCTATGATTTCTCTCGACCAGTCTCAACGTAAGTGATAGTGCTGGTTTAGATTTTGTGGAAAGACCCAACATATTTGGTTTTTCTTACCATAAAAAGACCAGGGCTGCACCTATCCATGCAACTCTTCAAACAAACACGTCTCTCAAAGGGAAATAATATTTAGGTTTTTTTATATTTTAAAAAAGGATGTGCACCGAGCCATTTTTCAGGTTTTGTGTTGTGAAATTTGGATCTGGATCTCCTTCGTGTTTTTGGATCTGGATTGGTGTTGCTAAAGCCACCCTTGAGGGTTTTGGTTCTGGATTTTTTTTCGAAAAAATAATCAAAACAGCTAAAATAAGAGATTTGGAGGGTGTTTTTGTTCCTACAGTAATATTAACCTCAGTAACATTCATTTCCACTCATTTCCAGTAGAGATGTGCGGCGGGCACTTTTCGTGTTTTGTGTTTTAGTTTTCTGGTTCCATGCTCGTGTTTTGGATCTGGATTGGTTTTGCCAAAACCACCCTTTCGTGTTTTGGTATTGGATCTGGATGATTAAAAAAAAAAACCATAAAAACAGCTAAAATCACAGAAGTTGGGGGTAATTGTGATCCTACGGTATTAATAACCGCAATAACATTCATTTCCATTCATTTCCAGTCTATTTTGAACACCTCACATCTCACACTATTGTTTTTAGGCCAAAAGGTTGCACCAAGGTGGCTGTATGACTAAGCTAAGCGACCCAAGTGGTCGGCACAAACACCTGGCCCATCTAGGAGTGGCACTGCAGTTGCAGACAGGATGGCACTTAAAATAACTAGGCCCCAAACAGCACATTATGCAAAGAAGTAAAAGAGGTGCAATGACGTAGTTGTATGACTAAGCTAAGTGACACAAGTATGCGGCATAAGCACCTGGCCCATCTAGGAGTGGCACTGCAGTGGCAGACAGGGTGGCACTTAAAAAAAAAAAGTCCCCAAACAGCACATCATGCAAAGAAGTAAAAGAGGTGCAATGAGTTAGCTGTATGACTAAGCTAAGCAACACAAGTCTCCGGCACAAACACCTGGCCCATCTAGGAGTGGCACTGCAGTTGCAGACAGGATGGCACTTAAAATAACTAGGCCCAAAACAGCACATCATGCAAAGAAGAAAAAGAGGTACAATGAGGTAGTTGGATGACTAAGCTAAGTGATACAAGTGTGCAGAACAAAGAACATGGGACGTGCTTGAATTTGCCCAGATGTAATACATGCACAATATTGGTGGCACAGGAGAGCTTACCCCTAAACCACACACACACACACAGCAAAGCCTGTAAAATTAATTTGGATAATAATAACCTTTTTATTTGGAGCTATTATAATAATATGCAGCACTGGCGAGCGTACCCCTACACCACACAGGGAAAACCCTGTCAAAATTATTTGGATAATAATATAAGTAATGTATATAACCCTTTCATTTGGAGTAAATAATATACAGCACAGGACACCACCATTGGATTTATGGCATCACAAGATACCACCACTGGACTGACGCAGCACAAGACAGCACCACTGGACTGATGCAGCACAAGACAGCACCACTGGACTGGACTTATACGGCAGTACCACTGGACTGGATTTATACGGCAGGATCACTGGATTTATATGCCAGTACCACTGGAATTATACGGTAGTATCAGTGGAATTATACGGCTGTATCACTGGAATTATACGGCAGTACCACTGGATTTATACGGCATACCACTGTACTGGATTTATATGGCAGTATCACTGGACTTATACGCCAGGACCACTGGAATTATACGGTAGAATCACTGGATTTATACGGTAGTATCACTGGAATTATACGGCAGTATCACTGGATTTATACGGCAGTATCACTGGATTTATACGGCAGTACCACTGGACATATACGGAAGTATCACTGGAATTATATGGCAGTACCACTGAACAAATACGGCAGGATCACTGGATTGATATGGCAGTACCGCTGGCCATATACGGCAGTATCACTGGACATATACGGCAGTATCACTGGACATATACGGCAGTACCACTGGACATATACAACAGCACAGGGACACCACCACTGGACTGATGCAGGATAACACAGCACCACTGCAATGGACTGGACTTATACAGCAGCACTAGACAAATGGCAGCAGAGGACACTACCACTATGACTGGACTGATGCAGCACAACACACCACCACTGAACTGATGCAGCACAAAACAGCACCACTGGACTGGACTTATACAGCAGCACTGGACATATGGCAGCAGAGGACACCACCACTGTGACTGGACTGATGCAGCACAAGACATGGACACTGTACTGATGCAGGACACTGAAGGACACTGAGGACGGAGACACGTCCTCTCACTAAACTCTCCAATGCCTGAGTGAAAATGGCAGTGACGCGCGGCTCCTTATGTTGAATCTAAACCCGCAAGAATCCGACAGTGGGATGATGATGTTTTGCCTCAGTCTGGTTTCCGAGTCAGGTGGGAAAACCTGAGCCTGACTCCAGGGTCGGACTGGCCCACAGGGGTACCAGGGAAACCACCGGTGGGCCCCACTGCCTGGGGGCCCACTCCTTCCTTTAGGGATCAGGTTCCAGACTGTGCACTTGTATTATACATGGTAGATATGCTGCATTACACTGCACAAGACAATTGTGTATTTCAAGCCTCTGTGGAGGCAGGCCACACCCCCTTTGTAGGCTTGCCACACCCTTAAGTATGGGCCCCTATCACTGCATTCCCCCAGTGGGCCCTTCATGCCCCAGTCCGACACTGCCTACTCTCGGGTAGTGAAGTTCGGGTGGGTTCGGTTCTCAGGGAACCGAACCCGCTCATCTCTAATTTCCAGTCTATTTTGAACACCTCACAGCTCACAATATTGGGGGTAATTCTGAGTTGATCACAGCAGGAACTTTGTTAGCAGTTGGTCATAACCATGTGCACTGCAGGGGAGGCAGATATACATGTGCAGAGAGAGTTAGATTTGGGTGGGGTGTGTTCAAACTGAAATCTAAATTGCAGTGTAAAAATAAAGCAGCCAGTATTTACCCTGCACAGAAACAAAATAACCCACCCAAATCTAACTCTTTCTGCACATGTTATATCTGCCCCACCTGCAGTGCACATGGGGGGTCATTCCGAGTTGTTCGCACGCAAGCTGCTTTTAGCAGCTTTGTACACGCTAAGCCGCCGCCTACTGGGAGTGAATCTTAGCTTATCAAAATTGCGAACGAAAGATTAGCAGAATTGCGAATAGACACTTCTTAGCAGTTTCTGAGTAGCTCCACACTTACTCGGCAACTGCGATCAGTTCAGTCAGTTTCATTCCTGGTTTGACGTCACAAACACACCCAGCGTTCGCCCAGACACTCCTCCGTTTCTCCAGCCACTCCCGCGTTTTTCCCAGAAACGGTAGCGTTTTTTCACACACTCCCATAAAACGGCCTGTTTCCGCCCAGAAACACCCACTTCCTGTCAATCACACTCCGATCACCAGAACGAAGAAAAAACCTCGTAATGCCGTGAGTAAAATTCCTAACTGCATAGTAAATTTACTTTGCGCAGTCGCACTGCGGACATTGCGCATGCGCATTAGCGACTAATCGCTCCATTGCGAGAAAAAAAGAACGAACAACTCGGAATGACCCCCATGGTTTTGCCCAACTGCTAACAAAGTTCCTGCTTCGATCAACTCAGAATTACCCCCCTTGTTTTTATCCAGTTTAGGCCAAAAGGTTGCACAGAGGTACAGTAGTTGGACGGAGCAGCAGCAGCCCTTGGATGTACTGTATATACTGGGAGGACAAAATATTTTAAAAAACAGAATGTATTTAAAAAAAAAGACACATTAGGCAAGGCTCAAAATTTCAGTTCACAATAAGATGATTAAGGCAAAGAAGACTAAAAAAGACAATATTTTAGATTTAATTTATTTTAAGTTCAATTTTTTAACATTTTATTTATTTAATTTCATTTATTTAGAATCAAATTCCTAATTTCCTCCAATATATCTTCAATATGCAGAAAGTTCACTATATGAGTGTGGAGAGTTTATTTATATTAATTTAATTTAAATGTATCTAATTTATAATTATCAATAATAATATTTATTTAAATGAATTACAATGTGGTGATAAGAAGAGTTATGAAAATAGGACAAAAAGTTATAATAAGAGTATGTGCTAAAGACACCACACCTTGAAATGGACGGAGCACGCCTGGATGTATTCTGGGAGGATACAGCACAAAATATATAAAAAAAGATGTCTTATTTTGGGTAGACTGACGGGGGGGGGGTCCGGAGCAGCTGCAGTCCCTGGATCTATACTAGAGATGAGCGGGTTCGGTTTCTCTGAAACCGAACCCGCACGAACTTCATGTTTTTTTTACGGGTCCGAGCAGACTCGGATCCTCCCGCCTTGCTCGGTTAACCCGAGCGCGCCCGAACGTCATCATGACGCTGTCGGATTCTCGCGAGACTCGGATTCTATATAAGGAGCCGCGCGTCGCCGCCATTTTCACACGTGCATTGAGATTGATAGGGAGAGGACGTGGCTGGCGTCCTCTCCATTAGAAATTAGATTAGAAGAGAGAGAGAGATTGTGCAGAGTCAGACAGAGTTTACCACAGTGACCAGTGCAGTTGTTGTTAGTTAACTTTTATTTATTTTAATATAATATATCCGTTCTCTGCTATATCCGTTCTCTGCCTGAAAAAAAACGATACACAGCAGCAGCCAGTCACACAGTGTGACTCAGTCTGTGTGCACTCAGCTCAGCCCAGTGTGCTGCACATCAATGTATAAAAGGCAAAGCTTATAATAATTGTGGGGGAGACTGGGGAGCACTGCAGGTTGTTATAGCAGGAGCCCCCAGGAGTACATAATATTATATTAATTTAAAATTAAACAGTGCACACTTTTGCTGCAGGAGTGCCACTGCCAGTGTGACTAGTGGTGACCAGTGCCTGACCACCAGTATAGTAGTATATTGTTGTATGTATTGTATACTATCTCTTTATCAACCAGTCTATATTAGCAGCAGACACAGTACAGTGCGGTAGTTCATGGCTGTGGCTACCTCTGTGTCGGCAGTCGGAACTCGGCAGGCAGTCCGTCCATCCATAATTGTATTACAATATATACCACCTAACCGTGGTATTTTTTTTTCTTTCTTTATACCGTCATAGTGTCATACTAGTTGTTACGAGTATACTACTATCTCTTTATCAACCAGTGTACAGTGCGGTAGTTCACGGCTGTGGCTACCTCTGTGTCGGCAGTCGGCAGGCAGTCCGTCCATCCATAATTGTATTATTATTATAATATATACCACCTAACTGTGGTATTTTTTTTTCTTTCTTTATACCGTCGTCATAGTGTCATACTAGTTGTTACGAGTATACTACTATCTCTTTATCAACCAGTGTACAGTGCGGTAGTTCACGGCTGTGGCTACCTCTGTGTCGGCAGTCGGCAGGCAGTCCGTCCATCCATAATTGTATTATTATTATAATATATACCACCTAACCGTGGTTTTTTTTTCATTCTTTATACCGTCGTCATAGTGTCATACTAGTTGTTACGAGTATACTACTATCTCTTTATCAACCAGTGTACAGTGCGGTAGTTCACGGCTGTGGCTACCTCTGTGTCGGCAGTCGGCAGGCAGTCCGTCCATCCATAATTGTATTATTATTATAATATATACCACCTAACTGTGGTATTTTTTTTTCTTTCTTTATACCGTCGTCATAGTGTCATACTAGTTGTTACGAGTATACTACTATCTCTTTATCAACCAGTGTACAGTGCGGTAGTTCACGGCTGTGGCTACCTCTGTGTCGGCAGTCGGCAGGCAGTCCGTCCATCCATAATTGTATTATTATTATAATATATACCACCTAACCGTGGTTTTTTTTTCATTCTTTATACCGTCATAGTGTCATACTAGTTGTTACGAGTATACTACTATCTCTTTATCAACCAGTGTACAGTGCGGTAGTTCACGGCTGTGGCTACCTCTGTGTCGGCAGTCGGCAGGCAGTCCGTCCATCCATAATTGTATTATTATTATAATATATACCACCTAACTGTGGTATTTTTTTTTCTTTCTTTATACCGTCGTCATAGTGTCATACTAGTTGTTACGAGTATACTACTATCTCTTTATCAACCAGTGTACAGTGCGGTAGTTCACGGCTGTGGCTACCTCTGTGTCGGCAGTCGGCAGGCAGTCCGTCCATCCATAATTGTATTATTATTATAATATATACCACCTAACCGTGGTTTTTTTTTCATTCTTTATACCGTCATAGTGTCATACTAGTTGTTACGAGTATACTACTATCTCTTTATCAACCAGTGTACAGTGCGGTAGTTCACGGCTGTGGCTACCTCTGTATCGGCACTCGGCAGGCAGTCCGTCCATCCATAATTGTATTATTATTATAATATATACCACCTAACCGTGGTTTTTTTTTCATTCTTTATACCGTCGTCATAGTGTCATACTAGTTGTTACGAGTATACTACTATCTCTTTATCAACCAGTGTACAGTGCGGTAGTTCACGGCTGTGGCTACCTCTGTGTCGGCAGTCGGCAGGCAGTCCGTCCATCCATAATTGTATTATTATTATAATATATACCACCTAACCGTGGTTTTTTTATACCACCTAACCGTGGCAGTCCGTCCATAATTGTATACTAGTATCCAATCCATCCATCTCCATTGTTTACCTGAGGTGCCTTTTAGTTCTGCCTATAAAATATGGAGAACAAAAAAGTTGAGGTTCCAAAATTAGGGAAAGATCAAGATCCACTTCCACCTCGTGCTGAAGCTGCTGCCACTAGTCATGGCCGAGACGATGAAATGCCAGCAACGTCGTCTGCCAAGGCCGATGCCCAATGTCATAGTACAGAGCATGTCAAATCCAAAACACCAAATATCAGAAAAAAAAGGACTCCAAAACCTAAAATAAAATTGTCGGAGGAGAAGCGTAAACTTGCCAATATGCCATTTACCACACGGAGTGGCAAGGAACGGCTGAGGCCCTGGCCTATGTTCATGGCTAGTGGTTCAGCTTCACATGAGGATGGAAGCACTCAGCCTCTCGCTAGAAAACTGAAAAGACTCAAGCTGGCAAAAGCACCGCAAAGAACTGTGCGTTCTTTGAAATCCCAAATCCACAAGGAGAGTCCAATTGTGTCGTTTGCGATGCCTGACCTTCCCAACACTGGACGTGAAGAGCATGCGCCTTCCACTATTTGCATGCCCCCTGCAAGTGCTGGAAGGAGCACCCGCTGTCCAGTTCCTGATAGTCAGATTGAAGATGTCAGTGTTGAAGTACACCAGGATGAGGAGGATATGGGTGTTGCTGGCGCTGGGGAGGAAATTGACCAGGAGGATTCTGATGGTGAGGTGGTTTGTTTAAGTCAGGCACCCGGGGAGACACCTGTTGTCCGTGGGAGGAATATGGCCGTTGACATGCCAGGTGAAAATACCAAAAAAATCAGCTCTTCGGTGTGGAGGTATTTCACCAGAAATGCGGACAACAGGTGTCAAGCCGTGTGTTCCCTTTGTCAAGCTGTAATAAGTAGGGGTAAGGACGTTAACCACCTCGGAACATCCTCCCTTATACGTCACCTGCAGCGCATTCATAATAAGTCAGTGACAAGTTCAAAAACTTTGGGTGACAGCGGAAGCAGTCCACTGACCAGTAAATCCCTTCCTCTTGTAACCAAGCTCACGCAAACCACCCCACCAACTCCCTCAGTGTCAATTTCCTCCTTCCCCAGGAATGCCAATAGTCCTGCAGGCCATGTCACTGGCAAGTCTGACGAGTCCTCTCCTGCCTGTGATTCCTCCGATGCATCCTTGCGTGTAACGCCTACTGCTGCTGGCGCTGCTGTTGTTGCCGCTGGGAGTCGATGGTCATCCCAGAGGGGAAGTCGTAAGCCCACTTGTACTACTTCCAGTAAGCAATTGACTGTTCAACAGTCCTTTGCGAGGAAGATGAAATATCACAGCAGTCATCCTACTGCAAAGCGGATAACTGAGTCCTTGACAACTATGTTGGTGTTAGACGTGCGTCAAGTATCCGCCGTTAGTTCACAGGGAACTAGACAATTTATTGAGGCAGTGTGCCCCCGTTACCAAATACCATCTAGGTTCCACTTCTCTAGGCAGGCGATACCGAGAATGTACACGGACGTCAGAAAAAGACTCACCAGTGTCCTAAAAAATGCAGTTGTACCCAATGTCCACTTAACCACGGACATGTGGACAAGTGGAGCAGGGCAGGGTCAGGACTATATGACTGTGACAGCCCACTGGGTAGATGTATGGACTCCCGCCGCAAGAACAGCAGCGGCGGCACCAGTAGCAGCATCTCGCAAACGCCAACTCTTTCCTAGGCAGGCTACGCTTTGTATCACCGCTTTCCAGAATACGCACACAGCTGAAAACCTCTTACGGCAACTGAGGAAGATCATTGCGGAATGGCTTACCCCAATTGGACTCTCCTGTGGATTTGTGGCATCGGACAACGCCAGCAATATTGTGTGTGCATTAAATATGGGCAAATTCCAGCACGTCCCATGTTTTGCACATACCTTGAATTTGGTGGTGCAGAATTTTTTAAAAAACGACAGGGGCGTGCAAGAGATGCTGTCGGTGGCCAGAAAAATTGCGGGACACTTTCGGCGTACAGGCACCACGTACAGAAGACTGGAGCACCACCAAAAACTACTGAACCTGCCCTGCCATCATCTGAAGCAAGAAGTGGTAACGAGGTGGAATTCAACCCTCTATATGCTTCAGAGGTTGGAGGAGCAGCAAAAGGCCATTCAAGCCTATACAATTGAGCACGATATAGGAGATGGAATGCACCTGTCTCAAGTGCAGTGGAGAATGATTTCAACGTTGTGCAAGGTTCTGATGCCCTTTGAACTTGCCACACGTGAAGTCAGTTCAGACACTGCCAGCCTGAGTCAGGTCATTCCCCTCATCAGGCTTTTGCAGAAGAAGCTGGAGGCATTGAAGAAGGAGCTAACACAGAGCGATTCCGCTAGGCATGTGGGACTTGTGGATGCAGCCCTTAATTCGCTTAACAAGGATTCACGGGTGGTCAATCTGTTGAAATCAGAGCACTACATTTTGGCCACCGTGCTCGATCCTAGATTTAAAGCCTACCTTGGATCTCTCTTTCCGGCAGACACAGGTCTGCTGGGGTTGAAAGACCTGCTGGTGACAAAATTGTCAAGTCAAGCGGAACGCGACCTGTCAACATCTCCTCCTTCACATTCTCCCGCAACTGGGGGTGCGAGGAAAAGGCTCAGAATTCCGAGCCCACCCGCTGGCGGTGATGCAGGGCAGTCTGGAGCGACTGCTGATGCTGACATCTGGTCCGGACTGAAGGACCTGACAACGATTACGGACATGTCGTCTACTGTCACTGCATATGATTCTCTCAACATTGATAGAATGGTGGAGGATTATATGAGTGACCGCATCCAAGTAGGCACGTCACACAGTCCGTACTTATACTGGCAGGAAAAAGAGGCAATTTGGAGGCCCTTGCACAAACTGGCTTTATTCTACCTAAGTTGCCCTCCCACAAGTGTGTACTCCGAAAGAGTGTTTAGTGCCGCCGCTCACCTTGTCAGCAATCGGCGTACGAGGTTACATCCAGAAAATGTGGAGAAGATGATGTTCATTAAAATGAATTATAATCAATTCCTCCGCGGAGACATTGACCAGCAGCAATTGCCTCCACAAAGTACACAGGGAGCTGAGATGGTGGATTCCAGTGGGGACGAATTGATAATCTGTGAGGAGGGGGATGTACACGGTGATATATCGGAGGGTGAAGATGAGGTGGACATCTTGCCTCTGTAGAGCCAGTTTGTGCAAGGAGAGATTAATTGCTTCTTTTTTGGGGGGGTCCAAACCAACCCGTCATATCAGTCACAGTCGTGTGGCAGACCCTGTCACTGAAATGATGGGTTGGTTAAAGTGTGCATGTCCTGTTTTGTTTATACAACATAAGGGTGGGTGGGAGGGCCCAAGGATAATTCCATCTTGCACCTCTTTTTTCTTTTCTTTTTCTTTGCATCATGTGCTGATTGGGGAGGGTTTTTTGGAAGGGACATCCTGCGTGACACTGCAGTGCCACTCCTAGATGGGCCCGGTGTTTGTGTCGGCCACTAGGGTCGCTTATCTTTCTCACACAGTCAGCTACCTCATTGCGCCTCTTTTTTTCTTTGCGTCATGTGCTGTTTGGGGAGGGTTTTTTGGAAGGGACATCCTGCGTGACACTGCAGTGCCACTCCTAGATGGGCCCGGTGTTTGTGTCGGCCACTAGGGTCGCTTATCTTACTCACACAGCGACCTCGGTGCAAATTTTAGGACTAAAAATAATATTGTGAGGTGTGATGTGTTCAGAATAGGCTGAAAATGAGTGTAAATTATGTTTTTTGAGGTTAATAATACTTTGGGATCAAAATTACCCCCAAATTCTATGATTTAAGCTGTTTTTTAGGGTTTTTTGAAAAAAACACCCGAATCCAAAACACACCCGAATCCGACAAAAAAAATTCGGTGAGGTTTTGCCAAAACGCGGTCGAACCCAAAACACGGCCGCGGAACCGAACCCAAAACCAAAACACAAAACCCGAAAAATTTCAGGCGCTCATCTCTAATCTATACTGGGATAACACAGCACAAAATATTATTTTAAATCAAAATATATTTTCTCATACGCCCTAGAGGATGCTGGGGACGCTTCAAGAACTATGGGGTATAGACGGGATCCGCAGGAGACATGGGCACTTTAAGACTTTGAATGGATGTGAACTGGCTCCTCCCTCTATGCCCCTCCTCCAGATTCCAGTTTAGATTCTGTGCCCAGTGAGACTGGTCACACACAGGGGAGCTCTACTGAGTTTCTCTGAAAAGACTTTATGTTAGGTTTATTATTTTCAGGGAGACCTGCTGGCAACAGTCTCCCTGCATCGTGGGACTTAGGGGAGAGAAGCAGACCTACTTCTGTGAGTTTCAAGGCTCTGCTTCTATGGCTACTGGACACCTTTAGCTCCAGAGGGTCTGACCGCTAGGTACGCCTAGATGCTCATTCCCAGAGCCCGCCGTCACCCCCCTTGCAGAGCCAGAAGTCAGAAGACAGGTGAGTAGAAGAAGGTCAGAAGACTTCAGTGACGGCTTTGAGGTACCACACAGCGGCCGCGCTGTGTGCCATGCTCACACACACACAGGCACTGTAGGGTGCGGGGGGGGGGGGGGGGGCGCCCTGGGCAGCATATAAATCCTCAACAGAGACTGGCAATCGAATATATAAGTGCCTAGACACTATATTTAACCCCCGCCAGTAGTATAAATATATGCAAGTAATAGCGGGGCTGAAGCGCACCATTGAGGGGGCGGGGCATCCCCCTCACAGCTCATTTCAGCGCCTTTTTCTCCTCACAGAGACGCTGGTCCTTCCAAAGCACTGCTGTACAGATCAGAGTGAAAAACGAGTTGTTTGGTGCAATATAAGTTAAAAATAAAAGCACACTATATAATGAGCGCTGTGGAAATGAGCTGGTAAACTCCTTCTGTGTTTCCCTGACAGAATGTACTGAGGTCTATCCCTTATAGCCAGTGTAATGTCGGTGGGTGTTTGGTACACGTGTGTCGGCATATCTGAGACTGAGTGCTCTGCCACAAAGGGAATGACTCTGTCGGCACTGTCGACTCCTAATGGTACTTGGTACATGTAAATAAGTGTCAACATGTCAGTAGATGTATATTTTTCCCAAGAGAAAACTATATGGAAGACACAGACGTGGGAGCTGACCCTGTCGGCACCAACAATATCTGACTGGGTGAAAATTGGCATGATAATGTGATGCATATCAGAAAGAGCTATACCTATATGTATATGTATGTATAGTAAGGTTGCATAGGTCTGTGGCACGAACACAGACGTGGTAAATTTTTATGGAGGGAGTCATATTCATAGAATAGATTTCCTTCAGACCCCTCGGGATCGCAAAAATTTTATTTTGCCCAGTTACTACTCCCTGAGATCGACATGAATAATGTTTCTTATGTCGACCATAATGTTTCCAGATTAGATCCACAAAATCGGCATTCAGTACATGTTCATACACATTAGAACGTATTAACGTCACTAGGGACCCTGCTGTTCCTGACAAAAGGATATATGTATACGAGTTATATATATATATATAGATATATATATGTGTATAGGTGCATTTAAAGGTATATATATATATGTATATATAAAAAATTTATAATGAATGCTGAGGTAAAGTTATTCCTTCTCGTGCTGAGCGCTCTGTTGAAAAAAACTCTGGGTCAAGGAGTGTTTATTCTTTTCCCGCCGTGGATAGAATAAAGTGAGTCACCCCCTGTTCTGCATGGGGCCCTGTCACAAAGGATCGTATGCAGAAAGCTATGTGATACTCTAATTATGTGTCTGTGTGTACGTTGATTATACTTGCATTGCACACGCATGGGGGAGTAGTTGTATGCAGGGTACTCCTTAAGTTGGGTCATATCTATAACGTTGCAGCAAACTGCCGTGCGACTACAAGGGATATAGGACTCTTGGGTTCGCGGGCCGATTCCAGGGCGGTCTTGACTAGGAGGGCGTTGTGGATTCACCAATGGAATGCTGATGCCGACTCCGAGAAGACCCTGGAGTCTCTCCCCTATGAAGGTGAAGCCTGGTTTGGTGATGGCCTTGTTAAGTTGATCTCGGCAGATGCCACTGGTAAGTCTACCTTCTTGCCCTATGTTCCCTCACAACGGTTGGTGACGCATTATTGTAGGATGCAGTCATTTCGACCGAATAGATACGGATTTCCCTTTCTTTGCAGGTAGAGGAAGGTGAAAAGGTAAGAGGTCAGCAGCCTTTTCAAGTTCGCGGAAGCAGAAATCATCCTCTGTTTCTGCCACATCCAGTGAGTAGACCAGTGAGTTTTAAGAATAGAGTCCCAAGGGGGACATAGTGGAGTTTCCAGATGTTTCCCCTCACCGATTTTTCAAATAGACCTTACCGGTTCTCCTGGACGGCGAGGTAGTATGCGACGCAATACAAGAATTGTGTCAGGATCAGGTCATTGTCCTGCCGTCTCGGTCACACAAAAAAAAAAAGGAAGAAGCTGTTATTCAAGCTTTTTCGTGCTCTCGAGGCCAGACGGCTCGGTCAGACCAATCCTATATCTGAAATCCCAAAAAATTTCTAGTTAAGAAGTTGAACTACAAGATGGAATCTCTCAGGGCAGAGATCTCCAATCTGAAAAATGGGAAAGGGAGTCTAAATATGGTTTCTTCCGCATTAGGCTTACCTGGGTTTGCTATTCAGGATTGTCATTACCAATTCACCGGAGTGAAGGCGGTATGATGGTTTTCCTTCGATAGTAAAATAGTCATTATTATTCTGTACTGGGATGCTCTCCTGATTACGGCGAGGTCATGAAACCAAGTGGTGCAAAACGTTGCATTCTCCCTGACAGTTCTTCAACAATGTGGTTGGCTCCTGAACTTGCCAGAATCACTGTTGATCCCAACGACGCGGTTGTCGGCATTGGGAATATTGTTAGATACAGAACTGATGAGAGTTTGTTTCTTCCAGTGGAAAAAACTCTGAGGATCCAGAGTCTGGTCAGACCTGCAACAGTGTCAATCCATCAATGCATTCCGTTGCTGAAAAAGATGGTTGCGGCCTACAAGGCCATTCAGTGAGCAGGTTAAATGCCAGGGTGTTTTAGCGGGACCAGTTGGACAAGTGGTCCGGTTCCCACCTGGGATAATCCTGTTTTTTTCAAGACCAGGATTTCACTCCTGTGGTAGTGGCGCAGTTCTCATAAGCGCAGGTTCGGGTTCCAGGACTGGATCCTAGGGGCCACGGATGCATACCTTCAAGGCGGGGGAGCTGTCACACTGGGGGAAAACTTCCAAGGAAGAGGGTCAAGTTAGGATACTTGTCACCACATTAACGGTCTAGAGGTAAGGGCCGTTTATAACGGTTTTCTACAAACAAAAACCGAAGCAGCAATGGCAGAAGCCAGAAAGATTTTCCGCTGGGCGACGAAATCATATACATGCTCTGTCAGCGGTGTTCGTTCCAGGAGTGGGCAACTGGGAAGCAGGCTTCCTCGACAGACACGTCTCCATCCAGGAGAATGGTGTCTTCATCCAGAGGTTTTCACAGAAGTGACAGGTCGTTGTGGAATTCCTAAAATTGACAAGATGGCGTCTCTCCTCAACAAGAAGCTTCAGATATATTGTTACAGGTCAAGGGGCCCTCAAGCAATAGCGGTGGACGCCCTAGTGACTCCGTGGGTGTTTCAGTCGGTCTATGCGTCCCCTCCGTTTCCATTTTTTTCCAAAAATGCTAAAGATCATAAAAAGAACAAAGGTTCAGGTGATCCTCTTTGTTCCAGACTGGCCTAAGAGGACCTGGTATCCGGATCCTCAGGAATTACGCATAAGAGATCCCGAACCTCTTCCTTTATGAGAGGATCTGTTATAGCAGAGGCCGTGCGTGTACCAAGGCTTACCGCAGCTTCGTTTGACGGCCTGGAGGTTGAAGCCGGATCCTAGCTGAAAGGATATTTCCAGTGAAGTCATCTCTACTCTTCTTCAGGTCGGAAAAGGAGTAACGGAATAACATTACCACCGTATTTGGAGAAAGTATGTGTCTGGGTGCGAATCCAAGAAGGCTTCTACGGAAGATTTCCAGTGGGTCGTTTTCTCCATTTTTCACAAGATGGTGTGGATGCGGGTCTTGGGCTCGATTAAGGTTCAGATTTCAGCCTTATCGGTTCTCTTCCAAAAACAATTAGCCTCCTTTACAAAAGTTCAAACTTTCGTAAAAGGAGTATTACACATCCAACCTCCCTTTGTGTCCCCCTGGAGCTCCATGGGGTCTAAAGTGGTGTTGCAGTTTCGGCAATCTCTTTGGGTTGAACCTTTACGTAAGGTAGAGTTGTAATTCGTCACTTGGAAAGTGGTTAGGCTGTTGGCCTTGGCATCCGCAAGGCGGGTGTCTGAATCGGCGGCTTTGGCCCACAAGTGGCCCTACTTAATCTTCCATGAAGATAGAGCGGAGTTGAGAACTCGTCAGCAATTTTCTGCCAAAAGTGGTTTCATTGTTTCACATGAACCAACCTATTGTGGTGCCAATGGCTACTGAAGCCTTGACGGAATCGAAGTCTCTCGATGTGGTCAGAGCTTTGAAAATATATGTCACCAGAACGGCTCAGATTAGGACAACAGAGGCTCTCTTTGTCCTGTATGCTCCCGACAACATTGGGGCTCCTGCTTCCAAGCAGACTATTGCACACTGGATCTGTAATACGATTCAGCAGGCTCATTCTACGGCTGGATTGCCGTTACCGAAATCGGTGAAGACGCATTCTACCAGAAAGGTGGGCGCATCCTGGGCGGCTGCCCGAGGGGTCTCGGCGTTACGGCTTTGCCGAGCAGCTACTTGGTCAGGCTCAAACACCTTTGCGAGGTTTTACAAGTTTGATACCCTGGCTGATGAGGACCTCTTGTTGGGTCAATCGGTGCTGCAGAGTCATCCGCACTCTCCCGCCCATTCTAGAGCTTTGGTATAAACCCCATGGTTCTTGAAGCGTCCCCAGCATCCTCTAGGACGTATGAGAAAATAGAATTTTAATACCTACCCGTAAATTCTCTTCTCTTAGTCCGTAGAGGATGCTGGGCGCCCGTCCCAGTGCATACTGTATCTGCAGTTATTGGGTATGGTTACACACATGGTGTGTTGCGTTTAAGTCAGTCAGTTGCTGACGTTGTTCATGCCATTGCATGCGTTATGCTGTAATTGATTGTGTTTACACACAAGTTGTTACGTTTTCTGTCAGCGTATTGCTGCATATTCTTCATGCCGTCGGCTGGTGTTCTATTGAATGCCACATTCTGCGGCATACTGGAGGTGTGAGCTGGTAAGATGCTCACCGTGGTTTAACAATAAATTATTTCCTCAAAATGTCCGTCTCCCTGGGCACAGTTACTTAAACTGGAGTCTGGTGGATGAGCATAGAGGGAGGAACCAGTTCACACCCATTCAAAGTCTTAAAGTGCGCATGTCTCCTGCGGATCCCGTCTATACCCCATGGTACTTGAAGCGTCCCTAGCATCCTCTACGGACTAAGAGAAAAGGATTTACCGGTAGTTATTAAAATCCTATTATTTTTTATATTACACACTGCGGTTACAGCACAATAAAAAAACTTGATTTTTTTTTTATAATTATGATTTTAGGCTTTTTGTTTTTAGCTTTTATTATTTTAATTTTACACTGGGGCGGATCCCCTGGATGGACGGACAGATCACCCCTTTCAGATACAGCAGACACAGAGGATCACACACAGAGGATATGTAGCAGCAGGGCCTGCAAATGGGGTAAATGGGACACCTGTACTGGTCCCCAGGGATCATAGGGGCCCCAAATATATGCTGCTTAGTGCCCAGCAGGGATGTGAGCCATCTTATCCAAATAGGGCAGCGAGCTGTAGGTGGTGTGGGCGAAACCTCAGAGTGACAGGAGCCTCTCACACACAGTGACTGTGCAACCAGGGCCGGTTCTGGCGATCTGTGCGCCCCGGGCGGCAATAGGGGGTGTGGCTTCGTACAGGGGGCGTGGTCATTTACGCCCCCTGTACAGACTGAAATGATGTGCGGTGCGCGATGACGTCATCGCGCACCGCACAGCAAAGGTCCTCTCCATGAAGGGAAACCAGACGCGTAGCATCTAGTTCCCTTCGTGGAGAGGACCTTTGCTGTGGGGTGCGCAATGATGTCATCGTGCACCGCACAGTAAAGGACCTTTCCACGAAGGGAAACTAGATGCGTACATGTCTAGTTTCCCTTCACAGCGGCAACGGGGGGGGGGGGGGGGCAGCGGCCAGCGGCAGCAGGGGGCACACAGCAGCAGCGGATCTTGCGCTGGTGCGGCGCCCTCCGGATGGCGCCCTGCGCCCACCGGAAGGCGGCGCCCTGGGCAAAAGTCCTGCTTGCCCGTGGCAAGATCCGCTACTGTGTGCAACACGAGTGTGCGGGTCTGGCTCTGTTGCAGGCAGTTACAGGACATGGCAGCAGCTCCACTGGCCAGGATTCATGTGCTCTGCGCCGACCTCTTCGGGTGGGGTGTGAGGGCCGCATGGTTCCTGCTGTGTGGTGTTTGGGTCTGGATAGTGGGAAGTCTCTCCCCTGGGAAAGAGTGGATTGCTGAGGGGATTCAAGGCTTTGGGATATCCTGGGGGAGCTGGGAATGCAGCATGGAGTCATTGGGGAGAGACAGACAGTGGGGTGTGTGGGAGGAGGGAGAGAGGGAGACACAGACTGTGGTGTATGTGGGAGAGGAAGGATATATATATATATATATATATATATATTAGAGATGAGCGGGTTCGGTTCCTCGAGATACGAACCCCCCCGAACTTCACCTATTTTACACGGTTCCGAGGCAGCCTCGGATCTTCCCGCCTTGCTCGATTAACCCGAGCGCGCCCGAACGTCATCATCCCGCTGTCGGATTCTCGCGAGATTTGTATTCTATATAAGGAGCCGCGCGTCGCCGCCATTTTCACTCGTGCATTGGAGATGATAGGGAGAGGACGTGTGCAGCGTTCTCTGTTGTGTTCAGTGTGCTGCAAATCTCTGTGCTCAGTGTGCTGCAAATATCTGTGCTCAGTGTGCTGCAAATATCTGTGCTCAGTGTGCTGCAAATATCTACGTTCTCTGCCTGAAAAACGCTCCATATCTGGGCTGCATTGTAGTATATAGTAGGAGGACAGTGCATAATTTTGCTGACCACCAGTATATATATAGCAGTACGGTACAGTAGTCTATTGCTCTACCTCTGTGTCATCAAGTATACTATGCATACATACCTGTGCTGCATTTTAGTTGTGTGCAGTATATAGTAGGAGGACAGTGCAGAATTTTGCTGACCACCAGTATATATATAGCAGTATGGTACAGTAGTCCATTGCTCTACCTCTGTGTCGTCAAGTATACTATCCATCCATACCTGTGCTGCATTTTAGTTGTGCGCAGTATATAGTAGGAGGACAGTGCAGAATTTTGCTGACCACCAGTATATATATATAGCAGTACGGTACAGTAGTCCATTGCTCTACCTCTGTGTCGTCAAGTATACTATCCATCCATACCTGTGCTGCATTTTAGTTGTGCGCAGTATATAGTAGGAGGACAGTGCAGAATTTTGCTGACCACCAGTATATATATAGCAGTATGGTACAGTAGTCCATTGCTCTACCTCTGTGTCGTCAAGTATACTATCCATCCATACCTGTGCTGCATTTTAGTTGTGCGCAGTATATAGTAGGAGGACAGTGCAGAATTTTGCTGACCACCAGTATATATATAGCAGTATGGTACAGTAGTCCATTGCTCTACCTCTGTGTCGTCAAGTATACTATCCATCCATACCTGTGCTGCATTTTAGTTGTGCGCAGTATATAGTAGGAGGACAGTGCAGAATTTTGCTGACCACCAGTATATATATAGCAGTACGGTACAGTAGTCCATTGCTCTACCTCTGTGTCGTCAAGTATACTATCCATCCATACCTGTGCTGCATTTTAGTTGTGCGCAGTATATAGTAGGAGAACAGTGCAGAATTCTGCTGACCACCAGTATATATATAGCAGTACGGAACAGTAGTCCATTGCTCTACCTCTGTGTCGTCAAGTATACTATCCATCCATACCTGTGCTGCATTTTAGTTGTGCGCAGTATATAGTAGGAGGACAGTGCAGAATTTTGCTGACCACCAGTATATATATATATAGCAGTACGGTACAGTAGTCCATTGCTCTACCTCTGTGTCGTCAAGTATACTATCCATCCATACCGGTGCTGCATTTACGTTGTGTGCAGTATATAGTAGGAGGACAGTGCAGAATTTTGCTGACCACCAGTATATATATATAGCAGTACGGTACAGTAGTCCATTGCTCTACCTCTGCGTAGTCAAGTATACTATCCATCCATACCTGTGCTGCATTTTAGTTGTGCGCAGTATATAGTACGAGGACAGTGCAGAATTTTGCTGACCACCAGTATATATATAGCAGTACGGTACATTAGGCCATTGCTATTGATATATTACTGGCATATAATTCCACACATTAAAAAATGGAGAACAAAAATGTGGAGGGTAAAATAGGGAAAGATCAAGATCCACTTCCACCTCGTGCTGAAGTTGCTGCCACTAGTCATGGCCGAGAAAATGAAATGCCATCAATGTCGTCTGCCAAGGCCGATGCCCAATGTCATAGTAGAGAGCATGTAAAATCCAAAAAACAAAAGTTCAGTAAAATTACCCAAAAATCAAAATTAAAAGCGTCTGATGAGAAGCGTAAACTTGCCAATATGCCATTTACGACACGGAGTGGCAAGGAACGGCTGAGGCCCTGGCCTATGTTCATGGCTAGTGGTTCAGATTCACATGAGGATGGAAGAACTCATCCTCTCGCTAGAAAAATGAAAAGACTTAAGCTGGCAAAAGCACAGCAAAGAACTGTGCGTTCTTCTAAATCACAAATCCCCAAGGAGAGTCCAATTGTGTCGGTTACGATGCCTGACCTTCCCAACACTGGACGGGAAGAGGTGGCGCCTTCGACAATTTGCACGCCCCCTGCAAGTGCTGGAAGGAGCACCCGCAGTCCAGTTCCTGATAGTAAAATTAAAGATGTCACTGTTGAAGTACACCAGGATGAGGATATGGGTGTTGCTGGCGCTGAGGAGGAAATTGACAAGGAGGATTCTGATGGTGAGGTGGTTTGTTTAAGTCAGGCACCCGGGGAGACACCTGTTGTCCGTGGGACGAATATGGACATTGACATGCCTGGTCAAATTACACAAAAAAATCACCTCTTCGGTGTGGAATTATTTTAACAGAAATGCGGACAACAGGTGTCAAGCCGTGTGTTGCCTTTATCAAGCTGTAATAAGTAGGGGTAAGGACGTTAACCACCTAGGAACATCCTCCCTTATACGTCACCTGGAGTGCATTCATCAGAAGTCATTGACAAGTTCAAAAACTTTGGGTGACAGCGGAAGCAGTCCATTGACAACTAAATCCCTTCCTCTTGTAACCAAGCTCCTGCAAACCACACCACCAACTCCCTCAGTGTCAATTTCCTCCTTACACAGGAAAGCCAATAGTCCTGCAGGCCGTGTCACTGTCAAGTCTGACGAGCCCTCTCCTGTCTGGGATTCCTCCGATACATCCTTGAGTGTAACGCCTACTGCTGCTGGCACTGCTGTTGTTGCTGCTGGGAGTCGATCGTCATCCCAGAGTGGAAGTCGGAAGACCACTTGTACTACTTCCAGTAAGCAATTGACTGTCCAACAGTCCTTTGCGAGGAAGATGAAATATCACAGCAGTTATCCTGCTGCAAAGCAGATAACTAAGGCCTTGGCAGCCTGGGTGGTGTTAAATGTGTGTCCGGTATCCATCGTTAATTCACAGGGAATTAGACAATTTATTGATTTAGTGTGTCCCCGGTACCAAATACCATCCAGGTTCCACTTCTCTAGGCAGGCGATACCGAGAATGTACACAGACCTCAGAAAAAGAGTCACCAGTGTCCTAAAAAATGCAGTTGTACCCAATGTCCACTTAACCACGGACATGTGGACAAGTGGAGCAGGGCAGACTCAGGACTATATGACTGTGACTGCCCACTGGGTAGATGTATTGCCTACCGCAGCAAGAACAGCAGCGGCGGCACTAGTAGCAGCATCTCGCAAACGCCAACTCTTTCCTAGGCAGGCTACGCTTTGTATCACCGCTTTTCATAAGAGGCACACAGCTGACAACCTCTTACGGAAACTGAGGAACATCATTGCAGAATGGCTTACCCCAATTGGACTCTCCTGGGGATTTGTGACATCAGACAACGCCACCAATATTGTGCGTGCATTACATCTGGGCAAATTCCAGCACGTCCCGTGTTTTGCACATATATTGAATTTGGTGGTGCATAATTTTTTTAAAAATGACAGGGGCGTGCAAGAGATGCTGTCGGTGACCCAAAGAATTGCGGGCCATTTTCGGCATTCAGCCACCGCATGCCGAAGACTGGAGCACCAGCAAACACTCCTGAACCTGCCCCTCCATCATCTGAAGCAAGAGGTGGTAACGAGGTGGAATTCAACCCTCTATATGCTTCAGAGGATGGAGGAGCAGCAAATGGCCATTCAAGCCTATACATCTGCCTACGATATAGGCAAAGGAGGGGGAATGCACCTGACTCAAGCGCAGTGGAGAATGATTTCAACGTTGTGCAAGGTTCTGCAACCCTTTGAACTTGCCACACGTGAAGTCAGTTTAGACACTGCCAGCCTGAGTCAGGACATTCCCCTCATCAGGCTTTTGCAAAAGAAGCTGGAGACATTGAAGGAGGAGCTAAAATGGAGCGATTCCGCTAGGCATGTGGGACTTGTGGATGGAGCCCTTAATTCGCTTAACCAGGATTCATGGGTGGTCAATCTGTTGAAATCAGAGCACTACATTTTGGCCACCGTGCTCGATCCTAGGTTTAAAGCCTACATTGTATCTCTGTTTCCGGCAGACACAAGTGTGAAGAGGTGCAAAGACCTGCTGGTGAGACACTTGTCAAGTCAAGCATAACGTGACCCGTCAACAGCTCCTCCTTCACATTCTCCCGCAACTGGGGCTGCGAGGAAAAGGCTAAGAATACCGAGTCCACCCGCTGGCGGTGATGCAGGGCAGTCTGGAGCGATTGCTGACATCTGGTCCGGACTAAAGGAACTGCCAACGATTGCTGACATGTCGTCTACTGTCACTGCATATGATTCTGTCACCATTGAAAGAATGATGGAGGATTATATGAGTGACCACATCCAAGTAGGCACGTCAGACAGTCCGTACGTATACTGGCAGGACAAAGAGGCATATTGGAGGCCCTTGCACAAACTGGCTTTATTTTACCTAAGTTGCCCCCCCTCCAGTGTGTACTCTGAAAGAGTGTTTAGTGCAGCCGCTCACCTTGTCAGCAATCGGCGTACGAGGTTACTTCCAGAAAATGTGGAGAAGATGATGTTCATCAAAATGAATTATAATCAATTCCTCCGTGGAGACATTCACCAGCAATTGCCTCCAGAAAGTACACAGGAATATGAGATGGTGGATTCCAGTGGGGACGAATTAATAATCTGTGAGGAGGGGGATGTACACAGTGAAAGGGGTGAGGAATCGGACGATGAGGAGGAGGTGGACATCTTGCCTCTGTAGAGCGAGTTTGTGCAAGGAGAGATTGATTGCTTCTTTTTTTGGTGGGGGCCCAAACCAACCAGTCATTTCAGTCACAGTCGTGTGGCAGACCCTGTCGCTGAAATGTTGGGTTTGTTAAAGTGTGCATGTCCTGTTTATACAACATAAGGGTGGGTGGGAGGGCCCAAGGACAATTCTATCTTGCACCTCTTTTTTTCTTTAATTTATCTTTGCATCATGTGCTGTTTGGGGACTATTTTGTGAAGTGCCATCCTGTCTGACACTGCATTGCCACTCCTAGATAGGCCAGGTATTTGTGTCGGCCACTTGGGTCGCTTATCTTAGCCATCCAGCGACCTTGGTGCACCTCTTTTTTTCTTTGCATCATGTGCTGTTTGGGGACTATTTTTTGAAGTGCCATCCTGTCTGACACTGCAGTGCCACTCCTAGATGGGCCAGGTGTTTGTGTCGGCCACTTGGGTCGCTTAGCTTAGTCATCCAGCGACCTCGGTGCAAATAAATTTTAGGACTAAAAATAGTATTGTGAGGTGTGAGGTGTTCAGAATAGACTGGAAATGAGTGGAAATTATGGTTATTGAGGTTAATAATACTATGGGATCAAAATGACCCCCAAATTCTATGATTTAAGCTGTTTTTGAGGGATTTTTTTTTTTAAAAAACACCCGAATCCAAAACACACCCGAATCCGACAAAAAATTTTCAGGGAGGTTTTGCCAAAACGCGTCCGAATCCAAAAACGGCCGCGGAATTGAATCCAAAACCAAAACACAAAATCCGAAAAATTTCCGGTGCACACCACTAATATATATATTATATATATATATATATTTATAAACAGTTTCTTATACAGCGCAGCAAATTCTGTTGCGCTTTAATATATATATATATATATATATATATCAGAGACATGCATATATATATCTCCAAGCTCCAACACTCGATGGGTCAAATTTAATAGATGTGCATGGTGCCCTCCACATGAGAGCCTGCACAGCTCCACAATAAACACTTGTTCCAACTGCGGCACTCAGGACTTATGTAAAATTAATCACAGGACACAGCTCATATTTTGGCAACGTTTCAGCGCTACCCAGCGTTCGTGCCGCAGGCCAGTCCCCATTTACGGCCACAGCACAGGCCTTCCATGGAAGTGACGCCGGTCTCCATGACAACACTACAACAAACACCACAGTGACATTTAAAATGTAATACAGCACACTTGTAATATGCACATGATCTAAAACAGAATACATCTAACTTCTGAATTTATCAGCTGGACCTTAGTACCAGATTGTCACCAGCAGTCCCCATTAAGTATAATCTGGTTGAACCAAAATGTAATATTTGTTTATAACAACACAAACCTATTGCTCTCAATCAGACTATAGCTAATACAGGCATAGAAAAATGCTACAAAATATGAACCTTCTTAGTACACACAGCGCAAACAAAAAAGGGAAGGAAAAAAATATTTTTTATACGTTCCTGATTGAATATGCAGGTTCAGATGTCTCTGTCCAACCTTCCAGATGAGTAGAATGCGATCAGTGATAGATGGATATATGTATATAAAGGTATCTTTATGCCATCCAATATCGTGTCTATTCACCCTTAGAGTGCGTTGTGAAGACCGATGGAAAGGGGAAAATTCATCTATGTATAGAGCGTACCCGATAACTCACAGGAAAAAGAGGGGTATGAAGTATGTAAAGGTTTCTTTCAAGTATTTCATTCAATTGTACACAGCGTACCCAGACTCACTCTTGATGATGTGGAATAATTCCTATCAAGGTATCTTTTACTTGGTTTTCTTGGTAAATGGTTCAATCTTCCAGGTTGTACGGTATATCCTCAATATTTTGAGCATAGAAAAATGGAGCAGAAAGAAGAACCAATGTGTAGTATATATTGATTGATATAAAGATCTAATGTCTAAAATTCTTGATAAAATGCCAGATGTAAAGTGCAGGGGGAGTAGTTTATACTAGACTCACATTAATTGGAGTAACACATTGAATGGTGTATTAGGCTTTATAACCAATTAATGCAGAGAGAGAGGCATACCCCAACACTCACAGCAACACTACCGGTGATAAACACATCAAGGTATCTTTTACATGAATGTAGATAATCTTCATATATTGCGTACCAAGACTCACATATGTAGAACAAATGCCGTTCCCATCAAGGTATCTTTTATGCGATCAATCAGGTAAGTTCATTCCAGGTCGTAATTTTCCATAAAATTCAAAATTTATTGGGCTTCACAAACTCCACGGAGGAGTGTACAAACACACACATAAACGACAAAAAATCTCCAATAAAAAAATCTCCAATAAAAAAATCTTTTTTTGCAATATCAGCAAAAAAACTCGTAGTATAAAAAGCAAAGTCCACATAAATTCAATTAAAATAGCTACTCACACTCCTTGTAGTATAATCAACGCGTTTCGGTCTAATAGACCTTTATCAAGATGAACTGGAGTGCTCAGGAGTGAGATATTTATAGTACAGGTAGCCAATGGGAATGTACCAGGAAGTGATGTCATAAAATAAAATTCTATGGATCCGGACTGATTATAATAACATTTACCCACTAAACATTTTTATACATATATTTAAAAATATCTGGATCTGTCCTTGCTTTATTTTGGACAAGATTAAATGAACTGAAAATTACAACTGTCAGCGCCGAGCGGAAGTTCCGGTCCTCCGGGGGTAGATGGGAAATGTAGTCCCATTCAAACGATGACTAATCCTTTCATTCGCGGCTCCCGGAACCGGAAGTGCGGCTGCATCGGCGGAACTGGTATTGCGTTGAGGCCGTCAGAGTAGATGGGAAATGTAGTCCTGTTCCTGGAACCGTCTATTCAGTTCTTTTGCGGCTACCGGAACCGGAAGTACGGCTTCGTCAGTGGAGCCGATATTTTGCTGAGGCCTCATGGGAAATGTAGTTTAAACGGGGCTTCAATGGGCAGAATTGTAGTCCATAATGACATACTGAGGATTATGGAGAATGTAGTTAATAAACATTATAGCTGAATTCTTGCACCACAGACAACATGTATGAAAAACCAATTAAGAGCACATCTTAGTGAAAAATCACAGGCATGAATGGAAAGAATACATAAATCACTGAACAAAAAGTCTTATTATAGGAACCACTTGAGTTCGAAATCACAGTTAAGGCCATAGGGGCTCAAGGTATTATAATTATAGATACAATTCATTTCAGATTTTGCCAATGCGCATACTGTATCTTTATTTCTTAGAGATCCCTTTATATGTTTTATCCTTACATTTCAAAAATATACATAATTGTCTGGTTTCCGATATCACAGGTTTTTTTGGTATAAAACATATAAAGGGATCTCTAAGAAATAAAGATACAGTATGCGCATTGGCAAAATCTGAAATGAATTGTATCTATAATTATAATACCTTGAGCCCCTATGGCCTTAACTGTGATTTCGAACTCAAGTGGTTCCTATAATAAGACTTTTTGTTCAGTGATTTATGTATTCTTTCCATTCATGCCTGTGATTTTTCACTAAGATGTGCTCTTAATTGGTTTTTCATACATGTTGTCTGTGGTGCAAGAATTCAGCTATAATGATTATTAACTACATTCTCCATAATCCTCAGTATGTCATTATGGACTACAATTCCGCCCATTGAAGCCCCGTTTAAACTACATTTCCCATGAGGCCTCAGCAAAATATCGGCTCCACTGACGAAGCCGTACTTCCGGTTCCGGTAGCCGCAAAAGAACTGAATAGACGGTTCCAGGAACAGGACTACATTTCCCATCTACTCTGACGGCCTCAACGCAATACCAGTTCCGCCGATGCAGCCGCACTTCCGGTTCCGGGAGCCGCGAATGAATGGATTAGTCATCGCTTGAATGGGGCTACATTTCCCATCTACCCCCGGAGGAACGGAACTTCCGCTCGGCGCTGACAGTTGTAATTTTCAGTTCATTTAATCTTGTCCAAAATAAAGCAAGGACAGATCCAGATATTTTTAAATATATGTATAAAAATGTTTAGTGGGTAAATGTTATTATAATCAGTCCGGATCCATAGAATTTTATTTTATGACATCACTTCCTGGTACATTCCCATTGGCTACCTGTACTATAAATATCTCACTCCTGAGCACTCCAGTTCATCTTGATAAAGGTCTATTAGACCGAAACGCGTTGATTATACTACAAGGAGTGTGAGTAGCTATTTTAATTGAATTTATGTGGACTTTGCTTTTTATACTACAAGTTTTTTTGCTGATATTGCAAAAAAATATTTTTTTATTGGAGATTTTTTTATTGGAGATTTTTTGTCGTTTATGTGTGTGTTTGTACACTCCTCTGTGGAGTTTGTGGAGCCCAATAAATTTTAAATTTTATGGAAAATTACGACCTGGAATGAACTTACCTGATTGATCGCATAAAAGATACCTTGATGGGAACGGCATTTGTTCTACATATGTGAGTCTTGGTACGCAATATATGAAGATTATCTACATTCATGTAAAAGATACCTTGATGTGTTTATCACCGGTAGTGTTGCTGTGAGTGTTGGGGTACGCCTCTCTCTCTCTGCATTAATTGGTTATAAAGCCTAATACACCATTCAATGTGTTACTCCAATTAATGTGAGTCTAGTATAAACTACTCCCCCTGCACTTTACATCTGGCATTTTATCAAGAATTTTAGACATTAGATCTTTATATCAATCAATATATACTACACATTGGTTCTTCTTTCTGCTCCATTTTTCTATGCTCAAAATATTGAGGATATACCGTACAACCTGGAAGATTGAACCATTTACCAAGAAAACCAAGTAAAAGATACCTTGATAGGAATTATTCCACATCATCAAGAGTGAGTCTGGGTACGCTGTGTACAATTGAATGAAATACTTGAAAGAAACCTTTACATACTTCATACCCCTCTTTTTCCTGTGAGTTATCGGGTACGCTCTATACATAGATGAATTTTCCCCTTTCCATCGGTCTTCACAACGCACTCTAAGGGTGAATAGACACGATATTGGATGGCATAAAGATACCTTTATATACATATATCCATCTATCACTGATCGCATTCTACTCATCTGGAAGGTTGGACAGAGACATCTGAACCTGCATATTCAATCAGGAACGTATAAAAAATATTTTTTTCCTTCCCTTTTTTGTTTGCGCTGTGTGTACTAAGAAGGTTCATATTTTGTTGTATCTATTCTTGTCTTTAAATGTGGTGACATTTATTTTGAACCATCAGGTACTATAGCTGCATTGCGCCACTTGAGGCACTTTCCTATTTTTCTCTGTTTTATTTCATAGAAAAATGCTGTATACATTTTTAACAGCCGACATAAGCTCTGATCTGTGTTACATTCAATAACGGGTGTCATCGCCTCATAAACCTCAAATAAATGCATGTAACCCTGTTGACTCATTGAGGCCTCTCAGTGCTAAGGTATCTAACCGGAGGATCCACTCCAACTCCCACTGCAATAACCTCCTGGACCTATCACCTCCCTGAGGCATGGGTGGTATATGGTCGATAATGCGGTATCGCAGGGATGACAGATTGTGTTTCGCTTCAAGAATATGGCGTGCCACAGGCTGTATACTATTGCCTGAATTTAAAGCCGCACAGATCGCCGTGCAGTGCTGTGCCATCTTCTCCCTAAAGGTGACCTCTGTCTTACCAATATACATTTTAGAGCAGGGGCAGGTAATGGCATATACCACAAACTGACACAAACAAGACAGATGGTGGCGAATGTCATACCTTACCCCTGCATATGGATGATGGAAAGATGGCCCAGTCTGTAAAAAACCACAAGTGTTGCAATTAGGACACTTGTTGCAATTAGGATCCTCCTTTTTGCCCAATGGTCGAGATATCATTCTTAACTAAGTAGTCTCTTAAGTTTTTTCCTTTACGGTATCATGTCATAAGTCTTTTCTGATGGAACACTGACAAATTCTTGTCAGACGTGACTATAGGCCATAATCTTTTAGCTGTCTTATTAATTAGAGGGCTCATGTGTGTGTACATATTGCCCCACACATGTTGTCCTCCCTCATACTTCTTTACTTTTGGGACTAACAAAGTCTCAACTGGCACACTTAGTGCCTTAGTTCTAGCCTTATTAAACTGTATAGGGTCGTAACCTCTTTCCAGAAACTTAGAAAACATGGTATCAAGTTGGAGGATACCTTCCTCACGGTTATTAGAGATTCTTAATTCCCGCAGAAATTGGGAATAAGGCAAGCCATTCTTTAGAGGCGCTGGATGTGCACTAGAAGCTAGCAATAAGTTGTTTCTATCAGTAGGTTTAGTGAACAAAGATGGCAACAACCTCCCATCTTTTTTGGTCAAGGATACATCCAAAAAATTGACACACCTGGTGTCCACCGTATATGTAAATTTGACAGGACTCTCACTCCTATTGTGTTCCTCTAATAACATCCTGAACTCATCATCCGTGCCCCTCCAAAGAATTAACAAGTCATCTATATATACCTATAAAAGGCAACTATTTTCTCTGCAATCAGTGGTCTGTAAAAGAATACCTCCTCTTCAATCACAAACAAATTGGACCCCATCGCACAACCAGACGTTTGCAGGTACGTACCTTCATCATAGTGGAAATAATTTCTCGTAAGGACCAATTGTAGCAGTTACATAAACAACTCCACAGGTGGACCAATGTACAGTGGATTATTAGTAATTAGTGCCCTAGTAGCCTGCATACCTGCCCCATGCGGGATGCAAGTATACAGGCTACTAACATCCACGGAGCACAGCAAACAATCATCAGACACATCAGGTAAGTGGTTCAAACACAACAGCAGGCTATTACTATCTTTCAAAAAAGTTAGCCTTGCCTGCACGCAGGGTTGTAGTAATGCATCTAAAAAGTGGAAATCGGCTGAAAATTATATCCCCTGGCCGATATTATGGGCCGGCCCGGAGGTCGGGTCAAACTTTTATGTATCTTTGGAATGATATAGAGCAAAGGTTTAATAGGGAATTGTACTGTCAAAGCTTTCTTAACTGTAATAGAAATCCAACCCTGCGTACAGGCCTCAGTCAACAATGTACGTCTACTTCCTCCTTAAAAGCAGAAGTTGGATCCTGAGGAAGCATCCTATAAGTAAACACATCACATAATTGTCGTTCAGCCTCTTTTTTATAATCACACAAGTTTAAAACAACCAAAGTCCCTCCCTTGTCTGCTTGTCTGAACACCACATCATCATAATGGCTCAGACAAGCCAGGGCATGTCTTTCTTCTTTGGTCAAATTCCAAAATTTCGGTTTCTTAGCTAAAGGTGCTTCACTAACGGTGTTATCTAAGAGACGAGAGAAAGTTTTTATAGACGCATTGGTGTTTTTATAGACGCATTGGTGCAAATTTAGACCGACTCTGTAATTTAGCTAACTGTGTAGGGATCTCCAAAGGCAATGAAGGTTTAGTCCCAAAGTATACTTTCAGCTTTAGACTACGATTGAGATGAAATGATTCAATCTTCCACTGAACTTTATCAAATGGGGCAGTAGGTACAAATGACAACCCTTTCCGTAGAACAGACAGCTCACATTCAGACAATGTCCTATTTTAGAGGTTGTAGACTAGGTCTTGCACGCCTTGGGGGGTTTTGTTCCTCTGCCTCACGCTTTGCCCACCTCTGTGGGTGTATTTGGGCTTGGATCTAAAAAAAAAGGCCCTGGTGCGCTGGCCTACGGGGGAGGCATTCCGTCCCCTGAGCCTGGCTCCTCCTATATCGTTATCACTCTCAGTAGTAGCTGTCTCATCTGAGGTATCTATGCAAGATCTATTAAAGGTGCGTCTAAATAGTGGGCGTCTGTCTCCCTTAGGGTATGTATCCGTCAGCCAGGGGTACACCCTTTGCTGGTCATAGTCAATGTCCACTTTCCTCCTTTTGTCAGCCTTAAATTTAACCAAGTCATTATTATACAGTAACTCTCAAGTTGTGATTTGAGCTTATTGATCCAGTCACCTTGCTTGTCATTAGCTAGAACACTTAAATTGGTCAATTCAAATGCTGCAATTTTGTCCCTTAGAAGCATCATTTCCCTGTTAGATTCCTTAATTACAAGTAGTAAAAGATCAATGGAGCATTTATTCAAAATAGATGTCCAACGTTTGCAAAATTCCACATTGTATCTACCAATCGTCGGTGAATTTTTAATTCTAAAGCCCCTGGGGATACGTTAGTCCTTGTAATAGCTAGTCAGTGTGACTCCATGATAAAAAAAAGTCAGTCTCTTTTTGTTTTAAACGGATCAAATCATTAAACAAATCAGATGCCGTCGACACAGATGTCCCTCATTAAAATCCTCAGTAAATAGAATTGCTTCTGCCTCAGACTCTGAGTAACTAAATTTAGCACCAGGATCCAGTACAATACGCTGATGCAGCCCTTCATTTTTATCTGTTGTCGTCATAACTGGACAGCACAATCTTCAATACTACTGTGAATAGATGAACACTGGCTTCTAGGCAACTGCGGCCACAGCCCTTTCACTGTGCAATCACAAGTGTGCAGGTACTCAAATGAAACTTGATAGAATTAAAAACATCAATTCAAACAGAGCTGAACGCTAACTCTGTAGCTCACTCACAGCCCCTTGGTGCCTTGAGAATCATGGGCTGGTCACAGGCTAGTGTGCAGGCAAATGCACCTTCCTCAGCAGTCCATGTCACACATCTCTCCAAGCTCCGGCACTCGATGGGTCAAATTTAATAGATGTGACTGGTGCCTTCCACATGAGAGCCTGCACGACTCCACGATACACACTTGTTCCAAAAATATTGTTGCCAAAATATGAGCCGTGTCCTGTGATTAATTTTACATAAGTCCTGAGTGCCGCCGTTGGAACAAGTATCTATCTATATATATATATATATATATAATAATCTGAGGGGGCCTAACAGATATCACTGTATGGGGCCCCAAGATTTCTGTTGCCAGCCCTGTATAGCAGTAGTATACAGAAGCCGCTGTACTAGTAGTCAGAGTGATGCACCAATATAAAAATTTTTTTTGCTCTGGATCACACACAGAGGATATATAGCAGTAGTGTACAGTAGCCGCTGTACTAGTAGTCAGAGTGACGCACCAATAGAAATATATTTTTTGCTCTGGATCACACACAGAGGATATATAGCAGTAGTGTACGGCAGCCGCTGTACTAGTAGTCAGAGTGACGCACCGATAGAAATATATTTTTTGCTCTGGATCACACATAGAGGATATATAGCAGTAGTGTACGGCAGCCACTGTACTAGTAGTCAGAGTGACGCACCGATAGAAATATATTTTTTGCTCTGGATCACACACAGAGGATATATAGCAGTAGTGTACAGCAGCCGCTGTACTAGTAGTCAGAGTGACGCACCAATAGAAATATATTTTTTGCTCTGGATCACACACAGAGGATATATAGCAGTAGTGTATGGCAGTATACAGCCTCTTATAGACAGAGAACAACACCTGGTCCTATACACAGCCACAGTATGCTATATGCAGTGCACTGTCTACTATGTAGTATGCAGAGCCCTAACACAGTGATAGTGACAGCACACTTACACAAGCAGCATCCCAGGTTAACTCAACTCTCCTGCTGCAACACCTCTGCTCTCTCCTGCCCCCCTTCCCTAACCTGCCTATTAGAATACAGCACAGAATACAGCACGGGGCTCTTTTGCGCTCTCTCCACTGCTGGCATGCCAGCACTCGTGATCCCGGCACCCGTATGCTGGGTGCCAGGATCCCAAGCATCGGTATAACATAGTACACCCATGCACAGGGCTGGGTGGAGGAGCAGTGTAGCCTGAGATTGAGCAGGGGATGTGCTGTCAGTTCTGCCAGCGGCCACTAGGTGGCTTTGCTGGTCATAGGCACTAAAAAAATAAAAGGAACGTAAAAAAAGACGCAGTGTAGCCGGCCTCCTGGGAATCTTCACGGTAATTCTTATGGTCAGTCCGCCCCTGGTTCCCAGGGAACCGAACCCACTCATACCTAATTTTTAATCACAGGAAAAAGGGCTACATTTCCGTGTCAGCTTTGCACAGTTTTACGGCATGAAAACCCATTTGTAAAGTGATCACGATTGATGCCAAGGTTAGTTTAGAATGTTAATATGACCTTTAGGTATTGCTGTTATTAAGAGCTGGAACCCAATGTCAAGCCACAACATATTCCACTGTGTCCAAGGCTCAGCAAAACTGACCCTTAGTGCTATCCACATGTCCTTGAAGTCAAATACTAAAATCCTAGGTAGAAATTCCTATATGAATCTAGCTAGCACTGGCTAAATCATATCCTTGGTTCCTGCAATGCAGTAGTCAAGGAGCCATACAGTACATGGTAGTAATGTGGGCTCTAGATTCTTTGTCAAACACCAGTGTATAAATATAATAGGGTCCATTTTCATCCGAGAATGGCTGTGTTTTTAAAGCGGCTAACAAAAACAAGGCAAAACCAGGTTGGTTTTGCCTTGTAAATGTTTGCCGTTTTAAAATTACGGCCATTCTCCTTATCTAGGGGGTCATTCCGAGTTGATCTCTAGCTGCATTTGTTCGCAACGTAGCGATCAGGCTAAAAAACGGCAGTTCTGCGCATGTGTATGCGGCACAATGCGCACGCGCGACATACGGGCACAACGAACGATGTAGTGTTGCACAGGGTCTAGCGATGCATTTCAGTCACACTGCTTGCCGCAGAGTGATTGACATGAAGTGGGCATTTCTGCGTGGCAACTGACCGTTTTCAGGGAGTGTGCGGAAAAATGCAGGCGTGCCAGGAAAAAAGCAGGCGTGGCTAGGCGAACGCTGGGCGGGTTTGTGAAGTAAAATCCGGAACTGAACAGTCTGAAGTGATCGCAAGCGCTGAGTAGGTTTTGAGCTACTCTGAAACTACACAAAACATTTTTGTAGCCGCTCTGCGATAAAAACGTTTGCACTTCTGCTAAGCTAAAATACACTCCTAGTGGGTGGCGGCATAGCGTTTGCACGGCTGCTGAAAACTGCTAGCGAGCGATCAACTCGGAATGACCCCCATAGAACAATAACAAGCACATCTCAGCATCCACTACTGGTGGATCAAGCTAAAAAGTAGGATCTTCTATTGGAAGGATGTGTTCTGCGTTTGTGATTTACTAACAGCAACTTCTCAAATCTATTTTGGATTGCCTGAGTTATTGTATATGAGAACAGGGACAGCGCCATGACTGCTGCATGTGAATATCAATACTACAATACAATACATTAGTGCGTCATTTATATTTCAGAGTTTACCAGCTGACACTTAGGCTACAGATGCAGCTGTTTATTGGCCGGCTTGTCCTCATTCCAATCCCAGCCCAGTGGATCCTAATCCCTTATGTTAAACATACTTAAATGCATCTCATTAAAATAATTAAGGATTTGTTGTGTGATAGTTTTGCATTAAAATATCTTCATTATTCCCAGAATGTATTAAAAAGTCTAATGTGTTGGGATTATGACTGACGGCAATGAAAAGTGGCTCGTGTTCCTGTTTCAGGCTGCACTGCTTAAGAAGCAGGGTTTAATTAACATATTTTCCTTTTTTTGACATTAATTAGCATGTTTTAACTCAAATGTAATTATCGAAATTATTCAAAATGACTACAGTGTGGTGGCTGCAATATCCTTTTGTAAATTAAGTCATTTACGTTGGTGGAGTCGAGTGCAGACATTAATGCGGGGAATTTGCGCAGTTCCCTATATAAGTTTTCATTTGTTAACGCGGAATCTTTGCAATCCGCTTCCACATCATGCTGAGCGCTGCGGTTTCCTGGAACCAATTGTATGTGTAAATGTATCATGTGTAATTAAAACACCAGTCACCCTATTTACCTTATAAATTGTATCGAGCTATGGAGGCACAGCATGAGGAAAAATGACTCAATGTCATGAAATATTCCTCAGCCGGCAGCCTGCGGCGTTACTGTAATTATTACGCACATTGGAGAGCTGAGACACAGTTGCAGGCGCTATTTACTCATTATTATAGTGTACTTGTTAGAGATCTTATTTTAAAAATTAATGATGGAAAAGTTATTAAACAAATAAATTGTAGAGAAACGTGCCTTGGAAACATGGGAATTCATCATAAGGGAAGACAATGCATCTGCCTGGTCCTGCTTCATGGCTTCTGGTACATTTATTGGTGCGACTGGGCAGGGTCTCTTCGGTGGTGTGACTAAATAAGAGGTCTATTTACTAAGCCTTGAATGGAGATAAAGTTGCTGGAGATATAGGCCCTCATTCCGAGTTGATCGCTCGCTAGCTGCTTTTAGCAGCAGTGCAAACGCTAAGCCGCCGCCCTCTGGGAGTGTATCTTAGCTTAGCAGAAGTGCGAACGAAAGGATCGCAGCGCGACTACAAAAAAGATTGTGCAGTTTCAGAGTAGCTGCAGACCTACTTCGAGCTTGCGATCACTTCAGACTGTTTAGTTCCTGTTTTGACGTCACAAACGCGCCCTGCGTTCGGCCAGCCACTCCCCCGTTTCTCCAGCCACTCCTGTGTTTTTATCAGGCACGCCTGCGTTTTTACACACACTCCCCGAAAATGGTCTGTTACCTCACAGAAACACCCACCCACTTCCTGTCAATCACTCAACGATCAGCAGTGCGACTGAAAAGCGTCGCTAGACCTTGTGTGAAACTGCATCGGCTTTTGTGAAAGTACGTCGCGCATGCGCAGAAGTGTCGATTTTTTGCCTGATCGCTGAGCTGCGAACAACGGCAGCTAGCGATCAACTCGGAATGACCCCCAAAGTACCAGCCAATCGTCTCCTAACTGTCATTTTTCAAACACAATGAGGGGCAGATGTATTAACCTGGAGAAGGCACAAGGAAGTGATAAACCAGTGATATGTGCAAGGTGATAAAAGCACCAGCCAATCAGATCCTAACTGTTAATTTACATATTGGATCTGATTGGCTGGTGCCTTTATCACCTTGCACATATCACTGGTTTATCACTTCCTTATGCCTTCTCCAGGTTAATACATCTGCCCCAAAGTCGCTGGAGACAAAGTACCGGCCAATCATCTCCTAACTGTTATGCCAAAGGCAGTGGGGCAGATGTATTAACCTGGAGAAGGCATAAGGAAGTGATAAACCAGTGATATGTGCAAGGTGATAAAGGCACCTGCCAATCAGATCCAATATGTAAATTAACAGTTAGGATCTGATTGGCTGGTGCTTTTATCACCTTGCACATATCACTGGTTTATCACTTCCTTGTGCCTTCTCCAGGTTAATACATCTGCCCCTTTATTTCCATCCAAGGCTTAGTATATAGACCCCTCTCAGTTTAAGCAATTATTTCTAACAGATAATAATAAAATAATAACTATGCAATAGTAGCACTGCTCTTGGCACTATGCAGGTGCACACATATATACGGAAACTGTACACTCACATTGCACAGTATGGGCCACACTTTGAGCAGGGTGCATACACGGCTAATTTCTCTTTCCGCCGCGGCCACCTCCTTATGCAGAAAATCCATGCGGCTGCATTTGGAAGCAGTGTCGGACTGGGGCGTGAAGGTCCCACCAGGGGAATGCAGTGCTAGGGGCCCATGCTTAGAGTCTTGGCTAAACACTAGCGAGCGCTTGGTCTGGGCCCCTTGATAAATATATACAGTAAATACAGCTGGTGCATGCATGGTAATGTGCCAGATTAATAACAGCAATACACTGTAGAAAAAATATAGTCTTGTGTAGTATAATGTAACATATGTATAATGTATAAAGTGCAGTCTGGAACTTGATCCTAGGGAAGGGGTTGGGCCATACTTGCCTACTTTCCCGGAATGGCCGGGAGGCTCCCGAAAATCGGGTGACCCTCCCGGCCCCCCGGAAGAGCAGGCAAGTCTCCCCCGGAATCAGGGGTCCCCCTGCCCGTCCGCCCACTTAGTGTGTAAAGTGGGCGGTCCGGGCAGTTGATGACGCGATTCTTGCTGAATCGCGTCATCATAGCCACTCCCCCTGCAGTGTAATGCCGGGGATCGCGGCATTACAGAGCGGGGGCGTGGCTTAAAGGATGTGCCACTGTAACTCCGCCCCCGTCCCACCCCTGCTCCACCCCGTCCCGCCTCCGGTCCACCTCCTCCCCACCTCCTCCCCACATCACAGCGCCACCCCTGCCCCCCTGCTGAGCCGACCTGGCTGCTCTCTCCCGCAGAGAGCAGCCAGAATGTCGGCATGTATGGGTTGGGCCCGTCGGGGGTTTCCCCTTTTACCCCTGTAGGCCAGTCTGACACTGTGTGGAAGCCACTCCCGTCTACTGTTTCTCTGGACCCAGGTGTCTTTATTAGAATCTAGAACTGCACCCACATCATGGTGGCCCATATGAATCCACATGCTTAGTGTTAAGCAGGCATACGCAATACGTAACCGTTTTATGCATTCACACGGTTGTGTCACCCAGATGCCACTCACAAATGCCTGTTTCATGGAAAGTGTGGTCCGTCGATTGGCGGTTCCGTCTGTAAGCACTAACGATCTTCTGCCTTCCGCACAAGCGCAGTCTGCTGAAGTCCGCCAGATCAGTCTGCGACGCACAATCAGACCCTATATTTCAGCCATATTGCAACTTTCCTCTTTAACGCGATATACTATATAATCTTTGGTCAGTGTCTAAAGGGCCCCATACACTACAACAATATGTCTGAGGCTGAAGTCGGAGGCGATTTCCCTTGAACTCTCCCGGGAGTGGTTCCATACGATTCCATACGATTTGGTACATTTTGCATTCGATATATCGTATGCAATCCCAGCCATGCCTGCGGGAACCGACATATCACGAGTGCAGCGCTAACGATCTAGGGGAGACGATCCGACTCTCACGGAGCCGCTCATCGGATCGGATACACCTCCAAAATGCCAGATTTCACCCGATATATCAGCCCGAATGCCCGAATTGTCTGTCCACTATGTATACATTAGGCTGTAGCAGATGTATACATGTCAACATTCTGGAATATGTTTACATCATGAATGTCAGCATTCAGGCCCTGTCGACATTTTGGTGACTACATACCCTACATTGCATATCTAATACTAGAGTATTTTAAGCTCTCTTTCTTTTAGTTTCCGGTCATTAGGTTGACCACAGTTAGGTCGACACTCATTAGGTTGACCACGATGCATTAGGTCGACATGGTAATTAGGTCAACATGGTCACTAGGTCGACATGAAAAGGTCGACATGCATTTTTCACTTTTTCCCCATTTTTTGAGCTTTTTCATACTTTACGATCCACGTGGACTACGATTGGGAATAGTAACCTGTGCCGAGCGCATGTGAGGGGATGTTGTGCACTAATTGGGGTCTCCGGTCACTTTACGAAGAAAGTGACACAATTTTTTTCAAAAATCTCAGGTCGATCTTTTTCCATGTCGACATAATGTACCGTGTTGACTTATTTCAGGTGTCTAGCTAGTCACTGTCGACCAATAGTGGTCATACTAATGGCTGTCGACCTAGTTACTGTGGACCCCGCGATCCACACCGCTTTATTTTACCTCCTCAAAATGAGCTGAAGCAATTTTTTGTTCATTTGTCAATCTAGAATACAGTAAATTACAAGCAAAATGTATTAGTTCATGCACAGTACCAGCAAATGTGTAGCAGAAAGCGGGCATGCATTTACATATACAAGATGCCATTACGTTTATGAGAGTTCACTTAAGTTTAGAGGTGAACCAACATATACTCCGATGAAATCCTTGTGCACATCGCAATGAAGTTTCAAACTTTAGCGCCATCTACTGGCAGCCGGTAAACACTGCAGTGACATTTAGTCGAGTGGGATTCCTCATAAAATTTTGGAGAATGCTGCAGTATATTTTATATTTTTCCCTGTCCCCCACAGGGAAGAACAAACCTTTACCATCTAAGTTACTATTTGTTCTTCAATACCTTATTAGAGAGATTAAACATCAGAGGAAAGTACTTGTTAAAGGATTATGGCATTATAGGAAAAGAATAATTGCCACTGAATGTTTCATCTCTTTGCATATCTTAGCATATTAAAATTGCTTTAAAGAGCAACAAGATTAATTACTAGCGGGTGAGAAGCCTTTTTCTTCAACTTAACCTTTTCTTAAAATCATTGGCATTTCCTATTGAACTGTGAAAGTCAAATGATCTGAGAATGATTTAAGTATTTAAGTAAACGCAAATCATAAATAGAAATCTGATGACAATCTATCGGTTTTACAGCTGTCCTTGAGAACACACCTGTACATCATTTTATTTTCGTATTTTCCTCGGCCGTCTCCTGACTTCTCCCGTGCATCCAGCTGCTTTTTATCTGCAAGTAGATACTGACCTTTAACCTTGAGTATTATTACTTTGATTTGTTCAGTGACCATTTTTGAGATGTGATCTTTCTATGATTGCTAAACTACAGGACATACTGTAATGTCATCACTTTATTGCTGGCTATAATTGCACAAAGAGCCGGGTTCCATTGCATCTGCGGATATTGTGCTCTTTCGATTGATGGTGTCAGAGTGTCTCAGAGCAGAAGTGGGTTATGTGTCACTTGTACATGTCTACTTATAATTATTATTATTATTATTATTATTATTATATGGCTAGAAGAATTTGTGGAATTCTGTGATCAAATAATAGCACATGGCTGTAACCTAAATGCATTTATAGTTGTACAGGTCACAGAAATACAGGTTCATTTAAGTATGATATGTATCGTATGAGGGTTGTTCAATAAGTAAAGTAATAAGACCTCTCATGTGTGTAATGTTCTTATTTCGTTCTAATGTCCCACCAAGCCCAAGCAGGTAGACCGTTGCTTCCCCTCATGGCCACTAGACAGCCCCACACATCAGTTATACTGTCCCAACATTAGGTGTAAGATGGCGGGGCTGGTGGAAACATGGTCACACATTGAGGTGCATAGTCTGATCAGACTTCTACATCTAAAGGGCACCTCAGCGGCTGACATCCATCGCCAACTTGTCCAGGTGTACGGTGGTAACGTCATGTCACAGAAACAGGTTTGGGATTGGTGCACCGCCTATCATAATGGCAGAACTGATGTTCAAGATGACCAGTGATACTGTCGGCCAGGCACGTCCACCACAGGCAGTGCACCCCAAGCCTGTTCCTGTGACGTTATCATCGTACACCTCAAAAAGTGGAATTTCTGCTGCCGATGAACACAAATTGTTCTGATAAACAAAATAAGTCCATGAAATGAAACTCAATGTTTGTACAGATATCATATACATGAGCTTATACATAGAGGAGGGGATGTATCAAGCCTTTGAGAGTGATAAAATGGAGAGAGATAAGTACCAGCCAATCAACTGCCATGTTACAGGCTGTGTTTGAAAAATTACTGTTAGGAGATTGGTTGGTACTTTAATGCTCTCCACTTTATATCACTCCATAGCTTGATACATGTCCTCCACAGTATGCTAACATCACATTATGTAAAGGTGAACCATGCAGTTCATTTTCATGGTTTTCTTTACTGATCACTTGTCATCAAACAAGCAAAAGACTCTAGGGTTGGCTTCTTTTGGCTCTATTTTTTTGATTACCCCACAACATGCCATCTCAATGCTGTTCTTACTCATCGCTATACCTCCATTACCTCTCTTTATGCTTACCTTTATTTCACATCTTCAACCTATCTCTCTCCTCCAACACATTCACCTCATCCTTTAAACATATGTTTGACCTAGTCTTTCTTTCCCTAACTACCCCTCTATTTCACTCTACTTCTCTGCTTCCATACTACTTGCCTGGATTGTGATCAGTCATCTTTTCCTACCAATCACTCTCTCCTCAGTTCTCAGCAACTGATTTGCCAACACAAGATTCCATTAAGATGCACAAAAGTGATCTATCCTCCTGGACTTCCCCAGTGCTCACTTTCTTCTGTGCAACTTTTCATCATGGCACAGACATCATGGCACAGTACTCTCATGGTTTATTTCATGCCTAACCGCAGTGTCTACCTCTGGCACATTGTGCCATGCACTCTCACTCTCTGATGGCCCCATAAGACGCTGTGTTCGGCTCTCCGCATTCTCATTGTACACATTTCTTCTGGGGGAACGTTTTCAGTCATTCTGCCATCAGCATTGCTTCCATACTAATGTCGCCACAGCTACTGTACTCCTGATGCTGCCAAGTGTCTCTCTGATATTGTACTAACACCACCCAAAGCACAAATATGTTGGAACAGTGCTTTCCAAATTCCATCATCTCCTCTAAAATTTACCATCAACAACAACCCCCCTCCCATTTCCTCTAGCTCCAAAACAAACTTTTTTTTAGAATTTTAAAATATTTTGAGAATACACACATTTCCAAATTAAGGTGCAACTAAAACCTGTGTATTCTCTTTTCATCTCCCACCATGATTACTGTTACCTCCTTCTATCTGGCTTTCCCCACATTCATCTATCCATCAATCCATCCAACATTGACACCATCCTTTATAAAACACAAACCTCAACACAAAATACTCTGTCATGTTTAGACTTGCCTGTGACTTGCACCTTGCCTTCTCCATAACACTTCTCTTGTGCCACTACCCAAGGGCAGGTATGTAGCTCCCTACGTGCCTGAGTAAGCTAGCCTCAGCTTTCTATAAATGGTCTAAGAAAACCCAACTGTTTATCAGAGCTTACCCTAGTGCAGCCAATACTACTGACTCTGGTGCACACTTCCTGCTATGCCAATCAGCACTCATAGGGCCTTATTCAGACCTGATCATTCCTCTGCGTTTTTGCAGAGGTCTGCGATCAGACAGCAACCACCCATAGAAAGTGAAAACCCACCCCGTGCAAGTGTGCGAATGCAAGCGGATGCCATACAAAAACTTTGCCAGGCAGGGGACATCTGCAAATTTGTATGCAACTCACTTACCATCAAATGATTTTTCCAGTCTGTGCAGTCTATGCGTAGCCCAGGACTTACTCCTATAGTGTCATACAAACAGGCTGATTGGGGCCAGAGCTGACATCACTCACCCACCCTGAAAATGCTTGGGAATGCCGACGTCTTTCCTGACACTCCCAGAAAATGGGCAGTGTCACAAACCAGTCACTCACCGCTGCGGGTTCTGGGGTCCGTCCATTGCTGTCGCAGTTGAGAGTGGTGCTGTGCGGCAGTGTGGGGATGCGGCGTGGTCGGTGGCAGAGGTGATGCAGGTTCTGGGAGTCGGGAGTGCGGGGACCTAATGGCCGGAGGCGCCTCTGTGTGTCTGCAGTATAGGAGGTGGCCATGTTGGAGACCAAATGCAGCACCTGTGAGCACCTGTGGGTAAGTGTTAGCCAATCCCATGCCTGTGCTGCCTATAAGTAGGCTGGGATTATTTCACTCTTGGCCAGTGCTTTGATGTAGCTACTCTGTACCCTAGCTCTGTGCTCTCCCTGGGAATTTCTGTGTGATTCCAGTGATCCTGATATCGCCTCTGCTCCCAAAGGTCTGCCTGCAGCCTTCACCGCAAGTGATCCACCAGCTTCCTGCTGTGCTGTCAGTCAATTGCTCTCCAAGTGGCAACAAGTGGATTCCCGGAGTCCTGTGAGAGGTTACCCTGTTCGTTCAGTGACTGCCTGCTATAATCACACAGCCTGTGGAAGTTTCTACTTAATCCTGGTGCTCATTTACTCATCTCTCAGTTAACCCATTCCTCACCGTTGTCTTCTGCTGCAGCTCTTCACAGTGTTTCAAGTTTAATTTTCACAACCTGCAAGTACTTCTTACAGTAGTGTATCTACAGTATGTTTTTTGCATCATTCAAAGACAATTCTTCACAGTTCTCCAGTTCAGCCTTTAAGCATCAGTACAAGTCTTCACAGTTATTCATCTTTGCCTACAATATCCAGTTAACACTTCTTTACAGTTTGGCACCAGTCATTGCTTCATATTGGACAATTCTTCACTAATCTTCAGGCACGTTTTATCTTATTCATGTGAACATTTCTTCAATGCATCTTTAATACAGATCCTGCTTATCGTTATACCATTCATTGCTGTACGTCAGTTTATATATGGTGTCTAATGATTGTCATTTAACTCCTTACTGGAATTGTAGCGTTCTAATACATATATGAAATGTAACGTTCTTCGTCCTAGCTGTTTCCACCATACTCCAGCACCTACACCTTCGGTTGGTCCAAGGTTAACGGAATCACAAAATCAGTCGGTCTTGACAGTCAGTGACCACCCACAAACGTCCGCTGCCTGACAATCACCTTGCGTATACCTAGTGATCGAAATGTTCATACCTTTCTGTCGCTGTTTGGCTCACGTGTGCGCATTGCGGTGCATATGCATGCGCAGTAATTCAATAATCAGCCGTTGTGTGATTTCGCACAACAACGATCAGGTCTGAATTAGGCTCATAATTAGAGATGAGCGGGTTCGGTTTCTCTGAATCCGAACCCGCCAGAACTTCATGGTTTTTTTCACGGATCCGAGCAGACTCGGATCCTCCCGCCTTGCTCGGTTAACCCGAGCGCGCCCGAACGTCATCATGACGCTGTCGGATTCTCGCGAGACTCGGATTCTATATAAGGAGCCGCGCGTCGCCGCCATTTTCACACGTGCATTGAGATTGATAGGGAGAGGACGTGGCTGGCGTCCTCTCCATTTAGATTAGGGTTGAGAGAGAGAGAGAGAGATTGACCTGAGGCTGTGATACTGTAGAAGAGAGTGCAGAGTTTAGTGACTGACGACCACAGTGACCACCAGACAGTGCAGTTGTTTGTTTTATTTAATATATCCGTTCTCTGCCTGAAAAAAACGATACACACAGTGACTCAGTCACATACCATATCTGTGTGCACTGCTCAGCCCAGTGTGCTGCATCAATGTATATATATATCTGACTGTGCTCAGCTCACACAGCTTATAATTGTGGGGGAGACTGGGGAGCACTGCAGTGCCAGTTATAGGTTATAGCAGGAGCCAGGAGTACATAATTTTATATTAAAATTAAACAGTGCACACTTTTGCTGCAGGAGTGCCACTGCCAGTGTGACTAGTGACCAGTGACCTGACCACCAGTATATATAATATTAGTAGTATACTATCTCTTTATCAACCAGTCTATATTAGCAGCAGACACAGTACAGTGCGGTAGTTCACGGCTGTGGCTACCTCTGTGTCGGCACTCGGCAGCCCGTCCATAATTGTATATACCACCTAACCGTGGTTTTTTTTTCTTTCTTTATAGTCATACTAGTTACGAGTATACTATCTCTTTATCAACCAGTCTATATTAGCAGCAGACACAGTACAGTGCGGTAGTTCACGGCTGTGGCTACCTCTGTGTCGGCACTCGGCAGCCCGTCCATAATTGTATATACCACCTAACCGTGGTTTTTTTTTCTTTCTTTATACATACATACTAGTTACGAGTATACTATCTCTTTATCAACCAGTCTATATTAGCAGCAGACACAGTACAGTGCGGTAGTTCACGGCTGTGGCTACCTCTGTGTCGGCACTCGGCAGCCCGTCCATAATTGTATATACCACCTAACCGTGGTTTTTTTTTCTTTCTTTATACATACATACTAGTTACGAGTATACTATCTCTTTATCAACCAGTCTATATATTAGCAGCAGACACAGTACAGTGCGGTAGTTCACGGCTGTGGCTACCTCTGTGTCGGCACTCGGCAGCCCGTCCATAATTGTATATACCACCTAACCGTGGTTTTTCTTTCTTTCTTTATACATACATACTAGTTACGAGTATACTATCTCTTTATCAACCAGTCTATATATTAGCAGCAGACACAGTACAGTGCGGTAGTTCACGGCTGTGGCTACCTCTGTGTCGGCACTCGGCAGCCCGTCCATAATTGTATATACCACCTAACCGTGGTTTTTTTTTCTTTCTTTATACATACATACTAGTTACGAGTATACTATCTCTTTATCAACCAGTCTATATTAGCAGCAGACACAGTACAGTGCGGTAGTTCACGGCTGTGGCTACCTCTGTGTCGGCACTCGGCAGCCCGTCCATAATTGTATATACCACCTAACCGTGGTTTTTTTTTCTTTCTTTATACATACATACTAGTTACGAGTATACTATCTCTTTATCAACCAGTCTATATATTAGCAGCAGACACAGTACAGTGCGGTAGTTCACGGCTGTGGCTACCTCTGTGTCGGCACTCGGCAGCCCGTCCATAATTGTATATACCACCTAACCGTGGTTTTTTTTTCTTTCTTTATACATACATACTAGTTACGAGTATACTATCTCTTTATCAACCAGTCTATATATTAGCAGCAGACACAGTACAGTGCGGTAGTTCACGGCTGTGGCTACCTCTGTGTCGGCACTCGGCAGCCCGTCCATAATTGTATATACCACCTAACCGTGGTTTTTTTTCTTTCTTTATACATACATACTAGTTACGAGTATACTATCTCTTTATCAACCAGTCTATATTAGCAGCAGACACAGTACAGTGCGGTAGTTCACGGCTGTGGCTACCTCTGTGTCGGCACTCGGCAGCCCGTCCATAATTGTATATACCACCTAACCGTGGTTTTTTTTTCTTTCTTTATACATACATACTAGTTACGAGTATACTATCTCTTTATCAACCAGTCTATATATTAGCAGCAGACACAGTACAGTGCGGTAGTTCACGGCTGTGGCTACCTCTGTGTCGGCACTCGGCAGCCCGTCCATAATTGTATACTAGTATCCAATCCATCCATCTCCATTGTTTACCTGAGGTGCCTTTTAGTTGTGCCTATTAAAATATGGAGAACAAAAATGTTGAGGTTCCAAAATTAGGGAAAGATCAAGATCCACTTCCACCTCGTGCTGAAGCTGCTGCCACTAGTCATGGCCGAGACGATGAAATGCCAGCAACGTCGTCTGCCAAGGCCGATGCCCAATGTCATAGTACAGAGCATGTCAAATCCAAAACACCAAATATCAGTAAAAAAAGGACTCCAAAACCTAAAATAAAATTGTCGGAGGAGAAGCGTAAACTTGCCAATATGCCATTTACCACACGGAGTGGCAAGGAACGGCTGAGGCCCTGGCCTATGTTCATGGCTAGTGGTTCAGCTTCACATGAGGATGGAAGCACTCAGCCTCTCGCTAGAAAAATGAAAAGACTAAAGCTGGCAAAAGCAGTAGCACCGCAAAGAACTGTGCGTTCTTCGAAATCCCAAATCCACAAGGAGAGTCCGACTCCAATTGTGTCGGTTGCGATGCCTGACCTTCCCAACACTGGACGTGAAGAGCATGCGCCTTCCACCATTTGCACGCCCCCTGCAAGTGATGGAAGGAGCACCCGCAGTCCAGTTCCTGATAGTCAGATTGAAGATGTCAGTGTTGAAGTACACCAGGATGAGGAGGATATGGGTGTTGCTGGCGCTGGGGAGGAAATTGACCAGGAGGATTCTGATGGTGAGGTGGTTTGTTTAAGTCAGGCACCCGGGGAGACACCTGTTGTCCGTGGTAGGAATATGGCCGTTGACATGCCTGGTGAAAATACCAAAAAAATCAGCTCTTCGGTGTGGAAGTATTTCACCAGAAATGCGGACAACAGGTGTCAAGCCGTGTGTTCCCTTTGTCAAGCTGTAATAAGTAGGGGTAAGGACGTTAACCACCTCGGAACATCCTCCCTTATACGTCACCTGCAGCGCATTCATAATAAGTCAGTGACAAGTTCAAAAACTTTGGGTGACAGCGGAAGCAGTCCACTGACCAGTAAATCCCTTCCTCTTGTAACCAAGCTCACGCAAACCACCCCACCAACTCCCTCAGTGTCAATTTCCTCCTTCCCCAGGAATGCCAATAGTCCTGCAGGCAATGTCACTGGCAATTCTGACGAGTCCTCTCCTGCCTGGGATTCCTCCGATGCATCCTTGCGTGTAACGCCTACTGCTGCTGGCGCTGCTGTTGTTGCTGCTGGGAGTCGATGGTCATCCCAGAGGGGAAGTCGTAAGCCCACTTGTACTACTTCCAGTAAGCAATTGACTGTTCAACAGTCCTTTGCGAGGAAGATGAAATATCACAGCAGTCATCCTGCTGCAAAGCGGATAACTGAGGCCTTGACAACTATGTTGGTGTTAGACGTGCGTCCGGTATCCGCCGTTAGTTCACAGGGAACTAGACAATTTATTGAGGCAGTGTGCCCCCGTTACCAAATACCATCTAGGTTCCACTTCTCTAGGCAGGCGATACCGAGAATGTACACGGACGTCAGAAAAAGACTCACCAGTGTCCTAAAAAATGCAGTTGTACCCAATGTCCACTTAACCACGGACATGTGGACAAGTGGAGCAGGGCAGGGTCAGGACTATATGACTGTGACAGCCCACTGGGTAGATGTATGGACTCCCGCCGCAAGAACAGCAGCGGCGACACCAGTAGCAGCATCTCGCAAACGCCAACTCTTTCCTAGGCAGGCTACGCTTTGTATCACCGCTTTCCAGAATACGCACACAGCTGAAAACCTCTTACGGCAACTGAGGAAGATCATCGCGGAATTGCTTACCCCAATTGGACTCTCCTGTGGATTTGTGGCATCGGACAACGCCAGCAATATTGTGTGTGCATTAAATATGGGCAAATTCCAGCACGTCCCATGTTTTGCACATACCTTGAATTTGGTGGTGCAGAATTTTTTAAAAAACGACAGGGGCGTGCAAGAGATGCTGTCGGTGGCCAGAAGAATTGCGGGACACTTTCGGCGTACAGGCACCACGTACAGAAGACTGGAGCACCACCAAAAACTACTGAACCTGCCCTGCCATCATCTGAAGCAAGAAGTGGTAACGAGGTGGAATTCAACCCTCTATATGCTTCAGAGGTTGGAGGAGCAGCAAAAGGCCATTCAAGCCTATACAATTGAGCACGATATAGTAGGTGGAATGCACCTGTCTCAAGCGCAGTGGAGAATGATTTCAACGTTGTGCAAGGTTCTGATGCCCTTTGAACTTGCCACACGTGAAGTCAGTTCAGACACTGCCAGCCTGAGTCAGGTCATTCCCCTCATCAGGCTTTTGCAGAAGAAGCTGGAGACATTGAAGGAGGAGCTAACACGGAGCGATTCCGCTAGGCATGTGGGACTTGTGGATGGAGCCCTTAATTCGCTTAACAAGGATTCACGGGTGGTCAATCTGTTGAAATCAGAGCACTACATTTTGGCCACCGTGCTCGATCCTAGATTTAAAGCCTACCTTGGATCTCTCTTTCCGGCAGACACAAGTCTGCTGGGGTTGAAAGACCTGCTGGTGACAAAATTGTCAAGTCAAGCGGAACGCGACCTGTCAACATCTCCTCCTTCACATTCTCCCGCAACTGGGGGTGCGAGGAAAAGGCTCAGAATTCCGAGCCCACCCGCTGGCGGTGATGCAGGGCAGTCTGGAGCGACTGCTGATGCTGACATCTGGTCCGGACTGAAGGACCTGACAACGATTACGGACATGTCGTCTACTGTCACTGCATATGATTCTCTCAACATTGATAGAATGGTGGAGGATTATATGAGTGACCGCATCCAAGTAGGCACGTCACACAGTCCGTACTTATACTGGCAGGAAAAAGAGGCAATTTGGAGGCCCTTGCACAAACTGGCTTTATTCTACCTAAGTTGCCCTCCCACAAGTGTGTACTCCGAAAGAGTGTTTAGTGCCGCCACTCACCTTGTCAGCAATCGGCGTACGAGGTTACATCCAGAAAATGTGGAGAAGATGATGTTCATTAAAATGAATTATAATCAATTCCTCCGCGGAGACATTGACCAGCAGCAATTGCCTCCACAAAGTACACAGGGAGCTGAGATGGTGGATTCCAGTGGGGACGAATTGATAATCTGTGAGGAGGGGGATGTACACGGTGATATATCGGAGGGTGATGATGAGGTGGACATCTTGCCTCTGTAGAGCCAGTTTGTGCAAGGAGAGATTAATTGATTCTTTTTTTGGGGGGGTCCAAACCAACCCGTCATATCAGTCACAGTCGTGTGGCAGACCCTGTCACTGAAATGATGGGTTGGTTAAAGTGTGCATGTCCTGTTTTGTTTATACAACATAAGGGTGGGAGGGCCCAAGGACAATTCCATCTTGCACCTCTTTTTTCTTTTCTTTTTCTTTGCGTCATGTGCTGTTTGGGGAGGGTTTTTTGGAAGGGCCATCCTGCGTGACACTGCAGTGCCACTCCTAGATGGGCCCGGTGTTTGTGTCGGCCACTAGGGTCGCTAGTCTTACTCACACAGTCAGCTACCTCATTGCGCCTCTTTTTTTCTTTGCGTCATGTGCTGTTTGGGGAGGGTTTTTTGGAAGGGACATCCTGCGTGACACTGCAGTGCCACTCCTAGATGGGCCCGGTGTTTGTGTCGGCCACTAGGGTCGCTAGTATTACTCACACAGTCAGCTACCTCATTGCGCCTCTTTTTTTCTTTGCGTCATGTGCTGTTTGGGGAGTATTTTTTTGAAGGGCCATCCTGCGTGACACTGCAGTGCCACTCCTAGATGGGCCAGGTGTTTGTGTCGGCCACTTGGGTCGCTTATCTTAGTCACACAGCGACCTCGGTGCAAATTTTAGGACTAAAAATAATATTGTGAGGTGTGAGGTGTTCAGAATAGACTGAAAATGAGTATAAATTATGGTTATTGAGGTTAATAATACTATGGGATCAAAATGACCGCAAATTCAATGATTTAAGCTGTTTTTTAGTGTTTTTTGAAAAAAACACCCGAATCCAAAACACACCCGAATCCGACAAAAAAAATTCGGTGAGGTTTTGCCAAAACGCGGTCGAACCCAAAACACGGCCGCGGAACCGAACCCAAAACCAAAACACAAAACCCGAAAAATTTCAGGCGCTCATCTCTACTCATAATCTCTTCTCTTATTTCAGATTATAAGATCTCTCTGTACAGGACTGCCCTTAGTCACTCGATACTTTAATGTCTGCCCTTATTTTTTGTGCCTTGTATTACTTTGTTTTATGTGCAGATGCAATGCATCCTGTTGAGCTGCACAGTGCATCCTTATGCATAAGCCTTTATACAGTTTGCATTTTCCTGCCACTAACACTTTATACGTGGCAGGGAGAGTTCCAATATATCATAGAGATTGTGTTATTATATATTTTGAGATGTATTACTCTCTATACCAATATGTTTTGCCATGTATGGGACATTTACATTTATAATACTGTAATGTTTTTTTTAAATGTGTTTTTAGAATAAATAATCCTTTTTAGTTAACTTGAAGATATCTGAGAGAGATATTTGATGCTTGGGGCTTGTAATCATCAAAAAAACAATTTCATAGAAATTACAGACCAGCGGTTCCTCTTTGACCAGGAGATAAGTTCTGCCTACTCACTCAGCACCTAAAGCTCAGTCTCACTCAAGTCCAAGGGGGTCATTCCGAGTTGATCGCTCGCTAGCAACTTTTTGCAGCGCTGCGATCAGGTTAAAACCCGACAAAACTGCACATGCATATGCGCCGCAATGCGCAGGCGCGTCGTTCGGGTACAAAGAGGATCGGTGCTGGGCGATGGATTTAACGAAGAATCCATTCGCAAGGTGATTGACAGAAAGAGGGCGTTTATGGGTGTCAACTGACCGTTTTCTGGGAGTGTTTGGAAAAACGCAGGCGGGTCTAAGTGTTTGCGGGGCGGGTGTCTGATGTCAATTTCGGGACCAAAAAGTTTGAAGTGATCGCAGCAGCTGAGTAAGTCCAGAGCTACAAACTTTTTGTGCCGTTGGGTGCAAAAGTGTTCGCACACTTGCAAAGCGAAAATACACTCCCCAATAGGCGGCGACTATCTGATCGGAGCACAGCAAAAAGTTATTAGCGAGCGATCAACTCGGAATGACCCCCCAAATGTGAAGGGATTTCTCAGATGTCTACAAACTGTGCGTGCCCAGGACATGCACATGGACAGAGACTGAAATTGCAGGTGGGGTTTCTGGATGGCAACTCGGTGGTTATTGCATGAACACGTGGCATAGATCTTTATTGTCTCTCCAGATGGAGTAGGGACGCCTATTTTTGGTGGATCCAATTTAACCCAACATGGGGAGGATGTAATGATGACTACGGCGGAGGGGAAAATAGTAGGCAGGTTCTTTCATCGGGAGGCATTCATTTTGCTGGATTTTGGGATCCCAGCTGTCAGGATACCAACACCGGAATCCCGACACCCAGTGAAATACCAGCAGTCGAAATCCCGACCACCGGCTGGAATCCCCACTTGGGTGGTGGTCTATGCCACCACCTGAGGGGGAATATAACCCTGTGGCGACCAAAGGTCACCATCGGGCCCAAAGCATGGAATACGCAGCGAGCCCGTGAGGGGATACAATGCGCTTGCTGCCAGTATTCCGGCTGTTGGGCTCCTGGTGTCGGTCTCCTGACCGCCGGGATCCCAACACCCAGGATATCATACTAAATCCCTTTCATCATAGACGGGCGCATACTTTAGAAAGTAGGATGCCACCGCCGGGTAACACAGCGGCCGCAAATGCACATGACTCAGAATCAGATATGAAGAATACAAACGACGGAAGCTTAGAGAGAGATAAAGTAACAACCAATCAGCTCCTAACTGCCATGTCACAGGCTGTGTTTGAAAATGTCAGTTAGGAGTAGAGATGAGCGGGTTCGGTTCATTGAGATCCGAACCCAACCGAACTTCACCTATTTTTCACGGGGCCGAGGATCTTCCCGCCTTGCTCGGTTAACCCGAACGTCATCATCCCGCTGTCGGATTCTCGCAAAATTCGTATTCTATATAAAGAGCCGCGCGTCGCCGCCATTTTCACTCGTGCATTGGAGATTGAACGGAGAGGACGTGGCTGCGTTCTCTCTTTGAAAATCTCCGTATCTGTGCTCAGTGTGCTGCACATATCTGTGCTCAGCGTGCTGAAAATATCTGTGCTCAGTGTGCTGAAAATATCTATGTTCTCTGCCTGAAAACGCTCCATATCTGTGCTCAGTGTGCGGCAAATATCTGTACTCAGTGTGCTGCATTGTGGGGACTTGGGACCACCAGTATATAATTATAGTAGTACAGTACAGTAGGCCATTGCTGTATCTTGCAGCTCTGTGTCAAGTATACTATCCATATCTGTGCTGCTTTGTTGTGAGCAGTATATAGTAGGACAGTGCAGCATTTTGGTGACCAGCAGTATACATATAGTACAGTACAGTAGGCCATTGCTTTATCTTGCAGCACTGTGTCACTTCTAGTATCCTGATCAGTGCTCAATATCTGCTGCGTTGTAGTGACCAGTATGTATACTGTACTGTGCGACGTGTGTTATACACCTGGTCATTTTATACATCCTGTAATCTGTACTGAGCCATGTGTGAGATACACCTGGGGATTATACACCCTATATACTGTACTGTGTGATGTGTGAGATACACCTGGGGATTATACACCCTATATACTGTTCTGTGCGATGTGTGTGATACACCTGGTAATTAATTATACACCCTGTATACTGTACTGTGCGACGTGTGTTATACACCTGGTGATTATACATCCTGTAATCTGTACTGAGCGATGTGTGAGATACACCTGGTAATATCTGTGCTCAGTGTGCTGCATTGTGGTGACCACCAGTATATTATAGTAGTACAGTACAGTAGGCCATTGCTGTATCTTGCAGCTCCGTGTCAGACTCAGTTCTAGTATCCTGATCAGTGTTCAACATCTGCTGCATTGTTGTGACCAGTATATAGTAGTACAGTGCAGCATTGTGGGACCACCAGTATATAGTAGTACAGTACACTAGGCCATTGCTGTATCTTGCAGCTCTGTGTCACTTCTGGGCAGTACGGACGGTGTAATGGTTAGCATTACTGCCTCACAGCACTGAGGTCATGGGTTCGATTCCCACCATGACCCTAACTGTGTGGAGTTTGTATATTCTCCCCGTACTTGCATGGGCTTGCTCCGGGTACTCCGGTTTCCTCCCACAATCCAAAAATATACTGGTAGGTTAATTGGATCCTAACAAAAGTAACCCTAGTGTGAATGTGTGTGTGCATGTGGTAGGGAATATAGATTGTAAACTCCACTGGGGCAGGGACTGATATGAATGGCCAATTATTCTCTGTAAAGCGCTGCGGAATATTTGTGCGCTATATAAATAACTGGTAATAATAATAATAATAATAATAAATAATAGTATCCTGATCAGTGCTTAATATCTGTGCTCAGTGTCAGTGCTGCATTGTGGTGACCAGTATACTACAGTACAATAGTCCAGTGCTGTTCTCGCTGCTCAGTGTCAGTTCTCCGTCATATCATCAGTGATCAGTATAATCAGCTCTCAGTATAATCAGTGTGCTGTTAGACGTGCGCCCGTTTTCCGCCATTAGTGCAGTGGGGTTTAGACAATTGATGAAGTTATTATATCCCCGGTACAAAATCCCATCTACAGATGTAGCCACCTTTATCTTGACTGGCTGAGGCGTTTGTCCCGATCGAGCATACGCAGCGTACCAGGGCATAGGGAGGCGCGCCTAGTCACAGAGAGGCGTACCTAATCGCACGGAGGCAGACGGAGCGTTTGGCGTTACCTTTACGTGTAATACCTGCGATCATCCACCAGATGTCGCCTTTTACAATCACCACTGCGCATGCGTGTGGTCTCCCGTAAAATACAATACTGAAATATATAATAAGGACTACTTTACTAAGCGTCTCATTAAGCTGCATACAGTAAATACTCATTACGCTGCATTATTTAATACAGTAAATACTCATTATGCTGCATTATTTAATACAGTATATACGGTACAGACGCAAATAGTACAGCATACAGTATATGATCCATCTACAGTACTTTATGAATATGTGAGCGTCCAAGTCCCGCAGACAATACAACATAAAACCAGTAGTGTACACTGTTGCAAATGGACGTGTTAGAAGTTCACTATTGCCTCTTGAGATTAGGAATTTTGTACAGTATGTTAGCGTAGTAATCCCATAGCCATTACAGCATAATCAAAACCAATGGATTTATTCATCTGTCTGCGGCGAAGTGGTGAAGTGTTCCGCTTCCTATACTCAGAGTCCCGAGTTCGATTTCTAAAGTACGAATGCATGTTAGTTTTTTCCAGACACTTTATTATTTTTTTATTCACATAAACCAGGGCAAAGCTGCAGGAGCGGTTCTGTTAAGGTTCTATGTACAGTACATATACAATTCTGTAGCAGGGCAGACTCAATTGAAATGGCTACCACCTATGACTCCTTGCTCCACGGAGGCCCTAGGCTACGGAGCAAGTAACAGTCCAGATTTTGCAGGCTATGGGGCAATGCTGAAGGAGCGTCACAATCCCCTAGCTAAAATACACAGGGGCGATAAGACTAAGCGAGGTATATGCACATAACGATACACTGCAAAGTTCCCCATGGTTTTAATTATGCCTTTTCTTTGAACACAGTATTTTCGACTGCCTCGCCCTACACCCATCCCACTTTCCCCTTCCCCCCTGGGAGCCTGCAATGTACATGCAGTAGACAGGTAGGGAGTTCCGATCAGGTTACAAGACGTGCAACAGTATACTACTGTATGTAGGAAAATCCCCCGCCCACTCTGATTTATGTGAAACCTGTGTGCACCCTTCCATTGAATGTATAACAAAGAAAAAAAATAATAATAAAGTGAATGTTACAGGAACACATTAAAAAAAGGTTGGCACTTCCTTCCCATTGGTGTTGGTTTATGCCTTAGGGGACTCGGACGCAAATACTTGTATTGGAAAAGCACGTATTTTCCACCGCCTCTCCCTACCCCCATCGCCCTTCCTCCCTGGGAGCCTGCACAGGTCATGCAGTGGACAGGGAGGGAGTTCAGGTCAGGTACAATACACAAATGCCGACAATCTACAGTACTGTGTTGCTCAGTTAGTTGCGTCGGAATACGCTAGTTTATACTCATTACCGCTGTGTATTTGTATATAGCGGAATGAATCGCTGCTGCAGATTTACTTTGATTTATGTGAAACCTGTGTGCACCCTTTCATTGAATGTATAACAAAGAAAAACAATAATAAAGTGAATGTCATGGGAACATATTAAAAAAAAAGGTTGGCACTTTGGGACTCAAAGCTGGGACTCTCAGTGTGGGAGGTAGAAGCCTTCATCGCTAGGTTGGTATGGAAGAGGAGACAATTAGCTACCAGAGGGTACCAACCCCAAGTTTCTGTGACCCCCACAAGGCTCATGGCAAGCGTCGGAACCCATGGTGGGTCTGAATTAACGGGCCTATTATAGTCTATGGGAAAATGAGTCCACTTTGCGTACTGATATCTCTGGTTCTGGGTGTCCCAGAGACTCGGGACTGGTACCATTTAAAAGAGGAGACTCTTGGCTTTCAGGGCAGACCAACGACTAGTTTATGTGGTACTGGAAAGGGAAACAGTAAGCAACCGTGTATCGGGTCCCCTCCAGTTGTCCGCCTAGCTTGCACAGGATGCAGGGTTTCTGGCTAGATAGGAAATACTGGCCCTCATTCCGAGTCGTTCGCTCGGTAATTTTCTTCGCATCGCAGTGAAATTCCGCTTAGTACGCATGCGCAATATTCGCACTGCGACTGCGCCAAGTAATTTTACAATGAAGATAGTATTTTTACTCACGGCTTTTTCTTCGCTCTGGCGAACGTAGTGTGATTGACAGGAAATGGGTGTTACTGGGCGGAAACACTGCGTTTTCGGGGCGTGTGGATAAAAACGCTACCGTTTCCGGAAAAAACGCAGGAGTGGCCGGAGAAACGGGGGAGTGTCTGGGCGAACGCTGGGTGTGTTTATGACGTCAAACCAGGAACGACAAGCACTGAACTGAACGCAGATGCCGAGTAAGTCTGAAGCTAGTTTATGTGGTACTGGATAAGGAAACAGTAAGCAACCGTGTATCGGGTCCCCTCCAGTTGTCCGCCTAGCTTGCACAGGATGCAGGGTTTCTGGCTAGATAGGAAATACTGGCCCTCATTCCGAGTCGTTCGCTCGGTAATTTTCTTCGCATCGCAGTGAAATTCCGCTTAGTACGCATGCGCAATATTCGCACTGCGACTGCGCCAAGTAATTTTACAATGAAGATAGTATTTTTACTCACGGCTTTTTCTTCGCTCTGGCAAACGTAGTGTGATTGACAGGAAATGGGTGTTACTGGGCGGAAACACTGCGTTTTCGGGGCGTGTGGATAAAAACGCTACCGTTTCCGGAAAAAACGCAGGAGTGGCCGGAGAAACGGGGGAGTGTCTGGGCGAACGCTGGGTGTGTTTATGACGTCAAACCAGGAACGACAAGCACTGAACTGAACGCAGATGCCGAGTAAGTCTGAAGCTACTCTGAAACTGCTAAGTAGTTTGTAATCGCAATATTGCGAATACATCGGTCGCAATTTTAAGAAGCTAAGATACACTCCCAGTAGGCGTAGGCTTAGCGTGAGCAACTCTGCTAAATTCGCCTTGCGAGCGATCAACTCGGAATGAGGGCCACTGTACAGAAATGCTAAGCATGGTAATTTGACATCCAGGAACATAGGGAGGAGTTTATCTCTCTCCATTATACTTAGAAAAATTACACTTGCCACTGTACGTTACAAGCTGTTCGTGCTAATTAGTACAATAGTAGAACATACTGTACAGAGATACTAAGTACAGTGATTTGGCATCCACAAACTTAGGGAGGAGCTTTAATCTCTCTCCATTGTAATCTTTCAAAGCATAATGGAGAGAGATAAAAGCTCCTCCCTAAATTACTGGATGCCAAATTGCCATCCAGAGTATCGCTGTACTCTATGTTCTACTAGTGTACTAATTAGCACGAACAGCTTGTAACGTACAGTGGCAAGTTTAATCTTTCTATGTATAATGGAGAGAGATAAAAGCTCATCAGTAAATTCCTGGATGCCACATCACTGTACTTAGTATCTCTGTACAGTATTTTCTGTTAGGGTACTAATTAGCTGTTCGTGCTAATTAGTACCCTAATAGAAAATACTATACAGAGAAACTAAGGATGGTGATTTGGCAACCTGCCACTGTACGTTACAAGCTGTTCGTGCTAATTAGTACACTAGTAGAACATACTGTACAGAGATACTAAGTACAGTGATTTGGCATCCACAAACTTAGGGAGGAGCTTTAATCTCTCTCCATTGTAATCTTTCTATGTTTAATGGAGAGAGATAGAAGCTCCTCCCTAAATTTCTGGGTTACAAATTGCCGTCCTTAGTATCTCTGTACAGTATGTTCTACTAGTGTACTAATTAGCACGAACAGCTTGTAACGTACAGCGGCAAGTTTAATCTTTCTATGTATAATATAGAGAGATAAAAGCTCCTCAGTAAGTTCCTGGTTGCCAAATCACCGTCCTTAGTATCTCTGTATAGTATTTTCTATTAGGGTACTAATTAGCAAAAACAGCTAATTAGTACCCTAATAGAACATACTGTACAGAGATACTAAGGACGGTGATTTGGTATCCAGGAACTTACTGAGGAGCTTTTATCTCTCTCCATTATACATAGAAAGATTAAACTTGCCGCTCTATGTTACAAGCTGTTCGTGCTAATTAGTACCCTAATAGAACATACTGTACAGAGATACTAAGGACGGTGATTTGGCATCCAGTTAAAAGCTGTTCGTGCTAATTAGTACTCTAGTAGAAAATACTGTACAGAGATACTAAGGACGGTGATTTGGCATCTAGGAACTTAGGGAGGAGCTTTTATCTCTCCATTATACATAGAAAGATTAAACTTGCCACTGTACATTACAAGCTGTTCGTGCTAATTAGTACACTAGCAGAACATACTGGGGACTCGGACTCATACAGTACTTGCATTTCAAAAGCACGGTATTTTCCACCGCCTGCCACTAGCCCATCGACCTTCCCCCCTGGGAGCCTGCACAGGTTATGCAGTAGACAGGGAGGGAGTTATTCACATAAACCAGGGCAGAGCTGCAGATGCCGTTGTACTGTTAAGGTTCTATGCCCCATATGGTACACATACAATTCTGTAGCAGGGCAGACTCAATTGAAATGGCTACCGCCTGTGACTCCTTGCCCCATGGAGGCCCTCGGCTATGGAGCAAGTAACAGCACAGATTTTGTAGGTCACGGGGCAATGCTGAAGGAGCGTCGGAATCCCCTAGCTAAAATACACAGGGGCAATAGGGTTAAGCGAGGTCTATGCACATAATTCTACAAAACGGGGGTTCATGTGCCTTGGACATTTTGTCACTTTGTGATGTGATGGGGTCTGGTGTATCGTTATGTGCATGCGCTTATCCCTATCGACCCTGTGTATTTTAGCTAGGAGATTCTGACGCTCCTTCAGCAATGGCCCGTTCTTTAAACACAGTATTTTCCACTTCCTCACCCTACCCCCATCCCACTTTCCCCTTCCCCCCTGGGAGCCTGCACAGTTCATGCAGTAGACAGGTAGGGAGTTTCGATCAGGTTACAAGACAAGATTTATGTGAAACCTGTGTGCACCATTCCATTGAATGTATAACAAAGAAAAAAAATAATAATAAAGTGAATGTCACAGGAACTCGAACGCTCATACTGTACATGTATTTCAAAAGCACAGTGTTTATGCATTGTACATACTTCCTTTTACACAATTACTTGCGTCTCCATACACAATCTTGCGTCTGCATACACAAGTGTTTTAACATGTTCGTTTGTGTCTGTATAAACTATTTATTTATATTGAGAACTCTAACCGTCTGACCATTGGTCACCATCTATAAATATTACAGTCGTCACTGACCATTTGCCAGAGCTGTAGATCAATCCGACGCTATATAATCGAAAATACTGGATTAGTGGAGCATTAGCCACCCAGTGGTGGAGATGTGTAATGCATGCTGAGTATCTAGAATCGCCTCAACGCGCCTGCCTGTGATTAAACTCAGCAAGCTAAGCTATCGCCTTAGCGTGACTAAACGTCCGTCTAGGCGGAGAATCAGTCAAGATAAAGGTGGCTACATCTGTAGATTCCACTTCACTAGGCAGCCGATAGCGAGATTTTACCAATTAATATCAGTGATTTATAATTATTAATTACAGTGATCTTGCCAAATAATTCCAGTGATTTTGTCATTTTCTTCCAGTGATTTGGACCAATAATACCATTGATTAGAACGAATAATTCCAGTGATTTTGTCATTTTCTTCCAGTGATTTGGACCAATAATACTATTGATTAGAGCGAATAATTCCTGTGATTTTGTCATTTTCTCCCAGTGATTTGGACCAATAATACCATTGATTAGAATGAATAATTCCTGTGATATTGAGGTGTTTGTGTCGCTTAGCTTAGCCATCCAGCGACCACAGTGCACCTCTTTTTCTCTTTTCTTTGCATCATGTGCTGTTTGGGGCCAATTTTTTTATGTGCCATCCTGTCTGACACTGCAGTGCCACTCCTAGATGGGCAAGGTGTTTGTACCAGCCACTTGGGTCGCTTAGCTTAGTCATCCAGCGACCTTGGTGCAAATTTAGGACTAAAAATAATATTGTGAGGTGTTCAGAATGAGTGGAAATTATGGTTATTGAGGCTAATAATACTATAGGATCAAAATTTACCCCCAAATTCTATGAGTTAAGCTGTTTTTGAGGGGTTTTTGAAAAAAAAACACCCGAATCCGACAAAAAATTTTTAAGGGAGGTTTTGCCAAAACGCATCCAAATCCAAAACACAGCCGCGGAACCGAATCCAAAACCAAAACACAAAACCCGAAAAATTTCCGGTGCACATCTCTAGTTAGGAGCTGGTTGGTTGGTACTTTATGTCTCTCCACTTTATCTCTCCAAGCTTTGATACATATGCCCCAGAGTATGCTATCTCAAGTCTGCTCCTTAATTATTATTTTTTATATACACTTAAACAACACAATGTAACTCGAAGTCAATCACACTTCTGTGAAATCAAACTGTCTACTTAGAAAGCACACTGATTGACAATCAATTTCACATGCTGTTGTGCAAATGGAGTAGACAACAGGTGGGAATTATAGGCAATTAGCAAGACACCCCCAATAAAGGAGATGTTCTGCAGGTGGTGACCACAGACCACTTTTCAGCTCCTATGCTTTCTGGCTGATGTTTTGGTCACTTTTGACAGCTGGCGGTGCTTTCACTCAAGTGGTAGCATGAGACGGAGTCTACAACCCACACAAGTGGCTCAGGTAGAGCAGCTCATCCAGGATGGCACATCAATGCGAGCTATGGCAAGAAGGTTTGCTGTGTCTGTCAGAGTAGTGTCCAGAGCATGGAGGTGCTACCAGGAGACAGGCCAGTGCATCAGGAGACGTGGAGGAGGCCGTAGGAGGGCAACAACCCAGCAGCAGGACCACTACCTCCGCCTTTGTGCAAGGAGGAACAGGAGGAACACTGCCAGAGCCCTAAAAAATGACCTCCAGCAAGCCACAAATGTGCATGTGTCTACTCAAATGATCAGAAACAGATTGGTAAGAGGGCCCGACGTCCACAGGTGGGGGTTGTGCTTACAGCCCAACACCGTGCAGGACGCTTGGCATTTGCCAGGCGCCCTGTGCTCTTCACAGATGAAAGCAGGTTCTCACTGAGCACATGTGACAGACGTGACAGAGTCTGGAGACGCCAAGGAGAACGTTCTGCTGCCTGCAACATCCTCCAGCATGACCTGTTTGGCAGTGGGTCAGTAATGGTGTGGGGTGGCATTTCTTTGGGGGGCCGCACAGCCCTCCATGTGCTCGCCAGAGGTAGCCTGACTGCCATTAGGTACCGAGATGAGATCCTCAGACCCCTTGTGAGACCATATGCTGGTGCGGTTGGCCCTGGGTTCCTCCTAATGCAAGACAATGCTAGACCTCATGTGGCTGGAGTGTGTCAGCAGTTCCTGTAAGACGAAGGCATTGATGCTATGGACTGGCCCGCCCGTTCCCCAGACCTGAATCCAATTGAGCACATCTGGGACATCATGTCTCGCTCCATCCACCAACCACGTTGCACCACAGACTGTCCAGGAGTTGGCGGATGCTTTAGTCCAGGTCTGGGAAGAGATCCCTGAGGAGACCATCTGCCACCTCATCAGGAGCATGCCCAGGCGTTGTAGGGAGGTCATACAGGCACGTGGAGGCCACACACACTACCGAGCCTCATTTTGACTTGTTTTAAGGACATTACATCAAAGTTGGATCAGCCTGTAGTGTGTTTTTCCACTTTAATTTTGAGTGTGACTCCAAATCCAGACCTCCATGGGTTAATAAATTTGATTTCCATTGATAATTTTTGTGTGATTTTGTTGTCAGCACATTCAACTATGCAAAGAACAAAGTATTTAATAAGAATATTTCATTCATTCAGATCTAGGATGTGTTATTTTAGTGTTCCCTTTATTTTTTTGAGCAGTGTATATATATATATATATATATATATTTTAGAGATGAGCGGGTTTGGTTCCCTGAGAACCGAACCACCCCCGAACTTCACTACCCGAGCCTGGCTCTGGTTTTCCCGTCTGACTCGGACACCAGAACGGGGCAAAATATCATCATCCCACTGTCGGATTCTCGTGGGGTTTGGATTCCATATAAGGAGCCGCGCATTGCCACCATTTTCACTCCAGTCCCGGAGAGTGTAGCGAGGGTACGTGTCTCCATCCTCAGTGTCTGTGCGGGAGGGAAAGTGGGGTGGCGATTCCAGTGCTGTCTTGTGCTGCTCAGTCCAGTGTAGTGTCTTATGCTGCATCAGTCCAGTCACAGCGGTGGTGTCCTCTGCTGCCATATGTCCAGTGTAGCCTTATAAGTCCAGTGCAGTGGTGCTGTGTTGTCCTGCATCAGTACAGTAGTAGTGTATTGTGCTGCATCAGTACAATCAAAGTGGTGGTGTCCTCTGCTGCCATATGTCCAGTGCTGCTGTATACAGTAAGTCCAGTCCAGTGGTGCTGTGTTATGCTGCATCAGTTCAGTGGTGGTGTCTTGTGCTGCATCTGTCCAGTCACAGTGGTGGTGTCCACTGCTGCCATATATCCAGTGTTGCTGTATAATTCCAGTCAATTGCAGTGGTGCTGTGTTGTCCTGCATCAGTCCAGTGATGGTGTACCAGTGCTGCTGTATAAGTCCGGTGTCCTGCCGTATATGTCCAGTGAAACTGCCGTATATGTCCAGTGATACTGCCGTATATGTCCAGTGGTACTGCCGTATAAATCCAGTGATACTGCCATATATATGTCCAGTGTTACTTCCATAAAATTCAAGTGATGCTGCCGTATATGTCCAGTGGTACTGCCGTATAAATCCAGTGGTACTGGCGTATAAATCCAGTCCAGTAATACTGCCGTATATGTCCAGTGATACTGCCGTATATGTCCAGTGGTACTGCCGTATATGTCCAGTGGTACTGCCATATAAATCCAGTCCAGTGATACTGCCATATATGTCCCGTGGTACTGCCGTATAAATCCAGTGATACAGCCGTATATGTCCAGTGGTACTGCCATATAATTCCAGTGATACTGCTGCATATGTATGTCCAGTGGTACTGCTATATAAATCCAGTGATACTGCCGTATATGTCCAGTGGTACTGCCATATAATTCCAGTAATACTTCCGTATATGTCCAGTGGTACTGCCGTATAAATCCAGTGGTACTGGTCTATAAATCCAGTGGTACTGCCGTATAATTCCAATGATACTGATGTATTATTCCAGTGATACTGCCATATAAATCCAGTATAGTTGTACTGCCGTATAAGTCCAGTGGTACTGCCGTATAATACCAGTGATACTGCCATATAATTCCAGTGGTACTGGCATATAAATCCAGTGATACTGCCATATAAATGAAGTCCAGTGGTACTGCCGTATAAGTCCAGTGGTACTGCCGTATAATTCCAGTGATACTGACGTATAATTCCAGTGGTACTGCTGTATAAGTCCAGTGGTACTGTGCTGTGCTGTATATTGGCCCTCATTCCGAGTTGTTCGCTCGGTATTTTTCATCGCATCGCAGTGAAAATCCGCTTAGTACGCATGCGCAAAGTTCGCACTGCGACTGCGCCAAGTAACTTTACTATGAAGAAAGTATTTTTACTCACGGCTTTTTCTTCGCTCCGGCGAACGTAATGTGATTGACAGGAAATGGGTGTTACTGGGCGGAAACACGGCGTTTCAGGGGCGTGTGGCTGAAAACGCTACCGTTTCCGGAAAAAACGCAGGAGTGGCCGGAGAAACGGTGGGAGTGCCTGGGCGAACGCTGGGTGTGTTTGTGACGTCAACCAGGAACGACAAGCACTGAACTGATCGCACAGGCAGAGTAAGTCTGGAGCTACTCTGAAACTGCTAAGTAGTTAGTAATCGCAATATTGCGAATACATCGGTCGCAATTTTAAGAAGCTAAGATTCACTCCCAGTAGGCGGCGGCTTAGCGTGTGTAACTCTGCTAAATTCGCCTTGCGACCGATCAACTCGGAATGAGGGCCATTATTTACTCCATTTAAAGGGATTATTAATATTTAATCCAAATAATTTTTACAGGGTTTTCCCTGTGTGGTGTAGGGGTACGCTCGCCTGTGCTACATATTATTATAATAGCTCCAATTAAAAGGGTTATTATCCAAATACATTTTACAGGCTTTGCTGTGTGTGTGTGTGTGTGTGTGTGTGTGTGTGTGTGTGTGTGTGTGTGTGTTTGTGTGTGATTTAGGGGTACGCTCTCCTGTGCCACCAATATTGTGCGTGTATTAGATCTGGGTAAATTCCAGCACATCGCATGTTGTTTGTGCCGCACACTTGTGTCACTTAGCTTAGTCATGCAGCTACCTCATTGCACCTCTTTTTCTTCTTTGCATGATGTGCTGTTTGTGGTCTAGTTTTTTTAATTGCCATCCTATCTGCAACTGCAGTGCCACTCCTAGATGGGCCAGGTGTTTGTGCCACACACTTGAGTCGCTTAGATTAGTCATCCAGAGACCTCGGTGCAACTCTTTTTCTTCTTTGCATAATGTGCTGTTTGGGGCGTAGTTTTTTTAAGTACCATTTTGTCTGCCACTGCAGCATCACTCCTAAATGGGCCAGGTGTTTGTGCCGCACACTTGTGTCACTTAGCTTAGTCATACAGCTACTGTACCTCATTGCACCTCTTTTACTTCATTGCATAATGTGCTGTTTGGGGCATAGTTTTTTTAAGTGCCATCCTGTCTGCAACTGCAGTGCCACTCCTAGATGGGCCAGGTGTTTGTGCCACACACTTGTGTCGCTTAGCTTAGTCATACAGCCAACTCGGTACAACTTTTAGGCCTAAAAACAATATTGTGAGGTGTGAGGTGTTCAGAATAGACTGGAAATGAGTGGAAATGAATGTTAGTGAGGTTAATAATACCGTAGGTTCAAAATTACCCCCAAATTCTGTGATTTTAGCTGTTTGTTTGTTTGTTTTTTTAAATCATCCAGATCCAAAACCAAAAAACGAAAGGGTGGTTTTGGCAATTTCCAATCCAGATCCATGACACGAGCATGGAACCAGAACCAAAACACGAAACACGAAAAGTGCCCGCCGCACACCTCTAATATATATATACTGTATATACAGTATATATAATGCTCAATATATATAAATGCATAACTTTAAGTAAGTTCCACTAACAAAAAATGCTATTTAAAATAGTAAAACATTAAATCTAATTTAATCATTAGATTTGCATATAAAATGCAAATTAAAAACTAATTATCACTGGTAGATAATTGGAACATGTCTTTATACTGTGTCTTTCTTACAGTAAATTAAAATGTATTTTAACTTTGTATATGAAATTACAGTATGTAATTTCTTAAAAAGTAATTTTATATGGATGCATTTTCAAATGTATTTTATGGAAAACTTTAGCTTTGTAAACTGGTAATGTGAACTTCACCTGCTGCAGGTGTTGATAAGAGAGTAATACGAAACATACATTAAAATTAAGTGATCCGAATTCCATGTTGCATTTATGCCTAGATATTTATTGGTTTAGATATGAATTTTATCCTTATTGTGGTCTATTGGCTTTGACTTGTCAGAGGTAAAATATTAAGAACAGTATAAAAATATGTTCTGTGAATTAAATAGCTTAATTATGAACTACAAAGGCACTAGTAATCTCACTTGTCATAGCTTTTAGTCCTTAAAAGTATTAATAGAAATTTCTTTATGAAATATTCATTATTGCTTTCTCAGTGTTCTGCCACCATAAATGTTCACTAAATGAATAAGTCATTTACATTTCTTGTCTACAGTATTTATGACTCAATGCATTTGTGCCCTGTTAAGTATAATAAGCAATAACAAATTTCTTTTTGAGGGTACAATCTCTCTTGTAGAGATTGTACCCATATAACAGAGGTGGCCAACCCGCGGCTCTCGAGCCGCATGCGGCTCTCTCCTTGTTGTGATGCGGCTACCGCTCTCTCTCATTCAAGTGACGCGGCTCTTGACTCCCACCCGGCACTTGTCTCAGCCTTCCAACAGCCTGCCTCCTTCACAGGAGGCTTGGGAGGCGCCGGCACTGCTCCGCTCTATGCGGGATGTGAAGTTAGGACGTCACATCGCTTAATGAGAGGCGGAGCCGCTGCCACAGGAGAGGATGCAGTTGCGGGACTCGTGGACGCCGTTGTAAGTATGCAGTCTAGGCTGCGGCTGGTGTCTAAATGCCACAGCGGAGGAGGGGGTGGTGGTGGAGCCTGGAGCCTGCCTTGAGAGCCTGTCTGCATGATGAGGGGGACCCAGGAGCCGCTGTCATCTGTGCGGTGAGGGAGACCCAGGCGCCGCTGTCATCTGTGCGGTGAGGGCGGCCCAGCCAGCACCACGCGCCGTGCGGTGAGGAGATCAGATGCTAAATACCTGCGGGGAGTGAGAGGGGAGGAGGAGGGAATACTCGGGTCTTGGATGTTATGCTGTGTGTGGAGCTGGGGGGAATGCTGACTACTGTGTTTGGATCTGGGGGGGATGCTGGCTACTGTGTGTGGAGCTGGGGGGGATGCTGGCTACTGTGTGTGGAGCTGGGGGGGGGGTGCTGGACAGTGGATACTCTGTGTGGAGCTGGGGGGATTCTGGATAGTGGATGCTCTGTGTGGATCTGGGGGGGGTGCTGGATAGTGGATACTGTGTGTGGAGCTGGGGGGGATGCTGGATAGTGGGACTTTGTGGAGCTGGGGGGGATGCTGGATAGTGGAGACTGTGTTTGGAGCTGGGGGGGTGCTGGATAGTGGATACTGTGTGTGGAGCTGGGGGGGATGCTGGATAGTGGATGCTGTGTGTGGAGCTGGGGGGGTGGATAGCGGATACTGTGTGAGGAGCTGGGGGGGATGCTTGCGACTGTGATTGGAGGTGGGGGGGATGCTGGCTACTGTGTGTGGAGCTGGGGGGGATGCTGGCTACTGTGTTTGGAGCTGGGGGGGATACTTGATACTGTATGTGGAGCTGGGGGGATGCTGGATAGTGGATACTGTGTCCCCTGTCACCCCACTTATAATCTGTCCCTGGGCTGGAATGACATGGGAGGGGCTGGAGTGACACATGGAGACGTGTACTATGTGAATCTGACTTTTTCGATTAATTTATGTGGTTTTGAATTTCAAAATTTATTTTATGTTTGTGGGTTTAAAAAAAAAAACATTTTATGTGGAAGTGTATTGTTCCAGTGTATTTTCTTGGGGAGTGTATTTTATGTGAAACTGGCTTTTTTCGGTGTATTTTCTGTTGATCTGACTTGTTTCAGTGTATTTTATGTGAATATGGCTTTCTCTATGTTTGCAAAGTAAAAAGGTAAACAAAGTTTTATACTGGGAAGATTGTGTGCAGATGATGTATTATTTTCTATGTGCTGGGCTCACCACCTGCGTGACTAAAAATGGGGGAGAACGACACACACGGTCATGCTCCTACAAACATCATACTGAAGGCATACACACAAAAATGGGGTGTGGCCTTGTGCCAGCTAGGCCACTCCCCATTTTTTGGACGCGCCTTCGGCGCGCGCATGACAGTGACTCTTTAGCTTGACTACAGATATTTTTGGGCTCTTTGCCTCTGACTGGTTGGCCACCCCTGCCATATAAGATCTGTGAAGAGTCTTTAGTAAAATAATTGTTTTAGTTATCACTTTATTTGTCGGTTATTACTAGAGATGTGCACCCGACACTTTTTCGGGTTTGTGTTTTGATTTTGATCTGGACCTCCTTTTATGTTATGGATCTGGAATGGTTTTGCCAAAACCACCCTTTTGCGTTTTGGTTTTGGACCTGTATTTATTTATTTTTAAAACACATAAAAACAACTAAAATCACAGAATTTTTTTGTTTTTTGTTCATACAGTATTATTAACCTCAATAACATTCATTTCCACTCATTTCCAGTCAGTTTTGACCACCTCACTGCTCACAATATTGTTCACCAACATATAGGGGGTAATTCCAAGTTGATCGCAGCAGGAAATTTTTTAGCAGTTGGGCAAAACCATGTGCACTGCAGGAGTGGCAGATGTAACATGTGCAGAGAGAGTTAGATTTGGGTGTGGTGTGTTCAATCTACAATCTAATTTGCAGTGTAAAAATAAAGCAGCTAGTATTTACCCTGCACAGAAACAAAATAACCCACCCTAATCTAACTCTTTCTACACATGTTATATCTGCCTCCCCTGCAGTGCACATGGTTTTGCCCAACTGCTAACAAAATTAATGCTGCGATCAACTTGGAATTACCCCCATAGGCCAAAGCCTGGCTGGCTGAACTAAGCAGCAGAGCAGCGGCACAAACACACGGCAGTTATTTCTGTTTAAAAATGTTTTACAAATTAGTAATGTATTAGCAATAACCAATCAAACCAACTCACAGGTACTATCAATAGAAAACAATCCAACACAGAAATTTCCTGAGAATCGTGTGTACAATTTCATTGCTCTAAAGTAGTTACCAAAGAGTAAAGAAAAAAAAAACGAAACCATGTGTAAAATAGCAACAGCAGACATTGGTACCCTCTACACTAGTGCACATGCCCCCAGAACATGCCTATTCTCAGTGCCCAGTCTGTACCTCCCTCCTGGGGGCCCTGGGTCACTGATGACTGGCACTCTATGCCCATGTAAAGCCCCGATCAATCAGCCTTTTTGTCGAGCAGCTCCCCAAAATCTCCCCAATCACAAAAAACAGCCTTCCGTACCTGCATAGTACAGTGCAGAATACTTTGGGACACACAGTTAAATATTGACCAGGTTACAGTGCTGGTCGGATACAGTGCGGGTCAGACACAGTGCGGGTTACAGTGCAGGTTGGATACAAAGCGGCTTTAGACACAATGTAGGTTACAGTGTGGGTCAGATACAGTGCAGGTGGACACAGGGCACGTCGCATACAGTGTAGGTGGAATTCATTGCGGCTTGTATATAATGTAGATCACATACAGTGCGGGTCGGATACAGTGCAGGTCAGAGTGCAGATTGGATACAGTGTTGGCTACAGTGCATGGTCAGATATAGTGTGCGTTGGATACAGTGCGAGATACAGTGCAGGTCAGATACAGTACGGGTCGCATGCACTGTGAGTTGTATATATTGTGGGTCAGATACAGCATGGGCAGATAAAGTGCAGGTTACAGTGCGGGTCAAATACAGTGTGGGTTGGATACAGTGCAGGTCGGATACAGTGTGGGTTGGATACAGCGCAGGTCAAATACAGTGTGGGTTGGATACAGTACAGGTCAAATACAATGAGGGTCGGATACAGTGTGGGTCAGATACAGGGCGGGTTTCAGTTCAGGTCAAATAGAATGTAAGTCGGATACAGCATGGGTTACAGTGCAGGTCAGATACAGTGCAGGTTATATACACCAATAGTGCACTTACTGTGACAGAGGGTCCTCAGTGCGGGGTTGTCAGCGGTGTCTTCAGTGCGGTGGTGCCAGCAGTGTCGGCAGTGCATGGGTGCCAGCGGTGTCCTCAGAGTGGTGGTTCCGGCAGTGTTGGCAGTGCAGGGGTGCCAGCGGTGTCCTCAGTGTGGTGGTGCCAGCAGAATCAGCAGTGCATGGGTGCCAGCGGTGTCCTCAATGCGGTAGTGTCGGCAGTGCAGGGCTGTCAGCGGTGTCCTCAGTGCGGTGGTGCTGGCAGTGCCGGCAGTGTAGGAATGCCAGTGGTATCCTCAGTGCGCTGGTGCCGGGAGTGTCAGCAGTGCAGGGGTGTCGGCTGTGTCCTTAATGCGGTAGTGTCAGCAGTGCAGGGATGTTAGCAGTGTCCTCATTGCGGTGGTACCGGCAGTGTCAGCAGTGCAGGTGTGCTAGCGCTGTCCTCAGTGTGGTGGTGCCGGCAGTGTCGGCAGTGCAAGGGTGCTAGTGGTGTCCTCTGGACAGTGGGATTGGCAGTATTGGCAGTGCAGGGATGCCAGCGGTGTCCTCAGTGTGGTGGTGCCGGCAGTGTCAGCAATGCAAGGGTGCCAGCTGTGTGCTCAGTGCGGAGGTGTCTGCAGTGTGGGAGTGCTGGAGGTGTCCTCAGTGCAGGAGTGCTGGCAGTGTCTTCAGTGCAGGAGTGCAGGCAGTGCGGGAGTACTGGAGGTGTCCTCAGTGCAGGAGTGCCGGCAGTGCGGGCAGCAGTGTTGGCAGTGCAGGGTGCGGCACTATTAGCACTGTGGAGGGCATCCATCTTCCCCATAGTGACAGACAGCTCTCTCAGCCAATCAGCGGTCTTCCTAGGTTACTATGGAGACCAGCGCCTGAGCCAAAACCTCAGGATCCGACAGCGGGGTCCTGAGGTTTTGCCTCGATTGGGGATCTAAGGCAGGCAGGGAGATCCAAGCCTGATGCGGTCGAGTCTGTTTAGCAGCACAGCCACAGTGGCACATTTGACAGTGAGAGGAGGAGACTGCTGCTACTGAGCAGAAGCAGTCTCCTCTCTCTCACTGCCCGCTATGCCACTGCGCTGCTATACAGACATGACAGCCGTGGTAGGGAGCAAAATGAAGAACTTTTACCGGTGGGCCCATGGAGCCGCCCATTTCCCCCTGGAAACCACCACTGTGCCAAGAACCTGACTTCACACATACTATTTTGTTAAAAATTTTGGGGAGGGGGTTTGCCGTGCCTCCCTGCTGTTGTGTAACTCCCAGAGACATTGGAGGCACTGGCCTCCGGGCTCCATCTGTCAGAGAGGCACCAAGAAAGAATAACCAAGGGGGCTGCTGGACTAGGAGAGATCCCTCTCCACTCATTTTATAGAGATTTGCTACAGTCACTGCTTACTCACAAACCTCCTTTGCAGCCCTCTTGATATGAAGTGTCTCAGAATGTGTGATAAGTAACAGATCAAAGTGTGTATATAGTAAGCTACATCTCTGCTGTTGTGTCTTAAATGACAAAAGAAAGGAGAGCAGTTGTTTTAAAGAAATGCAGTGATTATAATAAAACTTTCCGGGGGGTTATCAAAGCTTTGAGGGAAATAAAATTGTGAAAGATAAAACACCAACCAATCAGCTCCTAACTGTCATTTTTCACACACAGCCTGTAAAATGTAAGGCAGAAGCTGATTGTCTGGTACTTTATTGCTCAAGCCTCTATTTACCGTATTATCATTTGCAGTCAGCACCTGAAAATAAAGATTCCTTATCACCCCAATTAGTGCAATAAGGAATCTTTATGCCCCCAGATGTACCATTGGCCAGTCACTGGGACATCAGCACATGTGCAAGCTGTAGCAACCTGAGGGGCAGGAGCGGGGTAGGGGGAGGCACCACCTTCTATTATGACTGCGGGCACCTGGTATGAACTTACACCCCTGCCTCCATAACTTGCTCATACTCCCAGTACGAGGGCCCAACGGAGCTCTTGACTGTCCTAAATCCGGCATATTTGGCTGGAAACATGCAAAAACTTGCTATTTGCATGCAATAAAGGAGATCCGTCCGACTCAGAGTCTCTGCTGTTCATGGTCTAAAAATATTTTCCGACTACATAGGAGAACATAACGTACTGCACTGACATATCCAATAAATAGCAAGTGCCCTCTATGTACTAAAAGCTAATGAATTGCAGCAAGTAAGGTTTGCACAAGAAAGTCCATCTTATTTTAATGACTGTACTAACACATCAGAAGCAGTTTGCATCATGAACAGCAGCGGCAGGTGGAAAAGTTTCTGCTCCTCCGAGACGTCCTCAGATGTGCTAATCTGACCTAGAAATCAAAGACGAAGCCTCAATAGATGAAGTAGGTGAAATACAAATGTGTGTACATGTAAAATACAATATATATGACATTACAGCGAAACTACCTACAGCAAGATTTTCATGCTCTGTTTGACTTATCCTTAGGGTACCTCACATGAGGCCAAGTGGCTCTTCAGTCTGGGAAATTTAATTCAAAAGAAAAATTAGCAGCATATTTATTAAAACTGACATGTAAATACATTTAAGGAGAATAAAGCAATGTGTCTGCACTTAGGTGCAGCGCTATTACCCTACAGGAGGTCCCTAAAATAATTGTCACTGGGCACGTACAGTACTCAGTTCCATTAATTGTTTATTTTGCTACTTGTGCAGTAACTTTTTCTCACAGCATCACAGTGTATTTCAGGAGAAGAGTGTGATGATCAGATGGGAGGCAGATGGGAGGCAGGGACCTCTCCTTGGGGCTAAATCAGATGTGGTTGGAACTGCACCCTGACACGCACAATACCAATAGTCATGCTTTGAGCAGGCGCAAGACCCGGTCTGCGTGTGCGAGAATTGATCCTGCATCACAGGATGCAGTAAGTCAATAGACTGTCATTGATTGACAGTCTTATTCCGTTCGTGGGTGGGGAGGGGGTGGTGAAGGCCTTCATGTGTGAAAATGGAGGCATGTTGCCACCGTTTAGGGGGATGGAAGAGGCCGGAATCTCCATCGTTGGATGGAGATTTCCTCTCCTCTTAAAAGCATTTGGGACTTGCACCTTGGAGGAACCTATGGCTGCTGCAAGCCATCCAATGGTGTTGCAGTTATCCAATGCCGAGTTCTAGGGCTCTGGCTGGATCACTACTGCAGCAGGAGGCATCTGCAAGTAATTTATGCTCCCTTAGGCAACACCATACAGCACTGTCACTGCTGCTTCCAAGGAAGCAACTCTATCCACATCGGAATTATCCCCCACTTGTGCTATTATACATGTCAGGTCTCATGGGGGGGGGGGGGGATTTAAATGAGCACACGTCTTGGTACAATGGGTCTGATTCATAGGTGGACCCTTAGCAGTAGCATCTGTGACTTCTGGGAAGTTATGCCAGTGCAGCAGCCGATGGTCCATCTATTGAGATGCCCACTGGCGCTGGCTCTGATCCACTATGGTTCACACAAAGGTGCACCATCAACCGGGCATCAGCTGCACCATTAAACTTCTGAGATAATCTATGGTTGCTCAGAATGTCTGATGGTATTTGACTGCCAGTGTCAGCGAAACTGTGGCTTCTGATGCAGTTCCTGACACCGACACACCTGTCCACTCATGCCTTCTCCCCTCCCTTTCACCACCCACGATTTCCATAGAGTTTATATCTTCATCCCCCCCAGTAGCCATCAGGGTGCATGTGCAGTCCCTCTCTGGATGCACATGCATAAATAAATCATTGAAAGCCTGTGCACAACTCTGAATCAGGCCTTATGTGTCAGGAATGCTAATTGGACAGCTGCAGTGATGCAAAAACAACAACCGTACTATCAGTTTTTTCGCACGTTTAGGGGCATATTTGAAACAAAACTTGCAGGATATCCCTCCAAAAACACTCCTTTTTAAGGGCTACCCACAAAGTCTAAGGAAATCAGAAATATCTGCAGCGATCCTCCATTTTCAATGACAAAAATAGGCCCATTTGGTCTTCATGGTGGTCGCTAAAAAGTCAAATATTCAAGCTCTGGAATGCCAAACAGTTCAGGAGCTAGCGCAATCTTTAGATGGCATTACCTATTACAGCCTATAGACTACATCCTGCAGAAGTTGCTGGGAGAAGAATTTCACACACTCTGCTCGCACAGTGCAGTCAGCAGAGCCCTGTCCCTGGATGTCATTATTCATACATTCAGGCTATCCTTACTTCCTTCTTGCCACGATAAGTGGCAATAAGAAGTTACAATTATCGTGACTTGGAATGAATAACTAAAAATGTCCCTTAAACTGAGTGTTTTCATTAAATGTATTTATTTTTAAAGTTCCTGTAGGTGAGTTTCTTGGAAAGAAACATGGAAGCCCAGCAGCACTACATATTATTATTACTACTATTATTATTATTATTATTATTATTACTATTATTATCCTTTTTTTATATTGCGCCATAAGGGATCTGCAGCACCTAATTACAGAATACATAAATGAAAAATCAAAATGGGACAACAGTGACTTACAGTTGAAGACAATACAGGGTAAGTACGGGGTAAGTAACACTGACATAAGTATCAGAATGGCAGAAAACCATGGGATTAGGTGCCATCAAGGATGGTTTAAGTAAGAGAAGAATAAGCACTTCAGGGTTGAAGGCCAAGCTTGTAAGAGCTTACATTCTACAGGAGAGTGGCACAGATTGAGAGGACAGTGAGCATGAAACAGAGGTTTAGGATGAGCTTAGGCTGGGTTTGGTAAAAAATTGGGTCCTGAGAGCCCATTTGCAGTTTTGTAGAGAGGTGGAGAGTCTGAGGGAAAGAGGTAGGGAATTCCAGAGAAAGGGAGCAGTACGTGAGAAGGTAGGAGTAGGAGGAAGTAAACAGTCGGCATGAGAGGTGGCGTGCATTAGCAGAGCAAAAAGGACGGGTGGAAGTGTAAAGGAAGATAAGGTCAGAGATGTAAATGGGAGAGGAGTGGGTGAGAGATTCGTAAGTGAGTGTGAGAAGTTTGAATATGATCTGAAAAGGAAGGGCTAGTAAAAAAGGTAGGTGAACGTAGCACAGTTGGTGAGTAAGATGAGCTGCAACATTGAGGATAGATTGGAGTGGAGAGAGGTGTTTGTCAGGGATGCAAGATAGGAGAATATTACAGTAGTCCAGTCTGGAAATGACCAGTCAGTGGATAATGGTCTTAGGGGCATCCTGGTTGAGAAAGTGTCTAATCATGAAAAAAAAATTAACATGAAAGTGGCAGGTGTGTGAGAGGTGCTGAATGTGTAGTTTGAAGGAGAGGAGGAGTCAAGGATTACTCCACGACAGCGCACTTGAGGAGATAGTTGTGACATCAACAGATAATGAGATTTTGGGAAGTGAGGTTGTGCGGGAGGGTGGGAAGATGATCAGCTCAGTCTTAGACATGCTGAGGTTAAGAAAGTGCTGGGATATCCAAGAAGAGATAGCAGAGAGTCAGCTGGATACACGAGTGAGGAGAGCAGAGGAGAGGTCAGGGGAGGAAAGTTAGATTTGAGTGTCATCATCATAGAGATGATATTTGAAGTTAAATTAATTCTCCTAAAGAGGACATATAGCGAGAGAAAAGGAGAGGACCAAGAACAGAACCTTGAGGGTCATCTACAGTTTGTGGGGAATGGGGGGTGGCATCATGAGAGTTGACAGAGAAGAAACAATCAGAGAGGTAGGACGACAACCAGGAGAGGGCAGTTTCAGAAGGAGAGGGTGGTTCACAGTGTCAAAAGCAGAAGAGAGGTCAATGAGAATAAGAAGAAAGTAGTGGCCCTTAGATTTTGCTGCATGGAGGTCATTGCAGACTTTTGTGAGGGCAGTTTCAGTGGAGTGGAGTGGAGAGAACATAAACAAGACTGGAATGGGTCAAGCAGTGAGTGTGAGGAAAGAAAGGCAGTAAAGCCGTTGTAGACAATATGCTCAAGGATTTTGGAGGCAAAAGGGAGGGGAGAAATGGGTTGGTAGTTGGAGAGGGTGTTTGGATCAAGGGTAGGTTTTTTAAGAATAGGGGAGACAAAAGCATGTTTAAAGGCACAGGGGACAGTGCCTGATGACAGGGAAAGATTGAGAAGGTAGGCACGATGGGAACAGGCAGAAGGAGAGAGGTAGCAGAGGAGACAGGAGGGGATAGGGTCAAGTGGGGAGGTGGTGGTGGGAGGGAACGGATGAGGGCCATGACTTTCTCACCAGATTAATGGGAGAAAGATGTCAGAGTTGGTGAGAGGGAAGGGAAGGGGTGGTTAGGGATGGGAGGTGGCTGGTTGCTGATGGTCTTGTGAGATGTAATGTCCTGACGTATGGAGTCAATCCTGGATGTGAAATAAGTGGCAACGTCAAGAGCAAAAAGAGAAGAGTGGAGGTGGGGGTGGGCAGAGGAGGGAGTTGACAGTGGCAAAGAGGTGCCAGGGGTTGGAAGACTGGGAGAAAATTTTGAAGTAAGATTGTTTAGCGAGGGAAAGGGCAGTACTTAAGGACGAGAGCATAAGTTTGAAATGGAGGAAGTCTGCCTTATAGCATGATTTCCTCCACTGTTGCACGGCAGTACGTGAGCATTTTTGAAGATACTGTATCTGGTGCATTTGGTGTGCCAGGGTTGAGGTGTTAATTTACGAGGATGATTAGTGGTTGGTGGAGCGACAGAGTCAAAAGACGAAGTAAGAGATGCATTGTATAGGGAAGTGGAATTGTTCAGGGCATGAGAGAGAGAATAGGAGAGAGAAGTGAGTAGAACAGGGAGGACAGGGATGAGTTGTCAATAGCCTCAATGTTACGCGTAGTGATGGTAGCCTTAGGAGGGAGAGATGGGGAAGCAGAGATAGATAAGTTAAAAGAGAGCAGGTGATTGTCAGAGAGGGGAAAGGGGAGTTGGAGAAAACAGAAATATCACAACAGTGAGTGAAAACTAGATCCAGTGAGCTCCCATTCACATGGGAGTGGGAGGAGGTCCACTGGGAGAGACCAAGTGAAGAGGTGAGGTGAAGGAGTTTAGAGGCAGGTGATTTTGTGGGGTTATTGATAGGAATTTTGACATCACCTAGGGTAATGGAGGAAATGTCAGAGTACTGGAAGTGAGGAAGCCAGGAAGCAAAGTTGCCTAGGAATTTGGAGGGAATGCCAGGGGGTCGGTAAACGACAGCAACTTAAGAATTGGTTGGTAGAGGAGTATAGCATGGACCTCAAATGTAAAGAATGTAAGGTACAGTTCTGAAGGTATAAGTTGGTATGTGTAGCTAGAGGGTAAGAGGACCACAACCATGGTCACTCCCAGGTCGGGGTGTGTGTGAGAATTTGAGGCCCCCAGCAGAGAGGGCAGCAGGAGAAGTAGTGTCAGAGGGGGTAAACCAGGTTTCAGTAATGGCTAGGTGATGCAGAGAGTTGGAGATGAAAAGGTCATGAGTGGGGGCCAGTTTGTTGCAAACAGATTCAGCATTCCAGAGGGCACAGGCTATGGGGTAGGAGTTTGTGGGAGATATTAGAAGTTTTGAGTTATTAAAATGTAAAGCTGATCCCTCGGATTCCGCATGATTTACCGGAGGCCGATATACTGGCTATCAGTATCCAGACAGCTGCATCCCACCTGCCAGAATGCCAGCAGTGTGGCGAGCACAAAGAGTCCCCTTGCGTGCTCGCTGCGCTACGCATGCCACAGGATCTATTCCCACTCTATGGGTGTCGTGGACATCCATAAGTGGGAATAGTCCTGTTGTGCTGGGATTTCGACTGGTGGCATTGCCGGCTGGCGGGATTTCGGCGTTGTTATCCTGACTGTCGGGATTCCGACAGCCGGCAAATTAAACGCATCCCGCCACCTCATGTTACTAGGTTATTTAGTGTTACACATATGGATATCAAAAATAATGAGTCCACAGGGCTTCTGTGTTAAAGAAAAAGATCACAAAGAAATTGGTCAACATTAGTTCAATAGTTGTAAAAGAAGAAGCATTCTACAATATACAGCGAGCTGGCGATTTGGGCCTAAATCATGTTTGTATGCACATGGCCATGAAGCTGCAAATGTTCAGGCCACAGAACTGCTAAACATTGCAAGTAAAGCTGCCACCCAGATGCCCACCGGCGCTATCACAAAGTGCTCAGCAACTGCATGCGCCTATGCTGCACTTACACCACAATGAGAAACGTCGACTCCTAGGGTTAACCTATGGCTATGCAGACTGGCCGCGCCAGTAGCGACGCTGGTGCCATGTTTCTGTAAGTACTTTATATGATTTCAGCTGAACCCAGATATGCGTCTCAAAAACATTTGCGTTTCTAGCGCCACTTTCATGTTATATCCCCTAGCGGTTCCTTCCTATCAGTCACTCTGCATATAAAATCTGAGCGCAATCGCAAAAGTACCTTGGCGTATGTGCACCGCAATCGTGGAACATGTGCAGACTGCTGATAATAGAGCCATTGCGAAAACATCAGCATTGCGTACAAACATGAATTAGACCCTTTGTCACAATTGGAATATACAGTACAGTATAGTAACGAGCTCCGAGGCTTCGTACTCCGGTGGAGGTCTCCTAGAACCGCTCCCATCTTTGAAGTGCTAGTCCGCTTTCTGTGACCGGCTTCTCCTACAGGAATCCTGCTGCTCACCTGTGGGATGTAGCTGCCTCAAATGCTGGGATCTCTCGCCCATTGCAGTTTGCTTCAGGCTCCGGTCCTCTGTTGTGTGCCGCTGGGGTGCAGTCTTCATTCCTGGGACTTATAGTGACTCCTACCTGCCATTTGGCTCTTTCCTGGGTCCTTTTCTGCTGCTGACCACTCTGGATGCTGCTGCTGTCCTATGTGCCCCCCTACTGCACCATTTAGGGTCCTATTATCAATTTTTTTCTTTTTCCTTACTTTTGTATTTTATGCTGTGTTTTTGTTTAACAAAATATCAATAAAATAACTCAATTAGAGAAAAAATGTCCAGTCAATCATTTATTTCAACCATCTCCTTCCCATCACAGAATAATATAAGATGGAATTTGACACCAGCTGGAATGTGCAAGCCCTGTGATGTCCACTTTCTGCGCCTCTGCGCTCAGCAGTCCACCATTAGCGTATCATTATGTCTAGCATTGACCGCTGCTCCTGCTTGTGGCACATGCAATTTTCCTATTTGAATATAACCACCCTGGAAGTGACTCTGTCTGAGAAGAATGCAGGCTGCTTGCATTGACACAACCACAGCGTCTCCGACGCCAGCACCTTCACACCTCTGTGCATACAGTCGGAGTAACGCATGTGCCCTGATGGCTTTCAGAATAATCCCACCATTGCACAAACCTCGTCATTGCATTCAGTTGGCACTTCACCTTTTTCACACGGGTCCGAGGCAGGTTAGAACCTTCCCGCCTTGCTCGGCTAACCCGAGCGCGCCCGAACGTCATCATCCCGCTGTCGGATTCTCGCGAGATTCGGATTCAATATAAGCAGCCGCGCGTTGCCGCCATTTTCACTCGTGCATTGGAGATGATAGGGAGAGGACGTGGCTGGCGTCCTCTCCGTTTATTGTAGAAGTTGATTGGTTTACTTTATTTCTTATTTGTGGGGAGGATTGGGGAGCAGCTGTTAGGAGGAGTACAGTGCAGAGTTTTGCTGATAAGTGACCACCAGTTTTTATCCGTTCTCTGCCTGAAAAAAATGCTCCATACCATATCTGTGCTCAGTGTGCTGCATGTTATATCTGTGCTGAGTGCTCACACTGCTTAATTGTGGGGACTGGGGAGCAGCTATAGCAGGAGTACAGTGCAGAGTTTTGCTGACAGTGACCACCAGTATACGTTGTCTGCCTGAAAAAAACTCCATATCTGTGCTCACAGTGTGCTGCTTTATTGTGGGGACTGGGGACCACCAGTATAATTAATATTATATAGGAGTAGTACAGTGCAGAGTGCATTGCTGTACCTACCTCTGTGTCGTCACTCATCATCCATTAAGTATACTATCCATCTGCATTGTATACATGTGGTGCATTTTAGACTAATTTAGCAGTTTGCTGACAGTGTCCACCAGTATACTATATATAGCAGTACGGTAGGCCACTGCTGTGTACCTACCTCTGTGTCGTCACTCGTCATTCATTAAGTATACTATCCATCTACATTGTATACCTGTGGTGCATTTTAGACAGTTTTGCAGTTTGCTGACAGTGTCCACCAGTATACTATATATAGCAGTACGGTAGGCCACTGCTGTGTACCTACCTCTGTGTCGTCACTCGTCATCCATTAAGTATATTATCCATCTGCATTCTATACCTGTGGTGCATTTTAGACAGTTTTGCAGTTTGCTGACAGTGTCCACCAGTATACTATATATAGCAGTACGGTAGGCCACTGCTGTGTACCTACCTCTGTGTCGTCACTCGTCATCCATTAAGTATACTATCCATCTACATTGTATACCCGTGGTGCATTTTAGACAGTTTTGCAGTTTGCTGACAGTGTCCACCAGTATACTATATATAGCAGTACGGTAGGCCACTGCTGTGTACCTACCTCTGTATCGTCACTCATCATCCACTAAGTATACTATCCATCTACATTGTATACCTGTGGTGCATTTTAGACAGTTTTGCAGTTTGCTGACAGTGTCCACCAGTATACTATATATAGCAGTACGGTAGGCCACTGCTGTGTACCTACCTCTGTGTCGTCACTCGTCATCCATTAAGTATACTATACATCTACATTGTATACCTGTGGTGCATTTTAGACAGTTTTGCAGTTTGCTGACAGTGTCCACCAGTATACTATATATAGCAGTACGGTAGGCCACTGCTGTGTACCTACCTCTGTGTCGTCACTCGTCATCCATTAAGTATACTATCCATCTACATTCTATACCTGTGGTGCATTTTAGACAGTTTTGCAGTTTGCTGACAGTGTCCACCAGTATACTATAGAGAGCAGTACGGTAGGCCACTGCTGTGTACCTACCTCTGTGTCGTCACTCGTCATCCATTAAGTATACTATCCATCTACATTGTATACCTGTGGTGCATTTTAGACAGTTTTGCAGTTTGCTGACAGTGTCCACCTGTATACTATATATAGCAGTACGGTAGGCCACTGCTGTGTACCTACCTCTGTGTCGTCACTCGTCATCCATTAAGAATACTATCCATCTACATTCTATACCTGTGGTGCATTTTAGTTTTGCGCAGTAAATATAGTAGTAGGCCATTGCTATTGATACTGGCATATAATTCCACACATTAAAAAATGGAGAACAAAAATGTGGAGGTTAAAGGGAAAGATCAAGATCCACTTCCACCTCGGGCTGAAGCTGCTGCCACTAGTCATGGCCGAGACGATGAAATGCCATCAACGTCGTTTGCCAAGGCCGATGCCCAATGTCATAGTAGAGAGCATGTAAAATCCAAAACACAAAAGTTCAGTAAAATGACCCAAAAATCAAAATTAAAAGCGTTTGAGGAGAAGCGTAAACTTGCCAATATGCCATTTACGACACGGAGTGGCAAGGAACGGCTGAGGCCCTGGCCTATGTTCATGGGTAGTGGTTCAGCTTCAAATGAGGATGGAAGCACTCATCCTCTCGCTAGAAAAAAGAAAAGACTTAAGCTGGCAAAAGCACAGCAAAGAACTGTGCGTTCTTCAAAATCACAAATCCCCAAGGAGAGTCCAATTGTGTCGGTTGCGATGCCTGACCTTCCCAACACTGGACGGGAAGAGCTTGCGCCTTCCACCATTTGCATGCCCCCTGCAAGTGCTGGAAGGAGCACCCGCAGTCCAGTTCCTGATAGTCAAATTGAAGATGTCACTGTTGAAGTACACCAGGATGAGGATATGGGTGTTGCTGGCGCTGGGGAGGAAATTGACAAGGAGGTTTCTGATGGTGAGGTGGTTTGTTTAAGTCAGGCACCCGGGGAGACACCTGTTGTCCGTGGGAGGAATATGGCCCTTGACATGCCTGGTCAAAATACAAAAAAAATCAGCTCTTCGGTGTGGAATTATTTCAACACAAATGCGGACAACAGGTGTCAAGCCGTGTGTTGCCTTTGTCAAGCTGTAATAAGTAGGGGTAAGGACGTTAACCACCTCGGAACATCCTCCCTTATACGTCACCTGCAGTGCATTCATCATAAGTCAGTGACAAGTTCAAAAACTTTGGGTGACAGCGGAAGCAGTCCACTGACCACTAAATCCCTTCCTCTTGTAACCAAGCTCCTGCAAACCACACCACCAACTCCCTCAGTGTCAATTTCCTCCTTACCCAGGAAAGCCAATAGTCCTGCAGGCCATGTCACTGTTAAGTCTGACGAGTCCTCTCCTGCCTGGGATTCCTCCGATGCATCCTTGAGTGTGACACCTACTGCTGCTGGTGCTGCTGTTGTTGCTGCTGGGAGTCGATCGTCATCCCAGAGGGGAAGTCGGAAGACCACTTATACTACTTCCAGTAAGCAATTGACTGTCCAACAGTCCTTTGCGAGGAAGATGAAATATCACAGCAGTCATCCTGCTGCAAAGCGGATAACTGAGGCCTTGGCAGCCTGGGCGGTGAGAAACGTGGTTCCGGTATCCATCGTTAATTCAGAGCCAACTAGAGACTTGATTGAGGTACTGTGTCCCCGGTACCAAATACCATCTAGGTTCCATTTCTCTAGGCAGGCGATACCGAGAATGTACATAGACCTCAGAAAAAGAGTCACCAGTGTCCTAATAAAATGCAGTTGTACCCAATGTCCACTTAACCACGGACATGTGGACAAGTGGAGCAGGGCATACTCAGGGCTATATATGACTGTGACAGCCCACTGGGTAGATGTATTGCCTCCCGCAGCAAGAACAGCAGCGGCGGCACCAGTAGCAGCATCTCGCAAACGCCAACTCGTTCCTAGGCAGGCTACGCTTTGTATCACCGCTTTCCAGAATAGGCACACAGCTGAAAACCTCTTACGGCAACTGAGGAAGATCATCGCAGAATGGCTTGCCCCAATTGGACTCTCCTGGGGATTTGTGACATCGGACAACGCCAGCAATATTGTGCGTACATTACATCTGGGCAAATTCCATCACGTCCCATGTTTTGCACATACCTTGAATTTGGTGGTGCAGAATTATTTAAAAAACGACAGGGGCGTGCAAGAGATGTTGTCGGTGGCCCGAAGAATTGCGGGCCACTTTCGGCATTCAGGCACCGCGTACAGAAGACTGGAGCACCACCAAACATTCCTGAACCTGCCCTGCCATCATCTGAAGCAAGAGGTGGTAACGAGGTGGAATTCAACCCTCTATATGCTTCAGAGGATGGAGGAGCAGCAAAAGGCCATTCAAGCCTATACATCTGGCCACGATATAGGCAAAGGAGGGGGAATGCACCTGACTCAAGCGCAGTGGAGAATGATTTCAACGTTGTGCAAGGTTCTGCAACCCTTTGAACTTGCCACACGTGAAGTCAGTTCAGACACTGTCAGCCTGAGTCAGGTCATTCCCCTCATCAGGCTTTTGCAGAAGAAGCTGGAGACATTGAAGGAGGAGCTAAAACAGAGCGATTCCGCTAGGCATGTGGGACTTGTGGATGGAGCCCTTAATTTGCTTAACCAGGATTCACGGGTGGTCAATCTGTTGAAATCAGAGCACTACATTTTGGCCACCGTGCTCGATCCTAGATTTAAAACCTACGTTGTATCTCTCTTTCCGGCAGACACAAGTCTGCAGAGGTTCAAAGACCTGCTGGTGAGAAAATTGTCAAGTCAAGCGGAACGTGACCCGTCACCATCTCCTCCTTCACATTCTCCCGCAACTGGGGGTGCGAGGAAAAGGCTAAGAATTCCGAGCCCACCCGCTGGCGGTGATGCAGCGCAGTCTGGAGCGAGTGCTGACATCTGGCCTGTACTGAAGGACCTGCCAACGATTACTGACATGTCATCTACTGTCACTGCATATGATTCTCTCACCATTGAAAGAATGGTGGAGGATTATATGAGTGACCGCATCCAAGTAGGCACGTCAGACAGTCCGTACGTATACTGGCAGGAAAAAGAGGCAATTTGGAGGCCCTTGCAGAAACTGGCTTTATTCTACCTAAGTTGCCCTCCCTCCAGTGTGTACTCCGAAAGAGTGTTTAGTGCAGCCGCTCACCTTGTCAGCAATCAGCGTACGAGGTTACTTCCAGAAAATGTGGAGAAGATGATGTTCATTAAAATTAATTATAATCAATTCCTCCGTGGAGACATTCACCAGCAGCAATTGCCTCCAGAAAGTACACGGGGATCTGAGATGGTGGATTCCAGTGGGGACGAATTAATAATCTGTGAGGAGGGGGATGTACACAGTGAAAGGGGTGAGGAATCGGAGGATGATGATGAGGTGGACATCTTGCCTCTCTAGAGCCAGTTTGTGCAAGGAGAGATTGATTGCTTCTTTTTTGGTGGGGGCCCAAACCAACCAGTCATTTCAGTCACAGTCGTGTGGCAGACCCTGTCACTGAAATGATGGGTTTGTTAAAGTGTGCATGTCCTGTTTATACAACATAAGGGTGGGTGGGAGGGCCCAAGGACAATTCCATCTTGCACCTCTTTTTTCTTTCATTTTTCTTTGCATCGTGTGCTATTTGGGGACAATTTATTGGAAGGGCCATCCTGCCTGACACTGCAGTGCCACTCCTAGATGGGCCAGGTGTTTGTGTCGACCACTTGTGTCGCTTAGCTTAGTCACACAGCCACCTTGGTGCGCCTCTTTTTTTCTTTGCATCATGTGCTGTTTGGGGACAATTTTTTGGAAGGGCCATCCTGTCTTGATTGACACTGCAGTGCCACTCCTAGATGGGCCAGGTGTTTGTGTCGGCCACTTGTGTCGCTTAGCTTAGTCACACAGCGACCTTGGTGCGCCTCTTTTTTTCTTTGCATCATGTGCTGTTTGGGGACAATTTTTTGGAAGGGCCATCCTGTCTTGATTGACACTGCAGTGCCACTCCTAGATGGGCCAGGTGTTTGTGTCGGCCACTTGTGTCGCTTAGCTTAGTCACACAGCCACCTTGGTGCGCCTCTTTTTTTCTTTGCATCATGTGCTGTTTGGGGAGTATTTTTTTGAAGGGCCATCCTGCCTGACACTGCAGTGCCACTCCTAGATGGGCCAGGTGTTTGTGTCGGCCACTTGTGTCGCTTAGCTTAGTCACACAGCCACCTTGGTGCGCCTCTTTTTTTCTTTGCATCATGTGCTGTTTGGGGACTATTTTTTTGACGGGCCATCCTGCCTGACACTGCAGTGCCACTCCTAGATGGGCCAGGTGTTTGTGTCGGCCACTTGTGTCGCTTAGCTTAGCCATCCAGCAACCTCGGTGCAAATTTTAGGACTAAAAATAATATTGTGAGGTGTGAGGTGTTCAGAATAGACTGGAAATTAGTGGAAATTATTTTTTATTGAGGTTAATAATACCATGGGGTCAAAATGACCCCCAAATTCTATGATTTAAGCTGTTTTTTAGGTTTTTTTGAAAAAAACACCCGAATCCAAAACACACCCGAATCCGACAAAAAAATTTCGGTGAGGTTTTGCCAAAACGCGTCCGAATCCAAAACACGGCCGCGGAACCGAACCCAAAACCAAAACACAAAACGCGAAAAATTTCCGGTGCACATCACTAGTTGGCGCCCACATCTGAATTAGGCCTACCATTGTCCAGTAATGAGGTTTATTTGTTTTTTGCTTTTTTTCCTCCTTAATAACTTTTCTATTAAGACAATGACTGCTCACTGCCTCTTTACAGTACATTGATTATTTTATATCAAATATCAAAGTTTTGCAAATGTGCACATTAAAAGCAAATTAGTGTGAAGAAAACAACAACGTGCAATTTAGTCTAAATTATTTTCTTGTATATCATTCTCTTCTGATTTGCTTCATCAACCAATTGGTGCTTGCTTTATGACTTTCTATTAAATTAAATACTTGAATAATAGGTCCTAATTATTTGACAGCGTTAAATAATGAACTAAAGATAAACATGTCCATTGTGGATGGGGAAGCGGGTTATATTGAATTGAATTTGCTTAATTGTTTCTTGCTAAGAAAATCATGAGTACAAGTCCCAAGTAGTTAAAATAGAAATGAAATAACACATGTTCCTGTTTTGGTGTGAAATTAAGGGGGCAACTTGACGGATTAATAACCCTTAAATATAACTCCGTAACACCACCTATTCCCAGAATTGGAGTATAAATCATTGTGAAAGATATACTTTTCATGTTCTAACATCAGAAGACAGAGATATTTTTTACTACTACCAAGTTCTCTAGTGTGATATGATATGCCAAGCATCGGGGGGCCGGTGTTGACATGACTGGCCATGGCATCCTGACTTTTAGAATGCCGACAGGGGAAGATGTAATTTATTTACCCCTCCCCTACCTTCTACATTAACACTAACTTGCCTGGTGTGGCGGCTAGGGCTAAGGACACATGGGTTATCGGCTATGGCTAATCCTAAGGGGTGGTGGCTAGGGCTAAGGACACGGGGTGGTGGCTACAGCTAACCCCCCTCTGGTGCGTAACCCTAAGCCCACCCCTGGGTCCTAACCCTAACCCTCACTCTAATACTAACCATTGGGATGCCGTCGGTCAGGGTTCAGGCGGCAGGATTCCGTGAGGTGTCAGGATTCCGGGGTTAGTCACCAGGCTGACAACATCCCACATCCCAATATTTTCCTATGTACTGTATAACCAGTCAATTGCTATTCTATAAGAAAAATATTATTTTCAAACTACTGTAACTGTTGAAGTGCAATTCTGTCATTAGCAGGCCAGGTAATGGAAATTAACCACTGTCTTCCTTACAATCTCCGCTCAAGAAACATTAAGGTGTAAATGTAAAAGGTTCTGGGTTGCTGGAGGTGCTGGACTTCAGGTGAGAATGCCTATGCTTGTCTTGTAAATGACTGATGCTTTAAAAATATGGGAATTCTCACCAAAAGTTCCTCAGCTCAAGCATCTCAGACCCTATCACATTAACCATTAAGTCTTCAAAAGATACATATCCATTTGAAGCCAAAGGAAGGTGCAGGTTCCAGGTTCTAAGAATATTTTACACTCCTCAGAGAAGACGGTCATATAATAATAATAATAATACTACTACTACTAATAATAATAATAATAATAATAATAATAATAATAATTTTATTTATATAGTGCTCTTTCTCCAAAAGGACTCAAGGTACTTAACAGAATGAACATAATACAGTACAGAAACAATGAATAACAGAAAAGCTTTTCATAGAATACAGAAATCATGGAGATATTAAAGGGACAATTATGAAGTGCTGAGTAAACAGGAAAGTCTTGAGTTCATTTTTAAAGGATTCTAGAGTGGGCGCCTCTTGAACTTTACGGGGAAGCAAGTTTCATAGAGTTAGAGTCACATGGCTAAAAGCTCGACCCCCAGATAAATTATGGAAGATTCTAGGTACTGCTAATAGTCCTTCATCTACAGATTGCAGTAATCGAATGGGGTAGTATGGAATCAGAAGCTGCTTAAGGTATCTTTAGCCCTGGTCATGTAGTGCTTTGAAAGTCAGCAAGCCAATCTTGAAGATGATTCACCATTTTACAGGCAGTCAGTGGAGGGAGTAGAGAATGGGTGTTATGTGGCTGAAATGGAGCTGGTTGGTTAACAGCCTGGCAGCTGCATTTTGTACTAGCTGTAAGTGGTGCAATTCTTTTACTGGGAGACCAAGGTAGAGGGAATTGCAGTAGTCTAATCAAGATGATACAAATGCATGTATGTCTTTTGGCAGATCTACAGATGGAATTAAGTGCTTGATTCTGGCTGTGTTCCTCAGATGAAAGAATAAGGATTTGATTGTGGCTGATATCTGATGTTTAAGTGTTAAACCACCATCCAGGACAACACCAGGATTCCACACATGATCAACTGTACCTTTTTGGCATATACAGTACCTTTTTTTAATGGTCTGTACCAATTTTTGGCTCTCCAAACCTCCATTGAATGTATAGGAAAAGGGGTGTGACCACGCCCCTTTACCCATGGCCATGCTCCCTTTTCAAATTTGTACCGATTTTTATGTGTAAAACGTTGGAGGGTATGTCTTGTCCTTTGATGTTGAGGTCCTATTATAAGGACCACTATTTTATCCAGATTCAATTGCAGCCAACTGGCACTCATCCACTCTTGGAGCTCAGCTAGACAGCCATTTAAGGTTGTTATTGGGTTCTCAGTACCCAGAGCAAAGGACAGGTACACTAGGGTTATATGGACACTTCTAACAGATATGTTATAACATATATGTAGACTCTGCTAGTTTGACAAGGTAACCCTGTACTGGAAAACTCAGTGGTCCCCTATTGATTTTAGGCCCTGCTAGCTTGACAATAAGATCCTGTTCAAGGGGGGAACAAAGAAAGTGGTGAATCCATAAAAAGAAATGTTGACAAACAATAAATGTTTATTCCTTGGAGGAGCAGCTATGAGCTGGGGATGCACTATACCTCTTACCCTTGTGAAACTGAACACTGTCATAAATTTTGGATTTCTGAAAATTATTCTATTTTATTTTATTTTTTAAACTATTCTGCAATTATTTTTTTAAGTGTTTTGATAATTAAGCCTTGGAAATATTTTTCAAATTTAAATACATTTAATCTAGCATATTGTCTGTGATTCTTATTAAATTGAGAGCCTGTGAGGCCCATGCTACCTACCTACAGTATGTGTAATGAAATCCATTAAACTCCTTTGTAGTGGCAGAGAAATTGTTTATCAGTGTGTGAACAAAGTGCACACTGCCTCAACCCAGCTGTCCTAGACAGTGGATTAATTACAAAAGCATAGACTAATTAGGAAATCACAAAAAAGTTACTCCCTATTTGCCAATTAATGTACTTACTGATATCACTAATATTATTTACAGTTGTGTCATACTGTATGTTAGCAGGGACACCATGAATGGTGAATGGTGGATACAAATGCATAGGGCTTGGACAGAAGTGGGGCCCACAGATGCAAACTGCATCTTATTCACAGACAGCAGGTTACAATTGGGAGCATTAGAGCTGGCAGTTCAGGTTTGAGACATGGGGGAAAATTTTCTCAGCTTCCCTCACTGAATGGCCTATTGATCATCTCGAGTTTATTCCTTTCACCACTACTGCCTTCTTTGGTTTCCCTGCCTTGGGTCTCTTTCTCTTTTTTTCACTCCCCGCTTAGATGTTGTGGTAGATAGTAATCATGCAGGACTTTTTGTATGATCAGGCTAGCTGCATATTGGCCCTCATTCCGAGTCGTTCGCTCGGTAATTTTCTTCGCATCGCAGCGTTTTTCTGCTTAGTACGCATGCGCAATGTTCGCACTGCGACTGCGCCAAGTAATTTTGCTATGAAGATAGTTTTTTTACTCACGGCTTTTTCTTCGCTCCGGCGAACGTAATGTGATTGACAGGAAATGGGTGTTACTGGGCGGAAACACGGCGTTTTATGGGCGTGTGGATGAAAACGCTACCGTTTCCGGAAAAAACGCAGGAGTGGCTGGAGAAACGGAGGAGTGTCTGGGCGAACGCTGGGTGTGTTTGTGACGTCAAACCAGGAACGACAAGCACTGAACTGATCGCAGATGCCGAGTAAGTCTGAAGCTACTCTGAAACTGCTAAGTAGTTTGTAATCGCAATATTGCGAATACATCGTTCGCAATTTTAAGAAGCTAAGATTCACTCCCAGTAGGCGGCGGCTTAGCGTGTGTAACTCTGCTAAAATCGCCTTGCGAGCGAACAACTCGGAATGAGGGCCATAGTACAGACGGTAAATTAGTCAGACAATAATTTATAACTACAGTACTCTTTGGTTAAGTATTGTTTGTATGTTTTTGTATCTACGTATCTACTGTATGTCACAAAATGGCTTAAAATTACACACATTTTGCTAAGGAATTACCCATATTGTGTATTAGGGCACAATCCTTACTTTTACACATTCCGTAAAATGAGTTTTATGGTAAGAACTTACCGTTGTTAAAACTCTTTCTGCGAGGTACACTGGGCTCCACAAGGATGGACAAAGGGGTGTTTAAGTAGGATCTTGATCCGAGGCACCAACAGGCTCAAAGCTTTGACTGTTCCCAAGATGCACAGCGCCGCCTCCATTATAACCCCGCCTCCCTGCACAGGAGCTCAGTTTTTAGTTAACCAGCCCAATGCAGTAGCATTAAAGAGACGACAACAGTTATTAGCCACATACATCACACTCTCATGAAAGGAGAAGTGTCAGCGGCTAATGCCATACCAACTCAAAGAAGCTAAGTGCGTCAGGGTGGGCGCCTTGTGGAGCCCAGTGTACCTCGCAGAAAGAGATTTAACAACGGAAAATTCTTACTGTAAAACTTGTTTTCTGCTGCAGCGTACACTGGGCTCCACAAGGATGGACAAAGGGGATGTCCTAAAGCAGTTCCTTATGGGAGGGGACGCACTGTAGCGGGCACAAGAACCCGGCGTCCAAAGGAAGCATCCTGGGAAGCGGCAGTATCGAAAACATAGAACCTTATGAACGTGTTCACTGAGGACCACGTAGCCGCCTTGCACAATTGGTCAAGGGTAGCACCACGGCGGGCCGCCCAAGAAGGTCCAACAGACCGAGTAGAATGGGCCGTAATGTGATCAGAAGCTGACAGGCCAGCCCTCACATAAGCATGTGCAATCACCATTCTAATCCACCTGGCCAGGGTCTGCTTGTGAGCAGGCCAGCCACGTTTGTGAAATCCAAACAAAACAAAGAGAGAGTCAGATTTTCTAATAGAAGCAGTTATCTTCACATAGATACGGAGAGCCCGTACCACATCCAAAGACCGCTCTTTGGGAGACAAGTCAGGAGAGACAAAGGCCGGAACCACAATCTCCTGATTAAGGTGGAACGAAGAAACCACCTTCGGTAATTAACCGGGACGAGTCCGAAGTACCGCCCGGTCACGGTGAAAAATCAGATATGGGGAACTACAGGAAAGGGCACCCAAATCCGACACTCTTCTGGCAGAGTCAATAGCCAGCAAGAACACCACCTTAAGGGAAAGCCACTTAAGATCAGCTGAACCAAGGGGTTCAAACGGAGGCTCCTGCAACGCCTCAAAAACCACCGACAAGTCCCAAGGAGCCACAGGCGGGACATAGGGAGGTTGGATACGCAACACACCCTGAGTGAAAGTATGAACATCAGGTAAAGTCGCAGTTTTTCTCTGAAACCACACAGACAAGGCAGAAATATGAACCTTGAGGGAGGCCAGACGCAGTCCTAAATCCAGGCCCTGCTGCAGAAAAGCCAAAAGTTTGGCTGTACTAAACTTGCAAGCGTCGTAATTGTTAGATGCGCACCAAACAAAGTAGGAATGCCAGACCCTATGGTAAATCCGAGCAGAAGCCGGTTTCCGGGCCCGCAACATAGTTTTAATGACCGCCTCAGAAAAACCCTTAGCCCTCAAGACGGAAGCTTCAAGAGCCACGCCGTCAAAGACAGCCAGGCTAGGTCCTGGTAGACACATGGGCCCTGAACGAGGAGGTCTGGGCGTTGCGGAAGTAGAATTGGATGCTCCAACGATAGGCCCTGCAGGTCTGAGAACCAGTGCCGTCTGGGCCACGCTGGAGCTATGAGAAGCAGGACTCCTCTTTTTTGTTTGAACTTCCGAATTACCCTGGGCAGGAGTGACACCGGAGGGAACACGTAAGGCAACCGAAACCTCCACGGCACTGCCAGCGCATCCACGAATGCTGCTTGAGGATCCCTTGTTCTTGCTCCGAAGATCGTAACCTTGTGATTGTGTCGAGATACCATCAGATCCACGTCTGGAAGGCCCCACTTTTCCACTAGGAGTTGAAACACTTCTGGATGGAGGCCCCACTCTCCGGCGTGTATGTCCTGATGAATGAGAAAGTCCGCTTCCCAATTCAGGACTCCCGGAATGAATATCGCCGATATGGCCGGTAGATGGCATTCTGCCCATTGCAGAATCCGTGAGACTTCCTTCATTGCCAAGCGGCTTCGAGTGCCACCTTGATGATTTATGTAAGCCACTGTGGAGGCGTTTTCCGACTGTACTTGAACAGGACGGTGATGTATTAAATGCCGGGCCAGGTTCAATGAGTTGAAGACCGCCCGCAATTCCAGAATGTTGATAGGTAGGAGAGACTCCTCCCTGGACCGCCGACCCTGAAGTGAGTGTTGCTCCAGTACCGCGCTCCAACCCCTTAGACTGGCATCTGTCGTCAGCAGGACCCAGTCGGATATCCAGAAGGGATGGCCCCTGCACAATCGTTGGTCCTGGAGCCACCAGTTCAGCGACAGACGGGCCTCCGGAGTCAATGAGATCATGTGAGATCTGATCCGTTGAGGCAGGCCATTCCACTTGGCCAGAATCAGCCTCTGGAGGGGGCGAGAATGGAATTGAGCATACTCCACCATGTCGAATGCTGACACCATGAGGCCCAGCACCTGCATTGACGAATGTATCGACACTTGCGGACGAGAAAGGAAGCAACGAATCCTGTCCTGAAGCTTCAGGACTTTCTCCTGAGACAAGAACAACCGCTGGTTGTGAGTGTCCAATAGCGCTCCCAGGTGCACCATGCTCTGAGCAGGGACCAGGGAGGATTTCTTCCAGTTGATAAGCCACCCGTGGGCTTGCAGAAACCGGACAGTCATATCCAGATGACGCAGGAGAAGTTCTGGGGAATTTGCCAAGATCAGCAGGTCGTCCAGATATGGCAGGATCCTGACCCCTTGACGGCGGAGTACCACCGTCATCACCGCCATAACTTTGGTGAAGACTCGCGGAGCCGTAGTTAAACCAAAAGGTAATGCCCGAAACTGGTAATGGAGGTTGCCAATCGCGAACCTCAGGTATTGCTGATGTGACACTGCTATAGTGATATGCGGGTAAGCATCTTGTATATCCAGGGAGACCATATAATCCCAAGGCCAGAACTATAGAGCAAAGGGTTTCCATACGAAACTTGGAGACTTTCACAAACTTGTTCAATGCCTTGAGATTGAGAATGGGCCGGGAAGACCCACTCGGTTTCGGGACTAGAAAGAGCGGAGAATAGTACCCCCGTCCTCTCTGAGCAAGAGGCACCTGTACTACCACCCCTGTATACAGGAGGGTCTGTTCCACCGAGTGTAGTGTTTTTGCCTTTGTTTGGTCCAACGGGACGTCTGTCAGACAAAATCGATGAGGGGCACAGTTTTTGAAGGCTATGGCGTAACCTCGAGTGACGACTTCCCGTACCCAGGCATCTGAAGTGGTTTTCATCCATTCATGGGTATATCCTGAAGCCGGCCCCCCACCCTGGGATCCCCCAGGGGGAGGCCCGCCCCGTCATGTGGCAGGCTTATCGGTCTTGGAAGCTGGCTGACGGGCAGCCCAGGCTCTTTTGGGCTTTGGCTTACTAGATTTGGAATTGCGGGCCTGCTTGTTGTACGCCTAACCTTTTGCTTTACCTGGAGGACGAAAGGGACGAAAGGAAGCACCTTTAGCCTTCGACGCAGAAGGAGCGGTACTTGGCAGACAGGCAGTTTTGGCAGTAGCCAAGTCAGCCACTATCTTATTTAAGTCCTCCCCAAACAGAATATCTCCCTTGAAAGGGAGTACCTCCAGGGTTTTTCTAGAATCCAGATCCACAGACCAGGATCTCAGCCACAATATCCGGCGAGCCAGGACTGACGTAGTAGAGGCCTTGGCTGCTAGAATACTGGCATCAGAAGCCGCCTCCTTAATATAGTGAGAAGCTGTGACAATACATGACAAGCATTGTCTAGCATGGTCAGAAGAGATTTCAGCTTCCAACTCTAGGGCACATGCTTCAATAGCCTCTGCAGCCCATGTTGCTGCAATAGTGGGCATTTGTGCAGCACCCGTGAGGGTGTAAATCGCTTTCAGACAACCCTCCACACATTTATCCGTAGGCTCTTTTAGAGACGTGACGGTAGTGACAGGTAGAGCTGAGGAAACCACCATCCTAGCCACATGTGAGTCCACTGGAGGAGACGTTTACCAATTTTTAGACAGCTCTGGCCCGAGGGGATAGCGAGCCAGCATCTTCTTTTGAGGCACAAACTTCTTCCCTGGGTTTCCCCAGGATTCCTGACGTATTTCCACTAGGTGGTCAGAGTGAGGTAAAACCTGTTTAGCCACCTTCTGACGCTTGAACCTATCTGGTTTCTTAGGAGGGATGGATGGCTCGGGTTCATCCGTAATCTGTAGAATCAATTTAATAGCCTCCAAAAGATCAGGAACATCCACATTTGAACCACCCTCCCCATCAGCAGTATCTGTGTCAGAATCTGTGGGGTCTGTGTAAGCGCCATCTTCATCAGACGAGGTGTCAGAGATAGCCGTGGATTGTGACGAGGTAAGAGCTCGCTTAGAGGGCCCCTTGGTCTTAGGCGAGCGAGAGTCAGACTTTTTAATAGTCATGGACTGGTTCAGTTTCTTCAATTGAGCAGACAAGTTACCTGCCCATGGCGGGTTAGCCGTGTTGACCACCTACGGTTGAACCAGCATAGGAGGTCCCATAGGGGGCGTTTGTTTAGTAACTAGCGTATTCAGAAGTGTGGAGAAAGTGGCCCACTGCGGGTCATTATGAACCCCCGTTGCCACAGTTCCACTGGGGGGCAAGGAGCCCCCTCAACCAGAGCCCGCGGCTGCTATATTTACCTCATAGTGATCTGCGGCTTCAGCAACACCAGTAGTGTATTCAGCCCCAGAACCATTACCATCAGAAGCTGACATGATATAACTTGCAATATCAGGTAACACAGTACAATTGTCAGCAGCACAATACCTCTTGTCCAAACCCCTGCGCAGTGTAGTCAGCACCAGCAGGGATACAGGAGAGATACGGTGACTAAAATCACAGAGAAAAATACAAAGTAAAGTATATCTTGTGAATAACCTATAATAAAAACCTGACGCACCAAGCCCCCTCAGATCATAGAATATAGGGATAGCAAGTTGAGTGAGAGACACGAGATGAAAACTACCCAGCAAGCTAATGCACACACGTAGTCACAGTTATACAATGCAGAGGTTATTACCAACAATAATACTGCACTGGACTAGCTTATATATATAGCTATGTAATCAATAGATATAACACTGCACAGTAAAAAACTGGATGTATATCACAGGGTACTTGTACCAGAGAACCCTGACTAAATGCACTCTTTCTTAACTATCACTGTCTAAATGACATGTAGAATACTTAAGTGTCATGTAAAGTCACAGCGCTGACTACTAGGCGGCTTTACAAAGGAGGATTTGCCCAAGCAGTCCCAGGAACAGTGTAGCTGAGAGAAATGGCGCCCAAACACTGACAGGGAGTGAGGGAGAGACAGATATGCAGCTCCAGGGCGGGAACATTTACTGGCAAATGGCGCCCTGGGGCTGGGGGAGGGGCTCCAGGTCTAAGCCTTATCCCCTCTGCTGGCAAAACCACCTGGTACTGCGGGCTACTTGTAAAAGGTTTATGAAAGAAAACCTGACCTGCACCCATTCCCTGGTGATCTAGTGGGATCGCCTGTACTGCCACAGTGTCCAGCGCGCGCGGCCCGCCTCCCACCGGCCGCGCCGGATCGTGATAAAGTACGGGTCACGCGAACGGGACCCACTCACCACCTCCCAAAGCGCGGCCACGCAATCCCGAGAGCCCCAGTCGTGTGTGCCTGACCAGAAGAAAACCGGAGCCTCCCGCTGTAGTTACCCGGCAACCAGGGTGCGTGAGTGTACAGCGCCGCTGGGGAGAGATGGAGCTGCAGCAGTGAATGTCTCCTGACATCTGAACACTGCTGCAGCCCTTGAAGTCTTCACTTTCTTCTTAAAAAAGCTCTTCTTAGGGCTGCCTGGAGCAGCCCCTCTGTTATGTGCCTGCTACCTGCGGCACCAACTACAAAACTGAGCTCCTGTGCAGGGTTTATAGGGGAGGTTGCGCTGTGCATCTTGGGAACAGTCAAAGCTTTGAGCCTGTTGGTGCCTCGGATCAAGATCCTACTCTACACCCCTTTGTCCATCCATGTGGAGCCCAGTGTACCCTGCAGCAGAAACATGTTTTAGATTGTAGAATATAGCATGGTTTGTACACTTGCTTGTGGAAAGGGTTAACTGCATTTTGCGCCAAGCATCAGCAAAAATAGCTCACCACTATGCTGAACACGGCCATTCCATGAGTGATCTGAGGTTCCAGATTATTGATCATTGCCCAAAGAGTCTAAGGGGTGGAGATAGAGCTGGAGACCTGTTAAGACTTGAGGCCAGATGGATGTATTATTTGTCAACCATCAAGCCCAAAGGACTTAATGATAAAATTCAATGGAGCGTGTTTTGAGAAGTTGTTTTATGGTGCTACAGATATTAATGTACATTAACTTTATCACGTATTATTGCTTTCATGTATATGCCTGCAGAACCAGATGACACTATAGATTGGTAGTCTGTCAATTACAGACACCATCTACGTGGACCCTGATTACTGCATTATATTTGAAGTTACATATAGTGTTTGTTTACAGTGCAGCGGTGATCTAGTCTTATATATATTGTGATTATAACAAATACTATAGCACTTTAACTGCCCGGTGACACAACTGTATCATTGATTTATGCTGCACTTTATATTGATTTTAAGTCACAATAGCATTGCACTAGCTTCACGTATTTTCACAGTGCCGATCCTGGGCCGCCGCGACTGGATTACCCGAAACACCCTGGGTTGCCATGACTACAAGAACAGCTGCCCGACAGGACAGCGTTAGCGTAAGTGGTTGCCAGGGGAACACGGACGTTCCACGCCGCGACGTCGGACCATGTGACCGGCGCAGGGTAATGACGTCACCTGATCACACACAGGGAAGTAAGTTCACGTCTTCCTCTGATTGATTGCCGCACCTCCCGCAGGCGGGACTTCGTCACACATAAAGGTAATCGTTTTTGTCACATTATTCACTTCTCACTTGTTCTCCTTGACAAAGGGGTGCTCGCGCCCCGAAACGTTGGATGGAACTGTTTTGCTTTTGACATGGATTAAACACTGTTTGCTTTAAATTATCCATGAGTCAGTCCCTGAGTGCCGCTGCATGCTAGGAACCGTTGGATATATATATATATATATATATATATATTTACACACTGCTCAAAAAAATAAAGAGAACACTTAAACAACACAATGTAACTCCAAGTCAATCATACTTCTGTGAAATCAAACTGTCCACTTAGGAAACAACACTGATTGACAATCAATTTCACATGCTGTTGTGCAAATGGAATAGACAATGGGTGGAAGTTATAGGCAATTAGCAAGACACCCCCAATAAAGGAGTTGTTCTGCAGGTGGTGACCACAAACCACTTCTCAGCTCCTATGCTTTCTGGCTGATGTTTTGGTCACTTTTGAAAGCTGGCGGTGCTTTCACTCTAGTGGTAGCATGAGGTAGTGCAGCTCATACAGGATGGCACATCAATGCGAGCTGTGGCAAGAAGGTTTGCTGTGTCTATCAGCGTAGTGTCCAGAGCATGGAGGCGCTACCAGGAGACAGGCCAGTATATCAGGAGACGTGGAGGAGGCCGTAGGAGGGCAACAACCCAGCAGCAGGACCGCTACCTCCGCCTTTGTGCAAGGAGGAACAGGAGGAGCACTGCCAGAGCCCTGCAAAATGACCTCCAGCAAGCCACAAATGTGCATGTGTCTACTCAAACGATCAGAAACAGACTCCATGAGGGTGGTATGAGGGCCCGACATCCACAGGTGGGGGTTGTGCTTACAGCCCAACACCGTGCAGGACGTTTGGTATTTGCCAGAGAACACCAAGATTGGCAAATTCGCCACTGGCGCCCTGTGCTCTTCACAGATGAAAGCAGGTTCTCACTGAGCACATGTGACAGACGTGACAGAGTCTGGAGACGCCAAGGAGAACGTTCTGCTGCCTGCAACATCCTCCAGCATGACCGGTTTGGCAGTGGGTCAGTAATGGTGTGGGGTGGCATTTCTTTGGGGGCCGCACAGCCCTCCATGTGCTCGCCAGAGGTAGCCTGACTGCCATTAGGTACCGAGATGAGATCCTTAGACCCCTTGTGAGACCATATGCTGGTGCGGTTGGCCCTGGGTTCGTCCTAATGCAAGACAATGCTAGACCTCATGTGGCTGGAGTGTGTCAGCAGTTCCTGCAAGACGAATGCATTGATGCTACGGACTGGCCCGCCCGTTCCCCAGGCCTGAATCCAATTGAGCACATCTGGGACATCATGTCTCGCTCCATCCACCAACGCCTTGTTGCACCACAGACTGTCCAGGAGTTGGCGGATGCTTTAGTCCAGGTCTGGAAGGAGATCCCACAGGAAACCATCCGCCACCTCATCAGGAGCATGCCCAGGCGTTGTAGGGAGGTCATACAGGCACATGGAGGCCACACACACTACTGAGCCTCATTTTGACTTGTTTTAAGGACATTACATCAAAGTTGGATCAGCCTGTAGTGTGTTTTTCCACTTTAATTTTGAGTGTGACTCCAAATCCAGACCTCCATGGGTTAATAAATTTTATTTCCATTGATAATTTTTGTGTGATTTTGTTGTCAGCACATTCAACTATGTAAAGAACAAAGTATTTATAAGAATATTTCATTAATTCAGATCTAGGATGTGTTGTTTAAGTGTTCCCCTTATTTTTTTGAGCAGTGTGTATGTATATATATATATAGCCATGCTCATCCATCCTGCTACTTGGCCGCACTGGTATATTAAATAGCCCTTGTCGGATCCATTCGGACAAATGCATGTTGGAATGGATCTGACTTTAATTGAATATATCCCATGGTTTTGCCCATAAGAGGAAAATGTTGTTTTGCAATCAACCTTGCATTAGGCCCTATATGTTCGTTAAGCAATCCCGATTTTATATTATATGTTGATGGGTCTTATCTTAGAGATGAGAAAGGGAATTAAGTTTAAGATATGAAGTATGTTCTCACAAGGAAGCAATTGATGATAACTGTAAGCATTCTGTCTGTTCAGCTGAGGTTGCTCCACTAATTGTCCTTATGTATGCAAGTGCCCTGGAAACATCCATCAATATTTGTACTTACTGAGTAAGGCAAACAGTTTTGTGTGGTGCATAATTAATAGAAACAAGGAGGAATTACCATCTCTGGTGGCACGCAGACTAAAACATGGTTGTTATGTTGCACAATTACTCAGCGCTACAAAAGCACTCATTCAGCAAGGATCGCAACTGCAAAGTCACAGTCCGGGATCAAACATCGCAACCATCGGTCGTGATGGTCATCTGCGACGTCAAGCTGATAAGCCTCAGCTTACTCAGGCTGGCTGTTGCAGTACAGACGCAGTCTTTGGCCTCACCACTCCCGGAAAACGGGACGACATGCCCCAATTTCTGCCAATGCCAGCCGCCTACTCCCCACGGCCCTCCCCCGAACACCTCTGTCTGTCAATCAGGCAGAGGGGTTGGAAATACTGTGATGCGATTACACGACCCATTCCACACATTCTGCCCCCCATAGCCTAACCTTAACCCTTCCTCTGCAGCAGAAACATAACACACACACACCACCCTGCAGCCTGAACCTAACCCGCCCCAGCATACTTACGGTCGGGATGGCGGGAGTTGTGATTCCGGCGCCACCATTGAGCATTATAATCCATATCGGGATCCTGATATCAGTCTTCAGACCAGTGTTGGGATTCCGGCATCAATATTCTGACTGCCGACCTCCCAACCACTGGTACGCTGACTGGATCCCAACAAATATATATACATGGAGACCAGCTGAATGCTTGGTTTACCCTGATCAATAGCCAGGATTTTCTGATGGTCACTCTTCTCACGGTTGCACACATGCATCATGGTATAGCACACATAAATTGCCACTTACAGTACTAGAAATTGCCCTTTGGTAGTAAAGCATTATTGTCAAATTAGCTGTAACACTCTGGGGGTGCGGTGTGTGTGACTTGCACATGGTGACACCAAAATACCGGCTTCTCTGCAGCCACAGGGAGCTGAGTGCTGCACTCCTGGCACTGAGTATGAGCTGGAAATGCAGGCAAAGTCTCCGGAGGTAGACCAGCATCTCTGGTTGTCCCCAGACCAAGTGAGCCTCTGTCATTCAAGGGCAGGACAATTTTTTCCTTGGGGGAAAACCCATATGCTCCACCCCATGCCACCCACCACTCATCCACTGTTCTGATCTGAACCCCACTGCCCCTGCTGCTCCCTCCTGCCCCCTCTTCCCCCAGGGTAAACCTCTTGCACTATTACTGGGGGGCATTATGTGTACAAGTCTCAATACTACTCTAGACATTGTGTATAAGAGGCATCACTGTGTGGTGCAATGTGAGTAAGGGGCACTGCTATGTGGTGTAATATAAATTAGGGGCACTACGTATTATATAATGAGAATAAGATTGTGCTACTGTGTGGAGTCATTTGAATTGGGGGTACTATTATGTGGCCACGCCCCTTCCTCTTGAGACTACTCCCCTTTTTTTGCAATGCGTGTCCCTGACGTGCATTGCTTTTTTAGACAGTATTGCTGGTAGAGCACAAACTGATAGTTTCCAGGGAAGTGCCGGAAACCCTAGCACCAGCCCTAGCTCTGCCTAATGGGGGGGGGGGGGGGGGGGGGACTTTCTCCAGGACCACTTTAAGCTCTGGCTACAATGACAAAGGCAGGAATATCCAGATGGCCAGCCCAGGTGTAAAAACCCCTTGCATATTGCATACGATCAATCGGAATTATATTCACTTCCTCAGCAAGGTGCATAGACTTGAGTGGGGTTTTATGAGATATCTGTACACAAGAAGACTCCTGTTACTTGTGCTACATCACATAGGTGGATATGAGCTGTGGATCACTGAAATACAAGAAACCTCACAACCTGATCAATCACTTTGCTCGTCCCTCCTCCTTTCCAGCATCTGCGTCAGTTCTTCTGCTGTCCATGTAAAACTATCTTTCCTTTAAGGACATTATTCATATAACCCTAATAGAAGCAGGTAAGTTATTCCCAGCTTCTTCTTTTTCCTTATTTAATAGCAGTGTGAGGTTATTTCATTACCTTTCAATACTTCAAAAAATGTCTTCCCCGCTCTTGTTGGATTAGTTCCGCATACAGGGCTTCCATATGTTCCATCGTTCATCTGACACCTGGGTGATCAATATAAAGCGTTTGCCAGAGAATTGAGTTTTTTTCATCTGAACCCAATCTTTTATCGGCTTGCTGATACATAGAATCTTGCTGATTAGGAAGCCACAAAAAATCATTCCTGAAATTTCGAACAGATAATAGCAAAAAGCACAAAAACCGCACTGACAGCATTTGAGTTTATCAACTTTTTTTTATATTTTTTTTGGTCTTGTTTTTTTTATTTTTATGCTTATCATGAAAAGTTATTGACCTATTAGATGATAATATACTTTTATTGCTCTGCAAAAATATGTAAATTGTTGTTTTTTTGTTTTGTTTTTAAAAAAACTGCATAAACACAATCATCTTACGTAATAAATAGCGGAAAGGCAGAGTCTAATTCATGTATGCAGAAGACGGAATGGCACATGTCCGACAAGAGAGTCGTAAGAACACTTTATGACCCTACGCAGTAAGCAAAAAAAGTCAACTTTAGGCAGCACAGAAAAAAAAATGAAAAAGTGCAAAAGAAATGAAAAACATAGTAAGAATGTTGTCTTAGTTTTGAAGATTCCAGAACTCCGGCTGATGAAATGTAAAGGGGTTTAGATGCACCTGTCATAATTTATGGTGTCTCTACAAGAGTAAAATATTTTTGCATTAATTCCTCCTGGATATGCAGGTTTTTTTTTACCTTCGTGTTTGATGTCTCAAAATGCATAATATAAAAGAGGACCATAGCAAAAAAATATATATATTGAGTGTAATAAATATGACTCCTGTCCCTTGGGAGTAAGTCGATGCCTATAAATTTGTGTTATGAGGGAACTACAATCAGCTGGTGGTTACATCTTAGGAGAAATAGTATTCTAAAATGTGCTCATCTAAAAGTAACGGTGGAAGAGGTGAGCATTTCATGTCGCGCTAAAACAAAATAGGAGTCAAAGTTAAAATAAATAAAACCAGAAAAACAATATGTCATGCCATCGGTAGGGTTTACTGGGTATATATTTTCAAAGGCAAATAACGAGAATCTTAGCTGAGAGAGGCACTGTAATAAATTGTGCAAGATATAGCCATGAAATTACAATAAAATTAAAAATAACTATTTTTTTTTCAATAATATGCGAGACACCTTCAACACTGATAACTTCACAAAGTATTTTTTTTTTTAATTATGGCCATGTTGTATTTGTCACAAGGGCATACAATAAATAATTTCTCTTTGGGTAAACGTATCACTAATCTAACAGATTTCACCTTTATAATATATTGGTCACCTTGTCCAAAATAGATAGCCCTGCCCATAGAAAAAGAGAACTTATAAACTCTAAGTTCCATTTCAGCTTTGTCTTAATTGTCCGATTTCAAACCAATGTTTTTTTCTGTGTGCGTCTGAAAACTCCCTCATTCCCTATATAAAGCTTACCAATGTGTTTTGATGATTTGATTGAATGCCCTCTCAATATATGTGGTAAGTCCCTTACTTTGCCACAATAGCTAATGTCCAATGAGTTATTTTAATAGTTGATTAAATTAATTTTAAGTTAAATTAAAAAGCACAGGGGGAAACAAGCAATTTAAAACCGTTATTATTATTCTATTCTAGCAGCCCAACAATGTTTCATGGGTACAGTATCGCTATTTTTCATGTAAACTATTTGGCACTGACTAAGGGGGTAATTCCAAGTTGATCGCAGCAGGAAATTTTTTAGCAGTTGGGCAAAACCATGTGCACTGCAGGGGGGGGCAGATATAACATTTGCAGAGAGAGTTAGATTTGGGTGGGTTATTTTATTTCTGTGCAGGGTAAATACTGGCTGCTTTATTTTTACACTGCAATTTAGATTGCAGATTGAACTCACCACACCCAAATCTAACTCTCTCTGCACATGTTATATCTGCCTCCCCTGCAGTGCACATGGTTTTGCCCAACTGCTAAAAAATTTCCTGCTGCGATCAACTTGGAATTACCCCCTAAATACTGCAGCAACCTGTGGTTACATTGCTAATCACATAGAGAGTTGAGAGACAGTTCCGAAAATTTTCTATGGAATAATCATTTCATTCTGCATTTGGCTGTGAAATGTGTTGTTTTGGCAAGTGAGTTTGGTCTCACGCATTTCAGTCCTAACTCAACCACGTCGCACAGGAGACTGAAAGGAACGTTTTCGGCTCAAATATATCAAAAGGCCACAATTGTGCCAAATGTGCATTTAAAGAACAGCGTGAGACAGTCATTGACAAAACAGAAGTGGGCACAAAACTTGATTACATTAAATTTTGCCTAAATTTTGCCAATCTCTACTTACATGCAATAAACCATTACCGAACATAAACATCTCGACAACTATGTTATAAAGTGTCAAATTAAGATCAGACTGTAAGTGGCCAGTGTTTCTGCTGCTGGCTCCCATTTATATTTGGTAGACCATACTTAGTGGTACCAGTGTGCTACAGTACATGCAATATCTGCCAGCAGCCTGTAAAAGATCTCTTTTTGGACAATTCATGGACAAATATTAGATTTTAGTGGTTGAGTAAGATAATGGTTATCTTTGTGAGGAAGGTATAGTAACAGATGGTTTCTGAAATGTACTCAGGGTTGGATTGACCCACAGGGATAGAGGGTAAACCCACGGTAGGCCCCACTGCCTTGCGGCTCACCTCCTCTTCTAGGGATCAGGTTCCAGACTGTGCACTTGTATTATACATTATACATATATTACTTTAAACTAGAGATGTGCACCGGAAATTTTTCGGGTTTTGTGTTTTGGTTTTGGATTCGGTTCCGCGGCCGTGTTTTGTATTCGGACGCGTTTTGGCAAAACCTCCCTGAAATTTTTTTGTCGGATTCGGGTGTGTTTTGGATTTGGGTGTTTTTTTTCAAAAACCCTCAAAAACAGCTTAAATCATATAATTTGGGGGTAATTTTGATCCTATAGTTGTTAGGTGCCGCGGTCCACGGCGCCGCTCGGTCTGCTTCCGAGCGACGCTCACGGCCGCCGCACCTCCCTCCCTGCCCGCCCGGCGCCTAGCAACGCCAGGACGCCGTGCGTACTGTAGCCGCTGGGTCCCTGGCAACGCTAGGACGCTGGGCGTCCTCAGCCGCTGGGTCCATAGCAACGGGGACACTATTGGCGGACCGCGTTCCCCGTTGCCAGATAGGATTGATTAGTTGCTCGTGCAGCAGGGCAGCTGCATGGCAACTAGTAATTAGGGTTTGGGGGCTGGTCTTGCTGGCCCTCCTGTCATTGGCCAGCAGGGTCTTTTTATGGGAGTCAGCACACTGCAGCCTCGCCGGTGATAGCTTCCTGTATGCTGTTCCTGCCTTGCAACGTCTGTTCCTGGTCAGCTGTATCTGGTCGATCCTGCTCCCTGCGCTCCTGAGTCCTGGAGTTCTGAAGCCGGTCCTGGGAATCCTTCCTGTCCAAGTGAACCTGTTGCAGTCATCTGGGGGTTCTCGCTTGTTGGGGTTCTCTCCCGGTTTTGTGAGTAGCGGCTTCTGCCGCGTGTTGCGGCCTAGGCCGCTTAGTCCTTGTGTTAATTTTGTATTGGTGGTTTTTGCGGAGGTTTCCGCTTTTCACGTCCTCCCCGGAACTCTGCGGTGCCATGTGGGGGAGTGGACAGTGGTATCTTTTGTTGTTCTTTTCCTTTGGTGGCGTGCCGCACATATATTTAGTTTTAGGGTAGTTAGTAGCCCCTAGCTTTCTGTTTGCTTTAGTTAGAGGTCCCCTTGTTATTATCCTGTCTCGGTTCACGCCTTGTCTCACTCTAAGACCTGGGGGCATCGGAGTTGGGCAGACCTAATCCGCCCTTCAAACGCGGCTGCCGTGGGCCCAAGAAACCATAGTCACTCAGGCGTGAACTGACCACACGGGTAAAACAATGGAGGTAGGGTGCTAGGGGCTATTCCCGTACCACCCCTTATTTCAGCGTCACGTCCTGGTGCTCTGGACTCACTACGCAACATCTCTCTAGTTCTGAGCATCAGGAACGTAACATTATCACCTGCCCAAAAAAAAAACAACAAAAAAAGAATAATATAAAGAGTTATTTGTTTTTGGTGGGCCTTGAAATTCGGCCTCATGAATCCGGCAATATTAGGACCGAATCCCAGCCAGCTTTTGGCCAACCAGATTCAGGAACTAACTCAGATGGTTCAGGATCTTACTCTTCGGGTGAGATCGCAGGAAGATCTTTTGCGAGCCTCCCCGAGTATGATTCCAGAACCAAAGATGCACCTTCCTGACCGTTTTTCCGGTAACCGAAAGGATTTTTTTAATTTCAAGGAAGCTTGTAAGCTTTATTTTCGTTTAAGGCCCCGATCCTCTGGTACTGAGTCTCAACGGGTTGGGATTGTGATGTCTTTGCTACAAGGCGATCCGCAAACCTGGGCTTTTGGGCTAAAAGCCGATGATGTTGCCTTGCTTTCTGTAGATGCCTTTTTTAAGTCTCTAGGCCTTCTGTACGATGACCCTGATAGAGAAGCGTCGGCTGAGAGCCACCTGCGTGCACTTAAGCAAGGGAAAAATCCAGCAGAGGCGTATTGTACCGAGTTTCGCCGTTGGTCGAACGACTGTGGCTGGAATGACCCGGCCCTGCGCAGTCAGTTTCGCCTCGGTTTGTCTGAAGTTATTAAAGACAGTCTCCTTCAGTACCCCGCTCCAGAGACTTTAGACAAACTCTTGGAGCGGAGGGCTGAAAGAGGAGCTAGTTTCAGGCCTAGTCTATGTGTGTATACTTTCCCTGAGGACGTCGAGGAGCCCATGCAAATGGGTCTCTCCCGGCTGTCCCCAGAGGAAAGAACCAGAAGGCTAAATTCTGGTCTTTGCTTGTATTGTGGTGGCAAGGGACATATCGCACATAATTGCCCGAATAAGCAGGGAAACGCTCTGACCAAGTGAATTGTGAGGGGGTTCACTTGGGTCTGCAATTGATCTCCTCTACTGATTCCTTATTAGTTCCTGTAAAAATTTCCTTTGGTAGTCTCAGTTCGTTGGTGTCGGCCTTCGTCGACAGTGGAGCTGCGGGAAATTTCATGGACCTTGGTTGGGCTCAGGCTTTGGGCGTTCCACAGATACCTTTGGATAAACGTATCACCATGCACTGCTTGGATGGTGGTCCGCTTTCTAATGGGGTAATCACTCACCGCACACCTCCAGTACAACTGACAGTGGGGGCCCTACATTCGGAGAAAATCGAATTTTACCTTACCCATTGTCCGGCTGTCCCCGTAGTTTTGGGTCACCCCTGGCTTGCCTTTCATAATCCCACCAAAGATTGGCGGTCTGGGGAGATTTTCCGATGGGGTCCCTTTTGTATTAAGGAATGTATTTCCCATCCAGTCCGGGTTGCGGCAGTCACCCCAGAACTTATTCCTTTTGAATATCAGGACTTTGCCGATGTTTTCTCCAAGGGTAATGCGGATATTCTGCCTCCTCATCGGTCCTATGACTGCGCTATTGACTTAGTTCCCGGTGCCTCTTTGCCTAAAGGGAGACTATATGCCCTGTCTGGGCCGGAAACTACGGCAATGAATGATTATGTACAGGAGAGCCTAAAAAAAGGCTTCATTAGGCCCTCGAAATCTCCATTGAGTGCAGGGTACTTTTTTGTTGAGAAAAAAGATGGGTCGCTCAGACTATGTATTGATTATCGGGCTCTGAATAAAATTTCGGTTAAAAACACCTACCCCTTGCCACTGATTTCAGTACTATTTGATCAGCTCCGGACTGCCGTTATCTTTTCCAAGATCGATCTTAGAGGGGCTTACAATCTCATCCGAATAAAATCTGGGGATGAGTGGAAGACGGCTTTCAGCACACAGTCGGGACATTATGAATACCTGGTGATGCCGTATGGGATGTCTAATGCTCCTGCTGTATTTCAAGATCTCATTAACGATGTCCTTCACGACTTTCTAGGAAAGTTCGTAGTCGTTTATTTAGACAACATTTTGATTTACTCTGAGCCTTTTGAACAACATATTACCCATGTGCGACTGTGCCTTCAGAAGTTACGGGAAAATCATTTATACGCCAAACTGAAGAAATGTGATTTCCACATCACAGAAGTGTCCTTCCTGGGGTATATTATTTCTCCTAAGGGGTTTTTCATGGAACCAAAAAAACTCCAGGCCATCCTAAATTGGGCACAACCCACGAACTTAAAAGCAATTCAGCGCTTTTTAGGGTTTGCAAATTACTATAGGCGTTTTATTCATACCTTCTCAGGTTTGGTTGCTCCTATTGTGGCATTGACTAAAAAAGGAGCGGACCCTTCCAATTGGTCGCCTGAAGCCAAGTCTGCCTTCCTGGCCTTAAAGCAGGCCTTTGTCTCAGCTCCAGTACTCAGACACCCTAACCCGGATCTCCCCTTTATTGTCGAGGTAGATGCCTCAGAGGTTGGAGTGGGGGCTATCCTTTCTCAGGAAGACCCGGAGTCTCAATAATTACACCCATGTGCCTTCATGTCCAGAAAATTCTCCTCCGCAGAATCCAACTATGATGTTGGTAATCGAGAATTGTTGGCAGTTAAATGGGCTTTCGAGGAGTGGAGGCACTGGCTGGAAGGAGCAAGGCATACCATTACGGTGTTTACTGACCACAAGAACCTGCAGTATATTGAGTCAGCTAAACGGCTTAATGCTCGACAGGCACGTTGGGCGCTGTTTTTTACTCGTTTCAGGTTTATTATCACCTTCAGGCCCGGTTCCAAGAATACAAAAGCCGATGCCCTGTCACGTTGTTTTCTTCCGATTCACAATAACCACCCGGCTACTACCCCCATAGTCCCATCGTCTGTCATCCGGGCTGGCCTCACACAGGATTTATTTACACAGCTAGTCCAGCTTCAGCAGCAGGCTCCCAAAGTCACTCCTGCAGATCGTCTCTTCGTCCCTGAATTTCTGAGAGGCACTGTTCTAGCTGAGTTTCATGATAATAAGGTTTCTAGTCATCCGGGTATCACTAAGACCTTGGAGTTAATCTCTCGCTCAGTGTGGTGGCCTAATCTTTCTAAAGATGTAAGGGAATTTGTCCGTTCCTGTCAGGTTTGTGCTCAGTACAAGGTATCTCGATCGTTGCCGGTCGGGCAACTCATGCCTCTAGCCATTCCTCTCAGGCCATGGTCACATATATCAATGGATTTCGTGGTGGACCTTCCTCTTTCAGCTGGATTTCGAGTCATTTGGGTGGTAGTAGACCGTTTTAGTAAGATGGCCCACTTCATTGCTCTCCCCCGATTACCCTCTGCTCAAGGGTTGGCAGTTTTGTTTCTCCGCCATGTGTTCAGGCACCATGGTTTACCCAGGGATATTGTCTCTGATCGGGGACCGCAATTCATCGCCCGTTTCTGGAAACGTTTTTGTGCCTCATTAAATATGAAACTCTCTTTAACATCTGGGTACCATCCACAGTCTAACGGACAAACTGAACGTGTTAATTAGTCGTTAAAACAGTATTTACGGCTATATTCGGCCAAACTTCAGAATGATTGGTCTGAATTTTTTCCTTTGGCCAAGTGTGCCTATAATAACTCTTGTCATTCTTCCACCAAGGAGTCCCCATTCTTTTCGGTCTTGGGCTTTCATCCTAGAGCCAATTCTTTTTACCCTCATTTTCCAGTCTCCTCGTTGACCTTAACTTCCCATCTCAGAATGATTTGGAAAAAGGTGCACCTTGCCCTTAAGAAGGCTGCCTTCCGAGAAAAAAAAATGTCTGATAGGTTCCGACGCCCATGCACTTTTAAGGTGGGAGATAAGGTGTGGTTGTCAACCCGCAACATCAAGCTCGGACAACCCTCGGCTAGATTGGGACCCACATTTATTGGACCGTTCCTTATCGTTAAGAAGGTCAACCCAGTTGCTTTTCGGCTACGTTTGCCTAAATCACTCAAAATTGGCAATACTTTTCACTGTTCCCTTCTGAAGCAATATATTTCTTCCAGGAGATTCCCTCGGAAAACTTCCCAGGGTAGACCTCTGGTGGATGTACAGGGGCAACAAGAGTTCTTGGTGGAGAATGTTTTAGATTCCAAAGTTTCTTGGTGCCGGCTTTATTTTTTGGTTCACTGGAAAGGCTATGGCCCGGAAGAAAGGTCTTGGGTCCTGGATAACAATTTACATGCCCCTAAACTTAAGAGATTATTCTTTCAGGAATTTCCTCAGAAACCCGGCTTTAGGGGTTCTTTAACCCCTCCTCAAGGGGGGGGGGTACTGTTAGGTGCCGCGGTCCGCGGTGCCGCTTGGTCTGCTTCCGAGCGACGCTCACGGCCACCGCACCTCCCTCCTTGCCCGCCCAGCGCCTAGCAACGCCAGGACGCTGTGCGTACTGTTGCCGCCGGGTCCCTGGCAATGCTAGGACGCCGGGCGTCCTCAGACGCTGGGTCCATAGCAACGGGGACGCCATTGGCGGACCGCGTTCCCTGTTGCCAGATAGGATTGATTAGTTGCTCGTGCAGCAGGGCAGCTGCACGGCAACTAGTAATTAGGGTCTGGGGGCTGGTCTTGCTGGCCCTCCTGTCATTGGCCAGCAGGGTCTTTTTATGGGAGCAAGCACACTGCAGCCTCGCCGGTGATAGCTTCCTGTATGCTGTTCCTGCCTTGCAACGTCTGTTCCTGGTCAGCTGTATCTGGTCGATCCTGCTCCCTGTGCTCCTGAGTTCTGGAGTTCTGAAGCCGGTCCTGGGAATCCTTCCTGTCCAAGTGAACCTGTTGCAGTCATCTGGGGGTTCTCGCTTGTTGAGGTTCTCTCCCGGTTTCGTAAGTAGCGGCTACTGCCGCGTGTTGCGGCCTAGGCCGCTTAGTCCTTGTGTTAATTTTGTATTGGTGGTTTTTGCGGAGGTTTCCGCTTTTCACTGTCCTCCCCGGAACTCGGTGGTGCCGTGTGGGGGAGTGGACAGTGGTATCTTTTGTTGTTCTTTTCCTTTGGTGGCGTGCCGCACATATATTTCATTTTAGGGTAGTTAGTAGCCCCTAGCTTTCTGTTTGCTTCAGTTAGAGGTCCCCTTGTTATTATCCTGTCTCGGTTCACACCTTGTCTCACTCTAAGACCTGGGGGCATCGGAGTTGGGCAGACCTAATCCGCCCTTCAAACGCGGCTGCCGTGGGCCCAAGATACCATAGTCACTCAGGCGTGAACTGACCACAGGGGTAAAACAATGGAGGTAGGGTGCTAGGGGCTATTCCCGTACCACCCCTTATTTCAGCGTCACGTCCTGGTGCTCTGGACTCACTATGCAACATCTCTCTAGTTCTGAGCATCAGGAACGTAACAATAGTATTATTAACCTCAATAACCATAATTTCCACTCATTTCCAGTCTATTCTGAACGCCTCACACCTCACAATATTATTTTTAGTCCTAAAATTTGCACCGAGGTCGCTGGATGACTAAGCTAAGCGACCCAAGTGGGCGGCACAAACACCTGGCCCATCTAGGAGTGGCACTGCAGTGTCAGACAGGATGGCACTTAAAAAAATCGGCCCCAAACATCACATGATGCAAAGATAAATAAAAAAAAGAGGTGCAAGATGGAATTGTCCTTGGGCCCTCCCACTCACCCTTATGTTGTATAAACAGGACATGCACACTTTAAAAAACCCATCATTTCAGCCACAGGGTCTGCCACACGACTGTGGCTGAAATGACTGATTGGTTTGGGCCCCCACCAAAAAAAGAAGCAATCAATCTCTCCTTGCTCAAACTGGCTCTACAGAGGCAAGATGTCCACCTCATCATCATCCTCCGATTCCTCACCCCTTTCACTGTGTACATCCCCCTCCTCACAGAGTATTAATTCGTTCCCACTGGAATCCACCATCTCAGGTTCCTGTGTACTTTCTGGAGGCAATTAGGAGCTTGGGCAGCGAAATGGAGAATGCGCTTCAATACAGACAAGTGTAAGGTAATGCACTGTGGTAACAAGAACAAAAATAACACCTACCTACTAAATGGGGTAAAATTAGGGGATTCTGTACTGGAAAAGGACTTAGGTGTCTTCATAGATAGCAAACTAAGCAGTAGTACCCAAAGTAGGACTGCAGCAAAGAAGGCTAATAAGATATTAGCATGCATAAAATGGGGAATTGATGCTAGGGACGAGAGTATTATACTCCCGTTATATAAATCACTTGTGAGGCCACACCTTGAATACTGTGTACAATTCTGGGCACCTTACTACAAAAAGGATATCCTGGAGCTAGAAAAGGTTCAGAGGCGGGCAACCAAACTAATTAAGGGTATGGAGACGCTGGAATACGAGGAAAGGCTTGCAAGACTAGGCATGTTTACACTGGAAAAGAGGAGATTAAGAGGGGACATGATCAACATTTACAAATATATAAGGGGACAATATACAGATCTTGCGCATGACCTGTTTTTGGTTAGATCAACACAGAGAACTCGTGGATACTCGCTCAGGTTAGAGGAGAGGAGATTCCGCACAATACGGCATAAAGGCTTTTTTTACGGTAAGGATGATCCATGTTTGGAATTCCCTTCCTGAGGGAGTTTTTTTTTTTATAATTTTTTATTAAAGATTTTCAAGAAATAACAAAACAAGGACAGCAGGTAAAGATTCAAATTGTAGGTGACATAACAAAATATAAATGACACTAACAAATCATTCTAAGCAGTGCACATTCTCAGATAGGAAACATATTAGTCAAGCGGCAGTGGTCTTATATTCAATACAATTCGATAGGGGAAGTTGGACTAGGTCAGACTGAGTGTAACTCAGCAAGATTGTATTGAATCAGAATTAGGCTTAAAGAGTATCATGGTTATGTACGTATCAATGAAACCACCTACAAAATGCAAGAAATTCTTTTTTTTTTTTTCAAAAAGGGGCTGCTCTAGTTACAAAACAGACGTTAAGGGAATGTGGGATAAAGGTAGAGAGAATAGAAAAAGAGGAGAAGAAGGAAAGGAGAGACATCAATCTGACATTCTGTCCAAACTGAATATCAGTAAGGATCAGACAGTATTGAGACTACAACAGTACATCAAGTAAGTTTAGGAGTAGGGTACACTTGTTCAAAAACCAACATAATATGATTTTGTATGTGAGCGTCTAGAGTGGTAATAAAAGGCATCCATTTCTGATAAAATATATGAACACCGGATAGTGCTTCCAATCTAGCATATTTACGTTCAAAATATAATATTTGGAGGAGTTTCTGTTTCACTGCACCCAACTGGGGAGCCGTTTTTTTAGTCCAGTGAGCCAAAATACATTTTCTGGCCACTGTTATAATTGTAATAAGTAAAGGAAAGACAGGTCTCTCCAGTTTTTGTGCAATCCAAACAGAAAAGTTAAGCCCCATGCATGCCAGCGGGTCAAAGTTTAACTTGGTGTGAAAAAGTGAGTTGACGTAAACAATTAACTTGGACCAAAAGCGTTTCAGCTTATAGCAGTTCCACATACAGTGGGAATAATCCGCTATCATGGTCCTACATTTCAAACAATATCCTTGTTCCTCTAGGACCATATGGCGCCTTTGACTTGGTGTTATATAAGCCCTATGGAGAGTTCGAATATACACCTCTTGGAGATAACTGGACTGTAGGGTTTTCAGGGAAAGAGTATGTAAAGAAAATACATCACCAATTTGAGTAACAGATGGGATATCTGATGTCCACTTTTGTATCAAAGCCGCCCATTGAGGGTGAGTACTGCAACAGGCCTTCAAAAGGATTGTATACAAGTACTTAACCTTGTAGGGTTTATTTAGCAGAAATTCTAGTAGGATATCAATATTCATAAGTTGTGAGGGGAAAATTGGAGTGGGATGAGTAGTAGTCCAGGATATTTTGATACTATTTAGGTAGTGTCTGACTTGAAAATACATAAATCTATGAGTGTGGGGCAGTTCAAAGCGTTTAGAAAGCTCTGAGAATGGATATATATTTCCTCCAGGATCAAAAACCTTATGTGAGGTATCTAGTCCTCTAGATTTCCAGTAATAGAAGAGCGAGTTAGTCAAGGACGGGGAAAAGGAAGGGTTACCCCATAAGGGGAGAAAACGAGAGGTGCAGGGATTCCTATGACAAATTTTGTTTAAAGAAACCCAGGCAGCATATGTATCCCTAAACAAAATGTGCGATTTTATCTGGGTAGGAATCTTTGACAATTTGGTCTGAATCAGGGCTCCAGGGGAATATGGGTGAAAAATAGCTTGGTCCAGGGCAGAATCTGTATAGGTAGATTTGTTTAGAATCCAATCATTAATATATCTAAAAAAGGTAGCTAAGGAGTAATTATTTAGATCTGGGCATCCCATTCCTCCATTTGCCCGTGGAGTAATAAGTTTAATTTTAGCAATTCTGGGTCTTTTGCCTTGCCATATAAATTTTGAAAACAAATTTTCCACTTTAGCAATATCCGATTTGTGCAATGCTAATGGGATCATTTGCATGCAGTAGTAAAGCTTCGGGAAGATGATCGATTGGATTATGGCAAGTCTACCTAGTAAGGAGACCGGCAAGTCCTTCCATGATTCCAGTCTAGTTGTTATTTTGGATATTATGGGGGGAAAATTTAGGGAGTATAATTTAGTTAAATCCGAAGGAATTTGTACCCCTAGGTAGGGAAAGTGGGAGGAAGCTATTCTAAAAGGGATATCAGCTTTGTCAATAAAGTCTGGGGCGGCTCCTCCGAGCAGCATTATTTCAGATTTTGTCAAGTTGACTTTGAACCCCGACAAAGTTCCAAAGGAGTCTAGAAGGTGTAGCAGGGCAGGTAAAGATTGTGAAGGTTTAGAGAGGAAAATAAGTGTGTCATCAGCAAATAGAGCTATCTTCAGTTCGAGAGAATGTATGCAAATTCCATGTACAAGGGGGGAGCTACGTACAGCGACAGCAAGGGGTTCAACAGCTAGAGCAAAGAGGAGAGGGGATAAAGGACATCCTTGGCGTGTACCTCTTTGAAGTAGGAAGGGGGAAGATAGAAGACCATTGCAAGATACCAGTGATTTAGGGGAAGTGTATAACGTCTGAATTATCTGTATAAACTGAGGGGGAAAGCCAAAATTGTGTAAAGTTTGAAAAAGATGGGGCCACAGTACCAAATCGAAAGCTTTTTCTGCGTCTAACGTAATCACCATGTTAGGAGAGGAAGTGCCAGGTATCGAGGAGGTTTGTTGGATGGCTGCTAACAGTCTTCGGACGTTCACTACAGAATGTCTGCCGGTGATAAATCCTGTCTGGTCTGAGTTGATCAAGAGGGGTAATAAAGGTTTCAATCTCTCTGCCAAAATTTTTGTCAATATTTTGTAATCTACGTTTAGCAGAGAGATCGGCCTATATGAACCAGGGAGGCTAAGGTCTCTCCCAGGCTTGGGGATGACTTTTATAATAGCGTCAGAAAAGTATATAGGGAGAGATTGTTGGTCTATTACAAAGTTGAAAGTGTCCGCCAGCGGCCGGGCTATCTGTGGGGACAGTATTTTGTAAAATTCATTTGAAAATCCATCAGGGCCCGGTGCCGAGGACAGTTTCAACTTTCTAATAGCCCAAGAGATCTCTTCAGGGGAGATGGGATTCGTGAGGATCGTCATTAATTTTTCTGGCACTTGCGGTAAGGTAAGGGAATTCCAATAAGAAGAAAAAGAGAGGAGGTAGGGGTTGAAGATGAGGGGGGAGGCAGAGGTGGGGTTGGGGTAGAGTCTCCTAATGACTCCTCTGGAACCGCTTCCGGGGCTGAGTACAGAGACTGGTAGAAGCATTTCATAGTTTCGACTATTTGTGATTCAGAGTCAGTCTTGGAGCCGTCTGGACGTAACAGAGGGTGAACAACTGTATGCGGTCTAGACCCTTGTAACAGGTTAGTTAGGAGTTTTCCAACTTTATTTCCGAACTTATAAAATTTGGAATGCACATTGAAAAGGTATTTGTCTCCTGAAGTTTGGAGAAATTCGTTATAGGTTAGTTTAGTTTCAAGGTAAGTAGCTTTGTGAGCTGGTGAAGGGTGTGTCTTGAACACTTGGAACGCATTAGAGAGTTTCTCTTGCAACTGCAAATATTCTTGTTTATGGCGCCTTTTGGTATTTGCGACAAAGGCTATCAGTTCGCCTCGAAGGACCGTCTTGGCCGTTTGCCAAAAAAGAGGGGGGTTAGTAGCGGAATGGGATGCATTTATTTCTGCGTAATTGTTCCATGCAGTCAGGAGTTTTTGTTTTAGACCCTGGGATTGAAACATGTGGTAGGGGAATCTCCATATCGGAGGGGCAGTTTTACTTTTTGCAAGAACTAATTTTGCAGTGATCAATGAGTGATCTGATAAAAGGGGGGGTTCTATCTCCACAGAGGCAAGGGAAGGAAACAGGGATTCAGCAAGTAGTATATAGTCTATCCTGGACCAAGTATTGTGGGTTAGTGATAAGCAAGTAAAATCCCTCTCCGTGGGATTGAGTGTCCTCCAAGAATCTATTAAGTTAAGATCTTTGCTGAGATAGGGGACACCCAATCTAGGGAGGGGAGTCTGCCATTTAGAGGGAGGGGATCTGTCTAGATATTGAGAAGATATTAAGTTTAGATCTCCACATGCTATCAAGGAGGACATGTCGTATTTATGTAGATGTGTAAGGAGTTCCACAAAAAAGGATTTTTTATATTGAGTAGGGGCATAAACATTACAAATAGTGAAGGAGGTGTCTGCATGGGAAAGGGATAAAGTCAGGTATCTACCAAGCGGGTCAGCAAAGGCTGAGGTCATCTGCAAATTCAAAGCTTTTTTTGCTAGTACTGCCACACCACATGACTTAGTATTGAAGGACGCTGAACCTAACACTGACCAATTCATAATTTGTAACTTTTTCACTTCGTCTGGCATCAAATGGGTTTCCTGTAAACATATAAGATCAACATTGTGTTTGTTAAGGTAAGTAAAGAGTTTACGGCGCTTAGCAGGTGTATGGATACCTCTAATATTAAGAGAGCCTATATTAAGAGACATTAAAGTGGTCTTTAAGTGGTAGCTGCAAAGGAAAGTCAGAGAAAGAAAAGTGAAGAAAAAGGAGGGGGAAAACACAGGGGGAAGGGGAGACAAAGGACACGGGGAACCAAGCCATTCCTACAAATAGACTAACGGACCTCCAGAAAAATCCCTGGTACCCAAATCGGTAAGACTCTAGATATCAGGGGGGGTCTCTTAATAACAGAATTTCAAAACAAACTATGAACGGCAGAGCTCCGCTCTCCGAGCTGCTTAAACATATAATATTCAAACCCAGGTAAGGACATCCACTGAGCGTGGACTGCCCTCCCATTATAACATTATTATATTATATAAGTGTATAGATGGGTGAACAACTTGCGGTGTCAGACAGGGGTATACACTCATCAGGTCTAAGGTTAAATGTATGGCATATGCCTCATTTCAGGGATGCTAATAAATGCTAAAGTCAAATTCCAGGTAATAGGTCTGCGGGAGTCTCACACCGCCATATCATCAGGTTCTGCAGTGGGATCAGTCCCTATCTCTTCAGACTCTTCCTTGAGATAAGCTGCAGCATCCGCTGCGTTAGAAAAATCAGCAAAGCCTGACGCCGTGAATATTCTGAGTTTGGCTGGGAATAACATATGAAACTTGCGGTTTGTTTGTATCAGCGTGGTGCACACCGTTGAGAAGGAACGTCTCGCTCTGGAAAGTTCTACAGAAAAATCTTGGAACAGACGCAGGGTGTGGGATTCCCAAGTGAGAGGGTTGTGTTTTCTAGAAGCAGACCAAAGCACCTGTTTATGCAGGAAGTTCAGTGTTTTAAAAATGACAACCCTCGGTTTATGTGCTGAGGCAGTTTTCACTTCTCCCATCCTGTGTACTCTTTCAATCACTATATCTGCGCATTCAGATTCTACATGTAGTAATTTAGGTAGTGTGTGACGGACAAAAAATTCCAACTGCGTCCCTTTGATGGATTCAGGGAGTCCGGTAATACGTAAGTTATTACGTCGTGTCCTGTTTTCAATATTGTCCAGCTTATCAGACATGCGTTTATTCTCTAATAACAAGTCTTTGACTGACTTTTGTAGTGTATGGATGTCATCCATGTTCTGGCTTATGTGTGCCTCAGCCCCTGATATACGATCAGACAAGCGGGAGATCTGTGTGGTAATGTCTGCAACCGCCTTCTGTAATAACGGCGCCATAGTGGCTTGCATAGCTTTGGTGAGTTCTTCATATGTGAGGGAAGCTGTTAGTTTACCGTCTGGCATACCTTTGATTCCTTCCGCGGCTGAGATAGGTTTCTTCGCCGCTGGCGTCCCTGGACCCTTGTCTGTGTCAGGCGCCATGTTGTGTTCGCCGCGCCGTTTCTCCTGGCGCTGCTGCTGCGGTGCCGGAGGCTGTTTTGCGGGTGGCGGGGGGCCCAAAAACTTATCCATATCAATGCCCGATCTATAGGGAGACCGGGAGCGGTGTCTCGTGGAGGCTGACAGGGTTGGAGCTGGGTGAAGCAGCGTGGAGAGCGGAGCTGCAGGGAGAAGCTGTTCACTCTCCCATGCCGGAACCGGAAGTGTCCCTGAGGGAGTTTTAATGGCCGACTCAGTCAACACCTTTAAGAATGGGTTAGATAAATTCCTAAAGGATAATGATATCCAGGGTTATGGGGCATAGTCACGCACTATGGTTATTATAAAAAAAGAGTGGTAAAATGTAACGGCAGTCATCAACTTCAGTCAAAATTTTATACAAAATAATCGTGCATAGGAGACCACAAATAGGTTGAACTCGATGGACAATTGTCTTTTTTCAACCTTAGATACTAGGGCCCTCATTCCGAGTTGTTCGCTCGGTATTTTTCATCGCATCGCAGTGAAAATCCGCTTAGTACGCATGCGCAATATTCGCACTGCGACTGCGCCAAGTAACTTTACTATGAAGAAAGTATTTTTACTCACGGCTTTTTCTTCGCTCCGGCGATCGTAATGTGATTGACAGGAAATGGGTGTTACTGGGCGGAAACACGGCGTTTCAGGGGCGTGTGGATGAAAACGCTACCGTTTCCGGAAAAAACGCAGGAGTGGCCGGAGAAACGGTGGGAGTGCCTGGGCGAACGCTGGGTGTGTTTGTGACGTCAACCAGGAACGACAAGCACTGAACTGATCGCACAGGCAGAGTAAGTCTGGAGCTACTCTGAAACTGCGAACTCGTTTGTAATCGCAATATTGCGCCTACGTCGGTCGCAATTTTAAGAAGCTAAGATTCACTCCCAGTAGGCGGCGGCTTAGCGTGTGTAACTCTGCTAAATTCGCCTTGCGAGCGAACAACTCGGAATGAGGGCCTATGTTACTATGTTACTATGGTGAATGTCTCCACGGAGGAATTGATTATAATTCATTTTGATGAACATCATCTTCTCCACATTTTGTGGAAGTAACCTCGTATGCCGATCGCTGACAAGGTGACCGGCTGCACTAAACACTCTTTCGGAGTACACACTGCAGGGGGGAGGCAACTTAGGTAAAATAAAGCCAGTTTGTGCAAGGGCCTCCAAATTGCCTCTTTTTCCTGCCAGTATATGTACGGACTGTCTGACGTGCCTGCTTGGATGCAGTCACTCATATAATCCTCCACCATTCTTTCAATGGTGACAGAATCATATGCAAGGAAAGAGAGATACAACGTAGGCTTTAAACTTAGGATCGAGCACGGTGGCCAAAATGTAGTGCTCTGATCTCAACAGATTGACCACCCGTGAATCCTGGTTAAGCGAATTAAGGGCTCCATCCACAATTCCCATATGCCTAGCGGAAACGCTTCGTTTTAGCTCCTCCTTCAATCTCTCCAGCTGCTTCTGCAAAAGCCTGATGAGGGGAATGACCTGACTCAGGCTGGCAGTGTCTGAACTGACTTCACGTGTGGCAAGTTCAAAGGGTTGCAGAACCTTGTACAACGTTGAAATCATTCTCCACTGCGCTTGAGTCAGGTGCACTCCCCCTCCTTTGCCTATATCGTAGGCATATGTATAGGCTTGAATGGCCTTTTGCTGCTCCTCCATGCTCTGAAGCATATAGAGGGTTGAATTCCACCTCGTTACCACCTCTTGCTTCAGATGATGGCGGGGCAGGTTCAGGAGTGTTTGCTGGTGCTCCAGTCTTCGGCACGCGGTGGCTGAATACCGAAAGTGGCCCACAATTCTTCGGGACACCGACAGCATCTCTTGCACGCCCCTGTCATTTTGAAAAAAATTCTGCACCACCAAATTCAATGTATGTGCAAAACATGGGACGTGCTCACAAATCCCTAGGAGAGTCCAATTAGGGTAAGCCAATCTGCTTCTTATGGAAAGCGTTGATACAAAGCGTAGCCTGCCTAGGAACGAGTTGGCATTTGCGAGATGCTGCTAGTGGTGCCGCCGCTGCTGTTCTTGCTGCGGGAGGCAATACATTGTCAAATTCGAAAAATATTGCAGTACACACATCACGTACAAACCACACACAGATGGCCTCCGTGTGCGTACTTGCGCTGCCGTGCGTACACATATTCGCAATCTGCGTATGGTCGCTCCCGCGGGCATGCGCATTAGCGCGTGGTATGAGTATTTACGGTAGAGTTTGTTAACGCATGGAAAAGCCATCCAAACACATTACATATTTAATCCAAATAGTGCACATTGTACACATAGTCCCCCTGCACCACATCAGAAAGTTATAACAGTTTAAATGGTTACAGAACAAAGGGATTCACCTTTACAGGATAGGAGGGGACAGAATAAGGTTATAAGGTGGTGTTTGGTATCCAGCTGTAGGGTATTTTAAGGGTAACATTGCGGTGTTGGTCTGCGGAAGATCGCATGTTCCTGCGGATAGTTATGTGCAGAAGCAGAATATAGATATAAACTGTATTTACTTACATTATGTATGCAGCGGGAATCTAGAGGAGACCACCCACAAGAGCAGTTGGAAAAGACATCGCCCACCAATTCAAATCGACCTATGACCTCTCCTGTACTGTGAAAGTGCATTCCTGTGTCCAATGGACAAAGGGATTACAGTATCCATTGTATTGCTTTTGGAAGAATTGTATAAATAAAGCCTGCTGCAGGCCTGGTCTCTCACAAGACTCACAACGCTATCAACCTGATAGCGGAGGACCGGACCGGGAAGCGCACGCGAATATACTCACGTATGTACCATTGATTGTAGCCATTATTCTGTTATATTCTGTTATATTGTATTGTATATTTTGTAACCCCCTTTCAGCAATAATACGCTGTGGTGTCGGAACCCGGCGGTTTAACTACAAACCGGTATTGTGTCCTCTTTTCCCTGCTAAGGTTTAAAGTGTATTTCAATATTGCATTGTATAGCTGTTTAAGGTTTAAAGTGTGTTAATTGGGTGTGTACGCGCTGTGAGTACATTGTACCGTCAGCGCGGATTTGTACACAGAGTCCGTACTTTGTACAGGACTCTGTACGCTAATAGCGTAACAAGTATGTAGCGTGTGTACTAAGTCTAGCGGCCGCAGCGGCTCCATGGTATAGTGTGTTTTAGGTATAGCTTTTCTTTCATATATATAAAATCGACATTATCAATTGGGGGCATCGTCCGGTTTTCCACATATCCACAGCCTAACAGGTCACAGCAGACTTAATCGATCAGCAAAGGGCAGACAGGTATCCTACGTAAACCTTTTTCTGGTCGGTGGATACACTGAAAACCCTACTTAATTGCTGATTAGATGGCGTCTGCTCTGTATGGTTTGTAGGGATGCTGGTAGAACCCGTAAAGTAAACAGGAAAAAAGCTATTTAAAAATCTGTGATTTTTTTTTTTTTGGTGCCAAATGCGCACACAACAAAAGCGTACACCCATACTCTTTGTATACCCGCTCACATTGTTGCAAGATTCATTTAGACCTGTGTAATACCGGAGACATTTGTTGCTATATATTTAAAATATAGAATAAATACAGTATTAAGGAAGTAAATGTAAAACACAAACGCAGTCTTGCCTGGTTGTAAAGGTTTATACAGAAAGAAACTGTTGTGTTAAGTGAGCGATTATAGGTAATATCGCTTACATTTATAGAAGTGTGGGATTTGTGCTATTGCGGACGTACTGTTTTGTACACGTGTCTCGGACAAAGTACGGGACCGCGTACGCAATGTAAAGACATACGCACGGTCGCGTGTTTACGCAAAGTGCGTAAGAGTACGGACGCTAAGTACAAATTACACAATAGTGTTGTTTAGTTTAAAGGCGGGACAGTAGCAACGCTACAATAGCACAAATTGCCCGGTTTCCAAAAATTTGTATAAATAAAACCTTTTTTACTGTATTGCCTCTGGGAGTAAAGCTGCTTATGTGAATGAATGATAATTTTCTGTACAGAAAAACCAAAGTGTATTTGAGTGAGCGAACGTAGGAGCGAGTGGAAATTTGAACCCCAGAATTCGGGATCCCGTAGTGAGGTACACCAAGTGAGTGGAGGCTTGGTGGCGTGAGGCAGCTGACCCACGTTAGTATAAGGTTAAAAACGTAAGGTGTGAGGAGACTTATACAGGAGTGTGGTAGGGAATTGTGTTGAAGTGCCGTGGCCCAGGGGGTCAGCGAGGTTTACCCATATAGTTTTGTTTGATACGCTCCGGCTGAGGTTTCACAGCTTGTGATTCGATTCCAGTGGTCGTACGGCAGATAAGTAACAAGTACTTATACGCTGTGCGATTGGACCGCGCGTTTGTGGGTGCGATATATAGCGCAACGTGATATCCTCTTTATGAGCTTTTGCGTAAAATCGCGGTATCATTAGCGCTGTAGAGAGCATACGCAAGTGTGATTTGTGTATAATAAAGTACATAGGGAGTTTTCGCTGGTCTCTCTCAGGAAAAAAAACGGCCGATACTTTACTGGAAAGGGTAAGTTATTCCTAGAAACTTCCAGTAAATATAGGTCATATAGGGCCCTAGGTTGGGTACATTGCGATCCGCTATCTACAGTGTATCATAGTACTGGCCAACTTGGGCGAGAGCGAGTGAAGAGTGCTCAGAGAACTTTCACCGTCGCCTTATATTGAGTATTTTGGTGTTTGTGGGAAAAGGCCCACAATTATGGGAGCCAGTTGCTCAAGTAAGGGACGTTTAACCAGGGTTCAGGTTGAAATGCCGTGGCCCAGGGGGTCAGCGAGGTTTATTATGTGTGAAAAGTATGGTTCACACACAGAAGTTTTTTGCAATGAATGGGTACGTATGACTGTGGTAGATAGGGTACCATTCCCTAAAGTAGGCAGTTTTGAACCAGAGGTATTGAAGAATTTAAGGATAAGGATATGTCTAATAAAATCCAGAAAACAAATGATTAGACATACAGATTGTTTAAACTTATGGCAACAAGAGGGGGATATGCAAAGGGAATTAGCTCGCGCAGCAGGTTCCAAACCTAGCGGGAAAATGATGGCGACCGCACCACCACCCCCACCGTATATTGTGGGGGAGAAAGTGGCTACAGACAATGGCACATTGGTACAAGATAAGAGTATAATTGATAAATGTACTAACGCTAACCCTTGCCAGTTTTACCCTGTTTTACATTTTCCCTAGGACTACGAGCAGGAAGATGAGCCCAGCACGATATCGGCACTCTCTCTAGCAGCCACCATGCAGAATACTCAGGTGGGCACGGCCCAACCAACAAGAGCAGTAGTAAGGCCCCCTAGCAGAGGGATAAGTGAGGTCGTGTCCACAGGTAAGTATGGTACCATACATTATGCAGAGACAATAGCAGCTCACATTGTAGAGTCAAATCAGAATGATGTAATTGAATTAAATCCTGTCAGAGTGATCGCAGTCCCCAATGGGAGGACTGACGCTCAGGGAGTAACTCCCGTCAGGAACATTGCCATGCATTGTCCCTGGTCCCGGACAGAGTTAAGGTCAATTATGTCAGAATTCCCCGATCCCAGAAAAGATCTAGTCGCATGCCAGAAGTTCATTAAAGAGTTAGGTAACGCCACCGAACCGACAAACAAAGATTGGCGAACAGTGCTACGAGTATGTTTACCCTCCAATATTGACCCCGCAAAATTCATAACTGATTGTAACTTAGACGCAGAAGTACCTCTCACTGATGAGTACACTCAGGAGAATGTACGACAAATCAATCTGCAATTTGAAGTATATTTCCCTACTGTTGTCAAATGGAATAAAATTTTTTCCATAAGACAAAAGGAAGGTGAAACGGCATCCGAATAATTCCAGCGAGCACTGCAGGAAATGGCTAGATACACTGGGATCGAGGACATTACGGACAATGTACATCACAGGGAGGTAGCTGTGTCTGTATTAATGGACGGGTTGAAGGAAGTACTGAGATCCAGGGTACAGACCTCTCTACCAAACTGGAGAGGTATCTCGGTGGCTGCACTGAGAGAGTCCGCTATCAAGCATGATAGGAACATCATTAAACACAGGGAGTCACAGGGGGATAAGCTGATGACAGTAAGCATAGGCGCACTTACCACAAAGCGACATCAGCCGAAACCCCAGACCCCTGATGGTAAGTCACGGGAAGCAACATGTTATAATTGTCACAGGGTAGGACATTATGCGAGGGAATGTAAGAATAAAGGTACACATAATGTATATCGACCCCCTAGACCAGGATATGAACCCAACTACAATACACATAATTGGGATCAGGGACTGCATAGGAGAAGTTACGAGCCACACGCAGGGGAAACAAGGAGGTACCCGCCTAGGAGGAACTGGCAGACCTCTGAAAATTCTCAGTTACCCCCCCCCACATATTGTAGTTGCCAATGCGCTGCGGGAGGGTCTCACCACACAATAGGGGTTGGGCCACACCTGTAGTCTGCAGCAAGTGAAGTTGATTGCTAGCCTTGGTAGTGAACCTGAGGTCACAGTTGATGTATCTGGTATACCATTACCTTTTCTTGTAGATACAGGGGCGGCCAGGTCAGTGTTAAAATCGACGGTAGGTATAAAAACCACGGGTAAAACAATTTCGGCAATGGGAGTAACAGGAACAGTGCAACAATACCCTTTGGGTAGACCTGCAGAGATTATGATAGGGCCCTTGCAAACCAAGCATTCCTTTTTGCTGGCTGCATCGGCTCCGACTAACCTGCTTGGAAGAGATTTATTGTGTAAAATGCGGTGTGTCATATATTGTACTCCTGAGGGTGTCTTCTTAGATATACCTGAGAATCACGTTCAGGAAGTGCAAGATATATTAGACACCCCTCAAAGGCTAATGTCGCATTCTGCTGTTATAGACAAGTGTCCATCAAAGGTAGAGAAAATGATCTCACGAATACCGGGTTCCCTTTGGACCAAAGATGGACAAGACACTGGATTGATGGCGAATGTAGCTCCAGTAGTAGTGCAAGTAAAAGATGGTAGGATAGCTCCAAAAATCCCTCAGTATCCTCTGAAGCCAGAGGTAGAATTAGGAGTGTATCCCATCATAGAGCGCTTGCTACAACAGGGCATCCTAGTCAGGACGTCCAGCACTGCCAATAGTCCCATCTTCCCTGTGAAAAAGAGTGGGGGGAGGCGTTACCGGCTAGTACAGGATCTAAGGGGGATAAACAAGATAGTTGAGAGCTAATTCCCCATAGTGCCCAATCCAGCTGTCATCCTCATGCAAATTCCCCCTACTGCGAAATTTTTCACTGTCATTGACCTCTGTTCTGCCTTCTTTTCTGTCCCTCTGCACTCTGACAGCCAATACCTGTTTGCCTTCACATACAGGGGAGTACAGTACACCTGGACTCGTCTCCCCCAAGGTTTCATTGACAGCCCAAGTATTTTCTCCCAGGCGTTGCATGACTGTTTACAATCCTTTCAACCTGAGAGTGGATCAGTGCTAATACAGTACGTTGATGACTTATTGTTGTGTTCTGATTCACTTGAGTCGTCCTTGAAAGACACGGAACAGCTTCTGTTTCATCTTTCCCATACGGGACACAAGGTTTCAAAGGATAAGTTGCAGCTGTGCCAGGCCAGGGTAAAATATTTGGGACATTGCTTGACTCAAGGACTTAGACATCTCACCGCTGATAGAATACAGGCGATTCGCGACATGACTCTGCCACAAACCCAGCAACAGATCCGCACTTTCCTAGGAATGTGTGGGTACTGCCGAAACTGGATCCCAGGGTTCTCCATACTGGCTTTACCTGTGCAAGAAATGGTCTCTTCAAACAAACCAGATCAGATCTCGCACACAGATGAGTCCGAACTGGCATTTGAGAGACTCAAACAGTGCCTAACACAGGCACCTGCATTAGGTATGCCAGATTATGGGAAACCCTTTGAATTGTACGGTACAGAAAGTGCTGGGTGTGCGGCAGGTGTTTTAACACAGAAACATGGTGATGCCAGCAGACCAGTAGCATACTACAGTGCACAGTTGGACACCGTAGCACGGTCTCTCCCCACATGCTTGCGAAGTGTTGCAGCGATAGCTTTGCTAGTAAGAGCGAAGACGTAGTGTTAGGACACAACCTGACCATCCATACACCTCATGCAGTATCAGCCTTACTGAACTCCGCCCAAACCAGACATGTCTCATCTGCGTGGTTTACAAAGTGGGAATTATCATTGATGGCCCCTGTAAACATCACCATCAAAAGATGCAGCTCACTAAATCCTGCAACTTACCTGCCAAGTGTGCCTGGACAGGCACAAAGGGTGGAGGATGAGAATGATGGTGAAGGAGGATTTAGTGCAGACACTGATACGCATGATTGTATGGAATAACTGAATCAGACTTTCACAGCAAGACCTGACATCAGTGACAACCCACTGGAAAGCGTACATTTTACCTTTTACACTGACGGTAGTTGCCACAGACAGACGGACTTGGGAGACCTGTGCACTGGATACGCAGTTGTAGACGACAGAGGTATCATAGAAGCTGAACCCCTGGGCCCACCGCACTCAGCACAAGTTGCTGAGCTGGTCGCCCTAACCAGAGCGTGTGAATTGGCCAAGGGTAAGTCAGCTAATATATACACAGATTCTAGGTACGCCTTTGGAGTGGTGCATGATTTCGGGGCCCTGTGGCGCCTCAGAAATTTAATGACGGCAGCTGGCACACTGGTAGCGCATGCGTCCCACATAAAAAGGCTTTTGACAGCGATACAGGAACCAGACAGAATGGCTGTTATCAAGTGTAAAGCGCATACTTACAACCAAGACCCAATTTCACTTGGTAACAGCCGGGCAGACGAAGCTGCTAAATCAGCAGCCAGCACCCCTATGCAAACGAACATCACATCACTGATGACATTCAACACAATCAACACACTAAAATTAATTGAAATGCAAGATTTGTGTCCCCTGCAGGAAAAAGCGGTCTGGAGGTCAAAGGGATATGGCCAGGAGTCCTCAGGACTCTGGACAGGTGGACTCGGTAAGTCAGTGGCCCCCAGAGCATATCTTCCAGGTCTAGCTGAGGCAGCACACGGTCTGACTCACCTGGGCAAAGAGGGTATGTGCAGGCTGGTGAGAGCCTACTGGTGTGCGCCAGGATTCTCTTCTCATGCAGGTAAGAGAGCAATGACATGCCTTACTTGCTTGAGGAAGATTATTGCAAAGTCAATACCAACGGAGCCATCCCATGTCCCTCCAACAGACGGGCCGTTTCAGGTAATACAAATTGATTTCATACAGTTACCACCCTGTAGAAATTTAAAATATGTGTTAGTTTGCATAGATGTGTTTTCCAATTGGGTAGAGGCGTTCCCTGCTGCCACAAATACTGCCACGTTCACTGCAAATAAAATTGTGCAGGAATTTGTGTGTAGATATGGTATCCCTAGAATAATTGAAAGTGATAGGGGTACCCATTTTACAGGTGAAGTCTTTCAGGTCATGTGCAAACTGATGGGAATTAATAGCAAGTTACATACTCCGTACCGACCACAGGCGAGTGCGAAGGTAGAGAGAATGAACAGCACTATTAAGAATAAGCTGAGCAAAGTGATGGCTGAAACTGGATTGTTGTGGCCAGAAGCTTTGCCACTAGTGTTGTACAGCATCAGAACCACTCCCAGGTCTCCCCTTAACCTATCACCCTTTGAAATTCTTTTTGGTCGACAACCTCATGTAATGATAGACCTCCAGGATGATTTGAAATGTAATAACGAAGTGACTGTGAAATATTTGGTTGGGATGAGCCAGCAGCTGAGAAATCAACAAAGAAATTTAAAGCTGGTAATTCCTGACCTACCGAACAGTAATTGTCATGACATTGAACCTGGGGATTATGTGATGATTCGAAATTTATTATGCTCAGGTTGCCTCATAGACAGGTGGGAAGGACCATACCAAGTTTTGTTAACCAGCACGACAGCATTGAAGGTTGCAGAGAGAGACTTGGGTCCACTCGTCCCATTGCAAGAAGGTCGCTGACCCGGAGAAAACTCGTGACAAAGAGCAGGTGGAAGAGAACCTCGTATCACTAGAGTGCTTGTTCCGGGAAAGTTGAGAGGCAGGACTGTTGAAAGGCATCTGAGCACGGAGAGTAACAAGATCTAGAACGGTTGTCGTACCAGTTTTCTTTTTTCACCTCCCCCTGCATTTTTCCTTTCTTTTCTCCTTATTTTCCTCCTTTCCCCTAACGAAATGGATCGATCACAAGAGACTGCGTTTCGGGTTCTGTTAGTGATTCTTGTTTTGATTAGGACAGTTTGTTTTGGTGAGGGTCCCAGAGAGGTCGAGCAGGGATCTGGAATGGGTTCTGATGGCGAGTACGAATTTGTAGAATCTCAGGAGCGGCACATCGCTCGAGTCAAAGCCGGCATCAGTATGCGCTCTGGTAGTCAGGGAGCTCGGAGGCACTGTGAAGGGTTATTGTCTGATGAAAATTGTATTTGTAGGGAATGTGAGAATATAGTCGAGGATGGGTGCATCCAGAGATGTCAGTCCAACCTTAATATCGACATGGACCGTCATCCGTTGAGTGATTACCACTCACTAGTGGGTAAGGTCTTAAACCAGACAGAATGCTGGGTGTGCTCACAGGTACAGAGCAAGGACAGAGTAAGACAGGATTAGTACCGTATCCTTTAGCAATAGATGAGGTACTCGAATTGCTGGGTGGGAGACCGGTGGACAAGAAATTCAATATTTCTAGATCCCCTAGTTTGAAGCTCCATCAGTATCATGTAGACAGATCCTTATTGTGTTTTAACATTTCCAATTACCGAAAACCAGGAAATTGGGAAGTGACGTGGAATTTCCAGACAATGACCTTTTCACACAGAGCTGATAGGATACCCATAGACTCTGAACTTGTACGCCAAATATCCAAAAGTGGAAGGTATTTCCGGTATAGGTACACCCGTGGAAGCAAGACCATGTGGGTTGTGAAAGTATCATCAGGGTATTGTGCCCATATCATCCAGCCCGATACTTGTACTGAGCAGATGGGAGAACTAGGGATTGGTTTCTTTACCTGGAAAAGTTTGTAATATGGTGATGTTATATTTTGTCCCCTATGTTCTCCCAGATGATGCATATTTCTTATGTGGGAGAAAAGCGTACAAGTGGCTTGCCCTGAGCTCAGAGGGATTGTGTTATATTGGGAGAGTACTGCCAGAGGTCATGACCATAACCCATGATAAGATGAAAGACGTTCACCGCAGTGCTCAGGCTCCTTATACTCATACTCATTATGAACACATCATCAAGAGACACCTCATAGATAGGACAGAGCACGCAGCCTCTGATTTGATCCACGAATCCACCGGGATTCAGTTGCTTCTCGCATTAGACGTCACCCGTACTGCCAGAGGAACTATAAATTATAGGTATATCCATGCGCTAGCGAACTTGATAGATAATATCACTGAGATGTATGACGACACCTTCAGGTATACAGGAAGGGAGTTATAAGCCTACAAGAAGAAACTGATTCAGCACAGGATGGTCCTTAATTATGTCACAGCCGTGACAGGTGGGTACTGTTTTTACTCTGGCAACTCAATATGGTGTGAAGTGCTGTACATATATCACGAACAGCATTGACGACCCCACGGAGATCATCGATCAAAAGATGGACGATATCTTGCAGTTAAAGTGGGAGTTCCGGAGGAGACACAACCTTACCTTAGCGACTGTGAGTAATGAACTTGAGGCTGGGTCTCATGGTTGAACCCACGTAATTGGTTCTCAGGTTAAGGAGAGTGGGCTCAAAATGTCATCATGAGTGTAGGGAAGTTTCTCCTCTGTATCCTGGGAGTCGTCATAATTATTGGTTTGATACTTAGGTGTGTTCGAATTCTGACGCGGCGCAAGCACGGTACAAAATTGATGAGTCTAAGGAGCGAGGGTGCTGTTAGAGCAGCAGACTTAATTTACGACCCATCCATAGAGACAGTGTTATGATAAGGATTGCAAATGAATTTCATGGCCTGTTTCTTTCACCCATTTTTCTTTTGTCTTCCCCCTGCCCAGATACTCTCATCCGGAAAAGAGACATCAGCCCTACCCAAAAATGTTTAGGTAAATGTATTTTTGATATGTGTCTTATCTTCATCTCTACAACATTCAGTTAATGGCACACATAGTCGACAGGTGATATCCACATGTACTAGCACTCACATATGTTCCCCTTCCATGTATCATCAACTAAAATGTGCACCCCATTTGTTGGAACAAGAAGCCGAAAAGAGCTCGGTAGTGTTTGTTGGCCCATTCACAGACCCTTAGTACGGGATGAGAAGGATTTAATGTATACTTCGCAATGCCTCAAAGCTTATTTAGAACATCTACGGCACAATGATACATGCCCCTCAGACATGGATTAATACATACATACTTTTTACTGTCTCACTAGGTCATACATTTCCCACCTACAACTCTCCCCCAATCATCATCTCCTGTAGATATTGTATAGATATTTTTCTGTTTAGTGATTAGATAGTGGCAGTTATTTGGTGACTGCCAAAGGGTGGACTGTCAAAGTCGAAAAATATTGCAGTACACACATCACGTACAAACCACACACAGATGGCCTCCGTGCTCGTACTTGCGCTGCCGTGCGTGCACATATTCGCAATCTGCGTATGGTCGCATTAGCGTGTGGTATGAGTATTTACGGTAGAGTTTGTTAACGCATGGAAAAGCCATCCAAACACATTACATATTTAATCCAAATAGTGCACATTGTACACATAGTCCCCCTGCACCACATCAGAAAGTTATAACAGTTTAAATGGTTAGAGAACAAAGGGATTCACCTTTACAGGATAGGAGGGGACAGAATAAGGTTAAAAGGTGGTGTTTGGTATCCAGCTGTAGGGTATTTTAAGGGTAACATTCCGGTGTTGGTCTGTGGAAGATCGCATGTTCCTGCGGATAGTTATGTGCAGAAGCAGAATATAGATATAAACTGTATTTACTGTACATTATGTATGCGGCGGGAAGAGACCACCCACAAGAGCAGTTGGAAGAGACATCGCCCACCAATTCAAATCGACCTATGACCTCTCCTGTACTGTGAAAGTGCATTCCTGTGTCCAATGGACAAAGGGATTACAGTATCCATTGTATTGCTTTTGGAAGAATTGTATAAATAAATCCTGCTGCAGGCCTGGTCTCTCACAAGACTCATAACGCTATCAACCTAATAGCGGAGGATCGGACCGGGAAGCGCACGCGAATATACTCACGTATGTACCATTGATTGTAGCCATTATTCTGTTATATTCTGTTATATTGTATTGTATATTTTGTAACCCCCTTTCAGCAATAATACGCCGTGGTGTCGGAACCCGGCGGTTTAACTACAAACCAGTGTTGTGTCCTCTTTTCCCTGCTAAGGTGTAAAGTGTATTTCAATATTGCATTGCATAGCTGTTTAAGGTTTAAAGTGTGTTAATTGGGTGTGTACGCGCTGTGAGTACATTGTACCGTCAGCGCGGAGTTTGTACACAGAGTCCGTACTTTGTACGGGACTCTGTACGCTAATAGCGTAACAAGTATGTAGCGTGTGTACTAAGTCTAGCGGCCGCAGCGGCTCCATGGTATAGTGTGTTTAAGGTATAGCTTTTCTTTCATATATATAAAATCGACATTATCAACATCTACCCAGTGGGCTATCACAGTCATATAGTCCTGAGTCTGCCCTGCTCCACTTGTCCACATGTTCGTGGTTAAGTGGACATTGGGTACAACTGCATTTTTTAGGACACTGGTGACTCTTTTTCTGACGTCTGTGTACATTCTCGGTATCGCCTGCCTAGAGAAGTGGAACCTAGATGGTATTTGGTACCGGGGACACGATACCTTAAGCAATTCTCTAAGTCCCTGTGAACTAACGGAGGATACCGGACACACGTTTTACACCAACACAGCTGCCAAGGCCTGAGTTATCCGCTTTGCAGCAGGATGACTGCTGTGATATTTCATCTTCCTCGCAAAGGACTGTTGTACAGTCAATTGCTTACTGGAAGTAGTACAAGTGGTCTTCCGACTTCCCCTCTGGGATGATGATCGACTCCCAGCAGCAACAACAGCAGCGCCAGCAGCAGTAGGCGTTACACTCAAGGATGCATCGGAGGAATCCCAGTCAGGAGAGGACTCGTCAGACTTGCCAGTGACATGGCCTGCAGGACTATTGGCGTTCCTGTCTAAGGAGGAAATTGACACTGAGGGAGTTGGTGGTGTGGTTTGCAGGAGCTTGGGTACAAGAGGAAGGGATTTAGTGGTCAGTGGACTGCTCCGCTGTCACCCAAAGTTTTTGAACTTGTCAATGACTTCTGATGAATGCGCTCCAGGTGACATATAAGGGAGGATGTTCCTGGGTGGTTAACGTCCTTACCCCTACTTATTACAGCTTGACAAAGGCAACACACGGCTTGATACCTGTTGTCCGCATTTCTGGTAAAATAATTCCACACCGAAGAGGTGATTTTTTTTGTAATTTGACCAGGCATGTCAATGGCCATATTCATCCCACGGACAACAGGTGTCTCCCCGGGTGCCTGACTTAAACAAACCACCTCATCATCAGAATCCTCCTTGTCAATTTCCTCCTCAGCGCAAGCAACACCCATATCCTCATCCTGGTGTACTTCAACAGTGACATCTTCAATTTGACTATCAGGAACTGGACTGTGGGTGCTCCTTCCAGCACTTGCAGGGGGCATGCAAATGGTGGAAGGCGCCACCTCTTACCGTCCAGTGTTGGGAAGGTCAGGCATCGCAACCGACACAATTGGACTCTCCTTGGGGATTTGTGATTTAGAAGAACGCACAGTTCTTTGCTGTGCTTTTGCCAGCTTAAATCTTTTCATTTTTCTAGCGGGAGGATGAGTGCTTCCATCGTCATGTGAAGCTGAACCACTAGTCATGAGGAACATTGGAGAGGGCCTTAGCCGTTCCTTGCCACTCCGTGTCGTAAATGGCATATTGGCAAGTTTACGCTGCTCCTCAGACGCTTTTAATTTAGATTTTTGGGTCATTTTACTGAACTTTAGTTTTTTGGATTTTACATGCTCTCTACTATGACATTGGGCATCGGCCTTGGCAGACGACGTTGATGGCATTTCATTGTCTCGGCCATGACTAGTGGCAGCAGCTTCAGCACGAGGTGGAAGTGGATCTTGATCTTTCCCTATATTACCCTCCACATTTTTGTTCTCCATTTTTTAATTTGTGGAATTATATGCCAGTAATATATCAATAGCAATGGCCTACTGTACTGTACTAAATGTATACTGCTGGTCACCAAATTGCTGCACTGTCCTACTATATACTGCTCACAATAATGCAGCACAGAGATAGTATACTTGACACAAAGCTGCAAGATACAGCAATGGCCTACTGTACTGTACTATGGGGGTCATTCCGAGTTGTTCGTTCGTTATATTTTTCTCGCAACGGAGCGATTAGTCGCTAATGCGCATGCGCAATGTCCGCAGTGCGACTGCGCCAAGTAAATTTGCTATGCAGTTAGGTATTTTACTCACGGCATTACGAGGTTTTTTCTTCGTTCTGGTGATCGTAATGTGATTGACAGGAAGTGGGTGTTTCTGGGCGGAAACTGGCCGTTTTATGGGTGTGTGAGAAAAAACGCTACCGTTTCTGGGAAAAACGCGGGAGTGGCTGGAGAAACGGAGGAGTGTCTGGCCGAACGCTGGGAGTGTTTGTGACGTCAAACCAGGAACGAAACTGACTGAACTGATCGCTGTTGCCGAGTAAGTGTGGAGCTACTCAGAAACTGCTAAGAAGTGTCTATTCGCAATTTTGCTAATCTTTCATTCGCAATTTTGATAAGCTAAGATTCACTCCCAGTAGGCGGTGGCTTAGCGTGTTCAAAGCTGCTAAAAGCAGCTTGCGAGCGAACAACTCGGAATGAGGGCCTATATGTATACTGCTGGTCACCAAAATGCTGCACTGTCCTACTATATACTGCTCACAATAATGCAGCACAGAGATAGTATACTTGACACAGAGCTGCAAGATACAGCAATGGCATACTGTACTGTACTATATGTATACTGCTGGTCACCAAAATGCTGCACTGTCCTACTATATACTGCTCACAATAATGCAGCACAGAGATAGTATACTTGACACAGAGCTGCAAGATACAGCAATGGCCTACTGTACTGTACTATATGTATACTGCTGGTCACCAAAATGCTGCACTGTCCTACTATATACTGCTCACAATAATGCAGCACAGAGATAGTATACTTGACACAGAACTGCAAGATACAGCAATGGCCTACTGTACTGTACTATATATGTATACTGCTGGTCACCAAAATGCTGCACTGTCCTACTATATACTGCTCACAATAATGCAGCACAGAGATAGTATACTTGACACAGAGCTGCAAGATACAGCAATGGCCTACTGTACTGTACTACTATAATTATATACTGGTGGTCCCCACAATGCAGCACACTGAGCACAGATATGGAGCGTTTTCAGGCAGAGAACGTAGATATTTTCAGCACACTGAGCACAGATATTTGCAGCACACTGAGCACAGATATTTGCAGCACACTGAGCACAGATACAGAGCTTTTCAGGGAGAGAACGCAGCCACGTCCTCTCCGTTCAATCCCCAATGCACGAGTGAAAATGGCGGCGTTGAGCGGCTCTTTATATAGAATACGAATCTTGCGAGAATCCGACAGCGGGATGATGACGTTTGGCCTCGTTCGGGTTAACCGAGCAAGGCGGGAAGATCCGAGGCTGCCTCGGACCCGTGTAAAATAGGTGAAGTTCGGGGGGGGGTTCGGATCTCGACGAACCGCACCCGCTCATCTCTACTTTAAACTGTACAAGACTATGGTGTATTTTCTACAGTACATTGACATTATTAATCTGGAACTTTATCATGCATGCCATGCCAATGCCAGTATTTATGATACTTTACTATACTATTTACTCTCTAATGATTAGAAAAACCTCCTTTGAAGACAGGCCACACCCCCAAACATGGGGCTCTATAACGACATTCCCCGGTGGGCCCTAGTCCAACACTGAGTGAACTCACATTAAGGTCAAAAGTACTTTAACTTTGGTATAGGCCCATCTTTAGCACAAGGAATGTGGAAGACACTGGTAGTCCTTTCCTCTTTGACCTACTCTATTCTCTTTCTTTAACAGTTTTCTGTTTAATTACCGTTTGAGTCTTCCATCATGGTGGGTATTTTAGCTTAAAAGCACACAGAGCTTACTTAGCAGATGCAGTGTTGGAAAACTGTGGAAGCTGCAGTTACAAATGTATGGAGAGGAGCCGTTGCTAGGCAAAAATGATATTAACAAAATGGTACCTAAGAACTTGATGTGGCAGTCCGAAAGTCCATAACCCTCTACATGGCTTCTAGAGCTGAAGGGCAAAATACACAGCAGAAAGAGGAGGAGTTAGAAAATACAGTAAAATGAGACTGTATTATATTTGCATCGTAGGTCTGCGAAAATCCTTTATTACAAGCCGGTTTTTCTGTTCAATGTATCATACTGGAGAATATGTTCTATATGCTCTGAAAGCTACTTGATATTCGAGGAGAAAACGGCACTGGTAACAGTGTTTGCCGTGCAGCTCACGTGCAGTGTGTAGCCCGACACAAAAGCACAGAGGGAGCGAGTTACGAGACGGCTGGAGGAGAGACAAGCGCTTGAAGCAGCGCCGGCAGCCCAGTCCAAGAGCGGCACGCAGCCCAGCATAGAAAACGAGGTGAGCACGTTATTATATACCTCGCTATAATGGAAATACTGCTGAGAAGCTCTCATACTACCAGCTAAACAGTAGAGATGAGCGCCTGAAATTTTTCGGGTTTTGTGTTTTGGTTTTGGGTTCGGTTCCGCGGCCGTGTTTTGGGTTCGAACGCGTTTTGGCAAAACCTCACCGAATTTTTTTTGTCGGATTCGGGTGTGTTTTGGATTCGGGTGTTTTTTTCAAAAAACACTAAAAAACAGCTTAAATCATAGAATTTGGGGGTCATTTTGATCCCAAAGTATTATTAACCTCAAAAACCATAATTTACACTCATTTTCAGTCTATTCTGAATACCTCACACCTCACAATATTATTTTTAGTCCTAAAATTTGCACCGAGGTCGCTGTGTGAGTAAGATAAGCGACCCTAGTGGCCGACACAAACACCGGGCCCATCTAGGAGTGGCACTGCAGTGTCACGCAGGATGTCCCTTCCAAAAAACCTCCCCAAACAGCACATGACGCAAAGAAAAAAAGAGGCGCAATGAGGTAGCTGTGTGAGTAAGATTAGCGACCCTAGTGGCCGACACAAACACCGGGCCCATCTAGGAGTGGCACTGCAGTGTCACGCAGGATGGCCCTTCCAAAAAACCCTCCCCAAACAGCACATGACGCAAAGAAAAAAAGAGGCGCAATGAGGTAGCTGTGTGAGTAAGATTAGCGACCCTAGTGGCCGACACAAACACCGGGCCCATCTAGGAGTGGCACTGCAGTGTCACGCAGGATGTCCCTTCCAAAAAACCCTCCCCAAACAGCACATGACGCAAAGAAAAAAAGAGGCGCAATGAGGTAGCTGTGTGAGTAAGATTAGCGACCCTAGTGGCCGACACAAACACCGGGCCCATCTAGGAGTGGCACTGCAGTGTCACGCAGGATGTCCCTTCCAAAAAACCCTCCCCAAACAGCACATGACGCAAAGAAAAAAAGAGGCGCAATGAGGTAGCTGACTGTGTGAGTAAGATTAGCGACCCTAGTGGCCGACACAAACACCGGGCCCATCTAGGAGTGGCACTGCAGTGTCACGCAGGATGTCCCTTCCAAAAAACCCTCCCCAATCAGCACATGATGCAAAGAAAAAGAAAAGAAAAAAGAGGTGCAAGATGGAATTGTCCTTGGGCCCTCCCACCCACCCTTATGTTGTATAAACAAAACAGGACATGCACACTTTAACCAACCCATCATTTCAGTGACAGGGTCTGCCACACGACTGTGACTGATATGACGGGTTGGTTTGGACCCCCCCCAAAAAAGAAGCAATTAATCTCTCCTTGCACAAACTGGCTCTACAGAGGCAAGATGTCCACCTCATCTTCACCCTCCGATATATCACCGTGTACATCCCCCTCCTCACAGATTATCAATTCGTCCCCACTGGAATCCACCATCTCAGCTCCCTGTGTACTTTGTGGAGGCAATTGCTGCTGGTCAATGTCTCCGCGGAGGAATTGATTATAATTCATTTTAATGAACATCATCTTCTCCACATTTTCTGGATGTAACCTCGTACGCCGATTGCTGACAAGGTGAGCGGCGGCACTAAACACTCTTTCGGAATACACACTTGTGGGAGGGCAACTTAGGTAGAATAAAGCCAGTTTGTGCAAGGGCCTCCAAATTGCCTCTTTTTCCTGCCAGTATAAGTACGGACTGTGTGACGTGCCTACTTGGATGCGGTCACTCATATAATCCTCCACCATTCTATCAATGTTGAGAGAATCATATGCAGTGACAGTAGACGACATGTCCGTAATCGTTGTCAGGTCCTTCAGTCCGGACCAGATGTCAGCATCAGCAGTCGCTCCAGACTGCCATGCATCACCGCCAGCGGGTGGGCTCGGAATTCTGAGCCTTTACCTCGCACCCCCAGTTGCGGGAGAATGTGAAGGAGGAGATGTTGACAGGTCGCGTTCCGCTTGACTTGACAATTTTGTCACCAGCAGGTCTTTCAACCCCAGCAGACTTGTGTCTGCCGGAAAGAGAGATCCAAGGTAGGCTTTAAATCTAGGATCGAGCACGGTGGCCAAAATGTAGTGCTCTGATTTCAACAGATTGACCACCCGTGAATCCTTGTTAAGCGAATTAAGGGCTGCATCCACAAGTCCCACATGCCTAGCGGAATCGCTCCCTTTTAGCTCCTTCTTCAATGCCTCCAGCTTCTTCTGCAAAAGCCTGATGAGGGGAATGACCTGACTCTGGCTGGCAGTGTCTGAACTGACTTCACGTGTGGCAAGTTCAAAGGGCATCAGAACCTTGCACAACGTTGAAATCATTCTCCACTGCACTTGAGACAGGTGCATTCCACCTCCTATATCGTGCTCAATTGTATAGGCTTGAATGGCCTTTTGCTGCTCCTCCAACCTCTGAAGCATATAGAGGGTTGAATTCCACCTCGTTACCACTTCTTGCTTCAGATGATGTCAGGGCAGGTTCAGTAGTTTTTGGTGGTGCTCCAGTCTTCTGTACGTGGTGCCTGTACGCCGAAAGTGTCCCGCAATTTTTCTGGCCACCGACAGCATCTCTTGCACGCCCCTGTCGTTTTTTAAAAAATTCTGCACCACCAAATTCAAGGTATGTGCAAAACATGGGACGTGCTGGAATTTGCCCATATTTAATGCACACACAATATTGCTGGCGTTGTCCGATGCCACAAATCCACAGGAGAGTCCAATTGGGGTAAGCCATTCCGCGATGATCTTCCTCAGTTGCCGTAAGAGGTTTTCAGCTGTGTGCGTATTCTGGAAAGCGGTGATACAAAGCGTAGCCTGCCTAGGAAAGAGTTGGCGTTTGCGAGATGCTGCTACTGGTGCCACCGCTGCTGTTCTTGCGGCGGGAGTCCATACATCTACCCAGTGGGCTGTCACAGTCATATAGTCCTGACCCTGCCCTGCTCCACTTGTCCACATGTCCGTGGTTAAGTGGACATTGGGTACAACTGCATTTTTTAGGACACTGGTGAGTCTTTTTCTGACGTCCGTGTACATTCTCGGTATCGCCTGCCTAGAGAAGTGGAACCTAGATGGTATTTGGTAACGGGGGCACACTGCCTCAATAAATTGTCTAGTTCCCTGTGAACTAACGGCGGATACCGGACGCACGTCTAACACCAACATAGTTGTCAAGGCCTCAGTTATCCGCTTTGCAGTAGGATGACTGCTGTGATATTTCATCTTCCTCGCAAAGGACTGTTGAACAGTCAATTGCTTACTGGAAGTAGTACAAGTGGGCTTACGACTTCCCCTCTGGGATGACCATCGACTCCCAGCAGCAACAACAGCAGCGCCAGCAGCAGTAGGCGTTACACGCAAGGATGCATCGGAGGAATCCCAGGCAGGAGAGGACTCGTCAGAATTGCCAGTGACATGGCCTGCAGGACTATTGGCATTCCTGGGGAAGGAGGAAATTGACACTGAGGGAGTTGGTGGGGTGGTTTGCGTGAGCTTGGTTACAAGAGGAAGGGATTTACTGGTCAGTGGACTGCTTCCGCTGTCACCCAAAGTTTTTGAACTTGTCACTGACTTATTATGAATGCGCTGCAGGTGACGTATAAGGGAGGATGTTCCGAGGTGGTTAACGTCCTTACCCCTACTTATTACAGCTTGACAAAGGGAACACACGGCTTGACACCTGTTGTCCGCATTTCTGGTGAAATACCTCCACACCGAAGAGCTGATTTTTTTGGTATTTTCACCTGGCATGTCAACGGCCATATTCCTCCCACGGACAACAGGTGTCTCCCCGGGTGCCTGACTTAAACAAACCACCTCACCATCAGAATCCTCCTGGTCAATTTCCTCCCCAGCGCCAGCAACACCCATATCCTCCTCATCCTGGTGTACTTCAACACTGACATCTTCAATCTGACTATCAGGAACTGGACTGCGGGTGCTCCTTCCAGCACTTGCAGGGGGCGTGCAAATGGTGGAAGGCGCATGCTCTTCACGTCCAGTGTTGGGAAGGTCAGGCATCGCAACCGACACAATTGGACTCTCCTTGTGGATTTGGGATTTTGAAGAATGCACAGTTCTTTGCTGTGCTGCTTTTGCCAGCTTGAGTCTTTTCATTTTTCTAGCGAGAGGCTGAGTGCTTCCATCCTCATGTGAAGCTGAACCACTAGCCATGAACATAGGCCAGGGCCTCAGCCGTTCCTTGCCACTCCGTGTGGTAAATGGCATATTGGCAAGTTTACGCTTCTCCTCCGACAATTTTATTTTAGGTTTTGGAGTCCTTTTTTTTCTGATATTTGGTGTTTTGGATTTGACATGCTCTGTACTATGACATTGGGCATCGGCCTTGGCAGACGACGTTGCTGGCATTTCATCGTCTCGGCCATGACTAGTGGCAGCAGCTTCAGCACGAGGTGGAAGTGGATCTTGATCTTTCCCTAATTTTGGAACCTCAACATTTTTGTTCTCCATATTTTAATAGGCACAACTAAAAGGCACCTCAGGTAAAAAATGGAGATGGATACTAGTATACAATTATGGACTGCCTGCCGACTGCAGACACAGAGGTAGCCACAGCCGTGAACTACCGTACTGTACTGTGTCTGCAGCTAATATAGACTGGTTGATAAAGAGAAGATGTCTATGTAACTATGTATGTATAAAGAAGACTGAAAAAAATCCACGGTTAGGTGGTATACAATTATGGACGGACTGCCTGCCGAGTGCAGACACAGAGGTAGCCACAGCCGTGAACTACCGTACTGTACTGTGTCTGCAGCTAATATAGACTGGTTGATAAAGAGAAGATGTCTATGTAACTATGTATGTATAAAGAAGAATGAAAAAAAATCCACGGTTAGGTGGTATACAATTATGGACGGACTGCCTGCCGAGTGCAGACACAGAGGTAGCCACAGCCGTGAACTACCGTACTGTACTGTGTCTGCAGCTAATATAGACTGATTGATAAAGAGAAGATGTCTATGTAACTATGTGTGTATAAAGAAGAATGAAAAAAAACCACGGTTAGGTGGTATACAATTATGGACGGACTGCCTGCCGAGTGCAGACACAGAGGTAGCCACAGCCATGAACTACCGTACTGTACTGTGTCTGCAGCTAATATAGACTGGTTGATAAAGAGAAGATGTCTATGTAACTATGTATGTATAAAGAAGAATGAAAAAAATCCACGGTTAGGTGGTATTACAATTATGGACGGACTGCCTGCCGAGTGCAGAGACACAGAGGTAGCCACAGCCGTGAACTACCGTACTGTGTCTGCTGCGACTGGATGATAAATGATATAAAAAATATATATATATCACTACTGCAGCCGGACAGGTATATATTATATATTATATAATGACGGACCTGCTGGACACTGTCTGTCAGCAGAATGAGTTTTATTTTTATAGAATAAAAAAAAAAACAACACACAAGTGAAGTCACACGACGAGTGTTTAACTTTTTCAGGCAATCACAATATAAGTATACTACTAACTATACTGGTGGTCAGTGTGGTCAGGTCACTGATCAGTCACACTGGCAGTGGCACTCCTGCAGCAAAAGTGTGCACTGTTTAATTTTAATATAATATGTACTCCTGGCTCCTGCTATAACCTATAACTGGCACTGCAGTAGTGCTCCCCAGTCTCCCCCACAATTATAAGCTGTGTGAGCTGAGCAGTCAGACAGATATATAATATATATAGATGATGCAGCACACTGGCCTGAGCCTGAGCAGTGCACACAGATATGGTATGTGACTGACTGAGTCACTGTGTGTATCGCTTTTTTCAGGCAGAGAACGGATATATTAAATAAACTGCACTGTGTGTCTGGTGGTCACTCACTATATAATATATTATGTACTCCTGGCTCCTGCTATAACCTATAACTGGCACTGCAGTAGTGCTCCCCAGTCTCCCCCACAATTATAAGCTGTGTGAGCTGAGCAGTCAGACAGATATATATAATATTATATATAGATAATAGATGATGCAGCACACTGGCCTGAGCCTGAGCAGTGCACACAGATATGGTATGTGACTGACTGAGTCACTGTGTGTATCGCTTTTTTCAGGCAGAGAACGGATATATTAAATAAACTGCACTGTGTGTCTGGTGGTCACTCACTATATAATATATTATGTACTCCTGGCTCCTGCTATAACCTATAACTGGCACTGCAGTAGTGCTCCCCAGTCTCCCCCACAATTATAAGCTGTGTGAGCTGAGCAGTCAGACAGATATATATAATATTATATATAGATAATAGATGATGCAGCACACTGGCCTGAGCCTGAGCAGTGCACACAGATATGGTATGTGACTGACTGAGTCACTGTGTGTATCGCTTTTTTCAGGCAGAGAACGGATATATTAAATAAACTGCACTGTGTGTCTGGTGGTCACTCACTATATAATATATTATGTACTCCTGGCTCCTGCTATAACCTATAACTGGCACTGCAGTAGTGCTCCCCAGTCTCCCCCACAATTATAAGCTGTGTGAGCTGAGCAGTCAGACAGATATATATAATATTATATATAGATAATAGATGATGCAGCACACTGGCCTGAGCCTGAGCAGTGCACACAGATATGGTATGTGACTGAGTCACTGTGTGCTGTGTATCGCTTTTTTCAGGCAGAGAACGGATTATAAAGTAAACTGCACTGTCCTCACTAGTAAACTCTCTCCACTCAGTCTCTACACTTCTACAGTAACAGTACTCCTCCTAGTCAGCTCCAGTAAATCTCTCTCAGTCTCTTATAATCTAAATGGAGAGGACGCCAGCCACGTCCTCTCCCTATCAATCTCAATGCACGTGTGAAAATGGCGGCGACGCGCGGCTCCTTATATAGAATCCGAGTCTCGCGATAGAATCCGAGCCTCGCGAGAATCCGACAGCGTCATGATGACGTTCGGGCGCGCTCGGGTTAACCGAGCAAGGCGGGAAGATCCGAGTCGCTCGGACCCGTGAAAAAAAACATGAAGTTCTGGCGGGTTCGGATTCAGAGAAACCGAACCCGCTCATCTCTACTAAACAGCCACTCATATAAAAGAACAGCCTTGCTTCCTCTATGGTACATTAATTAAGAGACTGATTTACATCAAATTCTGCTGGGTGAGCCTACATTTTTTTGGAGTATTCTAAAAACACCTATGAACTGAACGTATTCACTTGATTTCCAGATATGTCCGCATATAAAGGAACTGCTACCAGCAGACGGGAAGAGTGATTATAATTACAAAATTGGGCACATATATAGGTGAAACAAATCACTAATATTTGGATACGTGATTATTCTAAAAAACAGTTTGTATTTTAGCTCCATTATAGATTTTTATATGTATGAATTAATTTGTTTTTTTAAATTCCCCATTTGTATGATTGTATAAATAGTGAAATATATCTGACTATACTTACCGGCCGGTATTAATAGAAACAATAATTTTTTATTGCTTATTAAACTAAAAATGATATACATTGTTATACTGTGTATTTATCAACAATATTTTTATATCAGCGCCTCAACTTTTTCCCATTCGGGGAAAAATAGTTTTGTTTTTTGTTTTATTTACTGTGGGAGGAGTATACCCACTTTAGAGGCTGCAGGTATTTAAATATTATCAGCTGGCGCTAGGTGAATTTCTCTAATTATATGTGAAAAAATAAACAGAGGGTGAAACTCTCAATCTCTTTAGCGAGAAGTAGATACAGTTCTCTGCTAAAAAAGCACACTGGTGCAGCATTTCCGTTTCTTACTCACTTAGAGGAAGGGTTCCAGTATGGGCAACTGAACACAAAGGGGGATATTCAATTGTTTGAAGAGTCAGTTGGGTGTCTTTTTTTTTTTCCTAGCTAATAGACAGGAAAAATCAGACGCCCATCCGACTTTTCAAACATTTGAATTCCCCCCAAATAGTCTGGGTTTAACTGAGCCAACGGAAAACTCTTCTTCTTAGACAACCTTTGCCTCCGCTGAATAAGGTAATGAGAGTCGCTTCTCATTTCAGTCATTTGTGAAATCATTTTCCTATAATCTTTCTTTAGAATTTAGCAAAATGTACAAATCAGACTTTCTTTTCTCTCTTTATGAGGAGTACCAATAAAAAGCTGATTTGATTTTGCAAAGAACAATTTTCGAAAATGATGTATCCTAGAGATTTGCACTTCAGTCTGGATTAAATCAGATGTCTCCAACATGACGTAAAGTTTATGGAACATTAACCCTCTCCATTGACATTATTATTAGCAATTATTTATTGACAGTAATTTATAGCGCTAGCATATTTAGTTGCGCTTTACAAGCAGGAACACAGTATTAAAATGAGAGTGTGTTATGACAGACAGAGAGGTAAAAGGGCCCTGCTCACAAGCTTACAATCTATAGCAACATAGCAATTTGATATGAAGTTCTTATACCCCTTTCACATTGCAAAAATAACCCGGGTTGTTGTCTGCAGTCTGAAGCCCAGTGAGATGCTAAAAGCCTCTGCCTGATTGACAAGCAGAGGCGGTCGCGGGGCGGGAGGGGGCGTGCCAACGGCATTAGAATGCCATTGGCGGGGCACGGTCCGGACAACGAATGCGTGTCTGGACCATTGTGGGGGTGGGCCGCAGCGGCTGTGTGACATCACGCGCAGCTGCTGCGACCCGGGATGCGGCAGGTAGCCGCCTGCCAGCACGCAGGTGGTGTCCTGGCAGGGAGCTACTCAGTGGGTGCAAAAGCATTGTCGCCGTGTGATGCTTTTGCTCCCGTACGGGGTGGGGCACAGCCAGACATGCGGGATGGACTAGCCCTGTGCTGGGCGTCCCCCCGCATGTCTGAGAAACTGATCGTAGATGTGTTAAATTACCACATCTCCAATCAGATCTGAATTACCCCCATAGAGTGTAAGCTCCACTGGTGCAGGGACTGAATGGCCAAATATTCTCTGTAAAGCGCTGCGGAATATTTTATTTATTTATCAACAGTTTCTTATATAGCGCAGCAAATTCCGTTGCGCTTTGCAATTGGATGTGTGCGCTATATAAATAACTAGTAATAAATAATAAATACTGTAGATAATAATGATTGGCTGTTTGCTCAGAGCAGTCCCCAGCCTCTCCTTTTATTTCCTTTGAAACCTCATCAATGTGAGTGTGAAAGGCACCAACCTGGTAATAACCCTGGAATAACCTACTGTAGGTCGAAACTGTAATGTGAAAGGGTCTGAGGGTGCTCGGACCCGGGTTGGACCTGTGTTTGCGATCTGAAAGCGGTATTAGTGTTCTGCGGGACTCAGACACACAGGTGATCCATTAGCACAATTTAGCACAGCTACGATCAGGAACACAGACATGTGGGGGGATGCTCAGCACAGGGCTAGCTCGCTCCGCATGTCAGTCCCTGCCCCGTCGCTGAAGTACAAAAGCATCGCACAGCGGCGATGCTTTTGTACTTCAGTAGTAGCTTCCGACCAGCGCAGCTTTTGCTTGCTTGCCGGGAGCTACTCGTCGCTGCCCGGCTCGCAGCGGCTGCGTGTAATGTCACGCAGCCGCTGCGGGCCGCCTCTCTGCAGGGTCTGGCCACGCCTGCTTTGGCCAGACCGCGCCCACAAAATGGCAGGCAAACACCGTCGTGCCGGCCCCTCCCGCCCAGCGACCGCCTCTGCCTGTCAATCAGGCAGAGGCTATCGCTAGGCAACGACAGCCATCGGTTGTCAGCCATATGCGCAGTTCTGACCAGGACAGAATGACCCCCTTAGTACATAAACCCCTATGTGTAGGAAATTAGCAAAAAATAAATAAATATTCAGGAAAGAGACAAGAACTTTTTCACACCATTGTACAGGTAAGTATCAATTTTAGTTGCTAGTTTCTTTTATTCTTTTGTATACAATAATTATAAAGACACAATGTAGTATAAGCCAATAAAAAACACTTTCTATATGCATCATTCACTGTGACAAAGTTCTCAGAGAGGAGAGGTGTACTAATTTACTCAAGGCCAAGGATCTTTACAGGGCCCAGAAGGGCCTGGGCCAACTGGTGACGGGTATTATTGCCCTCCACTGCTTGGATAGTGCTTAGCGGTTTTTATAATTTTTTTGCTATAGGTGTGGTCATGTTCCTAGGATTTGGACATGCCTACCCAATCTACTGGGCCACTCATTGCTCTCTATGGGGGTCATTCCGAGTTGTTCGCTCGTTGCCGATTTTCGCTAAGCTGCGATTTTCTGCTAACTGCGCATGCGCATGGTACGCACAGCGCATGTGCTTAGTAATTTAACTAAGAATTTAGCAGATTTACACAAGCTCGAGCGAAGTTTTATTCTCGCTCGAGTGATCGTAGTGTGATTGACAGGAAGTGGGTGGCAACTCAGCATTTTCACGGCGTTTGCTAAAAAACGCAGGCGTGCCAGGGAAAAACACGGGAGTGTCTGGAGAAACGGGGGTGTGGCTGGCCGAACGCAGGGCATGTTTGTGACGTCAAACCAGGAACTAAATGGACTGAGGTGATCGCAATCTGTGAGTAGGTCTGGAGCTACTCAGAAACTGCAAAGAAATATGTAATAGCAATTCTGCTAATCTTTCGGTCGCTATTCTGCTAAGCTAAGATACACTCCCAGAGGGTGGCGGCCTAGCGTGTGCAATGCTGCTAAAATCAGCTAACGAGCGAACAACTCGGAATGACCCCCTATGATACCAATGATCATGTTTCCTGCAAGGCAGAACCAATGGCGCCCTAGTAAGGCATAGTAAAATCAGGTCAGATAACTCATTTATAAAGTGCATTTACATTTGGTCAAAAAGTGGCAAAAACATTTTGGTCAAATGCTGTATGTAGAAACAGACACACACTGAGGTGAATAGTTATTTTTATAAAAGGATTATGACAAAAAGTCAGGGGTGACACTAGATTCTCTGTCACAGGGCCGGCTCCAGGCCTACTAGCACCCTGTGCAAGAATCTTTGTAGCGCACCCCTCAGTGCGCGCACTCCTGGAAAAGTGGGCGTGGCTTCACAACTATATGTTATTTTATCAAATTATAAATATACAGTATATACCGTATTATCACCTCCCCTCTACACACACAATTGGCAACCTTACACATAATGGCCACAGTAGTGCTCCTTACACGTAATGTCCCCAGTATAGTGTCAGATACACATAATCTCCACAGTAGTGCTCCTTACATGTAATGCCCCCCGCAGTGCCAGAAACACATAATAACCCCAGATACACATAATGACCCCAGTAGTGCCAGATACACATAATACCCCCAGTAGTGCCAGTTACACATAATACCTGCAGTAGTGCTAGATACACATAATACCCCAGCAGTGCCAGATACACATAATAACCCCAGTAGTGCCAGATACACATAATGACTCCAGTAGTGCCAGATACACATAATGCCCCCAGTAGTGCCAGATACACATAATACCCCCAGTAGTGCCAGATACACATAATACTCCCAGCAGTGCCAGATACACATAATGACCCCAGTAGTGCCAGATACATATAATAACCACAGTAGTGCCAGATACACATAATACCCCCAGTAGTGCCAGATACACTTAATGCCCTTATCAGTGTCAGATACGCATTCCCAAAAGATATTAGGCAGAAAGTTGACCTTTTGATTTAATTATGAAGGGAGATGGTGTGGGAGCATACAGGTTCTTTATATAAGTCCTCCAACAAAGGTACTAAATCACCTATACTGGGATCTCCCAGAATAAATCACTTCCTGCCCATCACAAAAGCACAAGCAAATGTTAATCACTGCAATAAAGCCATAACAGGGATATTTGTGAGTATATCTGAGTTCTGCTTCTATAAGTGTCTAAGATGTAAACTACACTGCTCAAAAAAATAAAGGGAATACTAAAATAACACATCCTAGATCTGAATGAATGAAATATTCTTATTAAATACTTTGTTCTTTACATAGTTGAATGTGCTGACAACAAAATCGCACAAAAATTATCAATGGAAATCAAATTTATTAACCCACGGATGTCTGGATTTGCAGTCACACTCAAAATTAAAGATGAAAAACACACTACAGGCTGATCCAACTTTGATGTAATGTCCTTAAAACAAGTCAAAATGAGGCTCAGTAGTGTGTGTGGCCTCCACGTGCCTGTATGACCTCCCTACAACGACTGGGCATGCTCCTGATGAGGTGGCGGATGGTCTCCTGAGGGATCTCCTCCCAGACCTGGACTAAAGCATTCGCCAACTCCTGGACAGTCTGTGGTGCAACAGTTGGTGGATGGGGCGAGACATGATGTCCCAGATGTGCTCAATTGGATTCAGGTCTGGGGAACGGGCGGACCAGTCCATAGCATCAATGCCTTCATCTTGCAGGAACTGCTGACACACTCCAGCCACATGAGGTCTAGCATTGTCTTGCATTAGGAGGAACCCAGGGCCAACCGCACCAGCATATGGTCTCACAAGGGGTCTGAGGATCTCATCTCTGTACCTAATGGCAGTCAGGCTACCTCTGGCGAGCACATGGAGGGCTGTGCGGCCCCCCAAAGAAATGCCACCCCACACCATTACTGACCCACTGCCAAACCGTTCACGCTGAAGGATGTTGCAGGCAGCAGAATGTTCTCCTTGGCGTCTCCAGACTCTGTCACGTCTGTCACATGTGCTCAGGTAGCACCTGCTTTCATCTGTGAAGAGCAAAGGGCGCCAGTGGCGAATTTGCCAATCTTGGTGTTCTCTGGCAAATGCCAAACGTCCTACAAGGTGTTGAGCTGTAAGCACAACCCCCACCTGTGGACGTCGGGCCCTCATACCACCCTCATGGAGTTTGTTTCTGATCGTTTGAATTAGTGATGTGCACCGGACATTTTTCGGGTTTTGTGTTTTGGTTTTGGATTCGGTTCCGCGGCTGTGTTTTGGATTCGGACGCGTTTTGGCAAAACCTCCCTGAAATTTTTTTGTCTGATTCGGGTGTGTTTTGGATTCGGGTGTTTTTTACAAAAAACCCTCAAAAACAGCTGAAATCATAGAATTTGGGGGTCATTTTGATCCCATAGTATTATTAACCTCAATAACCATAATTTCCACTCATTTCCAGTCTATTCTGAACACCTCACACCTCACAATATTATTTTTATTCCTAAAATTTGCACCGAGGTCGCTGGATGACTAAGCTAAGCGACCCAAGTGGCCGACACAAACACCGGGCCCATCTAGGAGTGGCACTGCAGTGTCAGACAGGATGGCAGA